>NC_060170.1:23729775-23781913 GCF_021292245.1 Micropterus dolomieu | reverse complement strand
GTTTCACATTGGTCTATGGACATCACGGTGTATTTTTTTCCTGCTTTCTTTCTTGAAAAATTTCATTATGAGCTGACAGGGATTTCATTTCTGCTAACACTTCAGACATTTCAGCAGGCAGTGTTTGCCACAGGATTTTGTGAGACTATGGTGGGTGGACATCGACCCTCACAGGCAGGCCCCCGGAAGAAGAATTTGTACATTTTAAAGTTAAGTGTATTAATTTGGTGCATTTTAAAAGCAAAATAAAGAGGCTAGATCTATGAAGAACTTTGCACTCTTGTTAACAATTTTGTGGCCTAGTAAACAATTTAAACAGCAAAAAGTCACCTAATTTATTTAATGTTTTTCCAGCAACCATAAAGCAAAGAATAATTTGAGAGTACTTTCCCTAATATTTTATTTTACTTTTAATGGACATACGTAACATGTTTAATACTTCCTGTGAATATAATTCAATAAATCTTATTTCCATATATACTGTAAACGTTGTGTTAACACCTTATTTTGAAAACCGGACTTTGTCACATGTGTATCCTCGCTCTACTTACACCAGTCCACAAGTCCAACGCAATTTAATAAATTATATTGTATGTTGTGCTCGTATTGTGTACAATTAAGACTTAATAGCCTCTCTTCAGGTAAGACTATCATACTGTATCACTTGTCATAAAGTGAGAAAATGAATAAAGTCGTTAACCCTGCCTGTCAGCTCGCTCTGTTCCTTTTAACTGCATTTACCATAAAGGCTCTAATATGTGTGCAATTTAGCATCAAGCTTGATTGCCTTCTCACAAACAAGAGACGGTGGAAACACCATGGGAAACACGCTGTTCAAACCCGAGTTTATAGCAGCGGGGGGCTGCAGCGGGAAAACACAGCGTTAGAAGTCTTTTATGTAAATATATTTTTGGTTCATTTTGAAACTATCACGGAACAAATGAATTAATGGGAAACACTGCAGTAGGGACTATACATGCCAGTGTCTGACCCTAAGTTCTTCAGCTTAATTTACATTCTTTAACTGTGACAAACCACCAAGCCTGCCTGGGTTGAAAGAATATAGGGATGGTTACAAACCTGGTGCTTTTTATTTTGCTGTTCCTCTATATATATATAATAGTAATCTGAGCCTCCCAGTTCATCACACACTGCTCCAACTTCTCTACTATCTCTGGATTAGAGAGCAGTACATCCACCTCCGGCTCCAGGTCTAGCTCAGGGACGTGCAGTGTAATCTCATCTGTGACAAAGACTGAATTTTAGATTGTGATGTTTTTTATTTTGAAATGTTATGAAATGAGCATTGAAAATATAAGTGAGCAGTATTTTCACAACAGTTTACAGTAAAGAAAGTTCTCTCCGGGCAGGTACAGCTCAACATATGCTTAAAATAAAATGTGTACTTGTTTTTAGTAGTGAAACATTAAACTCATGAAATAATGAGCCTTTGGTATATCTAACAAAACAAACCTTGAATCTGAAGTTGTTGGATAGTTGTGTTGAGCATTCCCAAAAACTTGTGCGTTCTGTTGAGCAATTCATCACGAATTGTGACTTGTCCACTTGACTTCACTGGAGTCTCTTCTTCACCCTCTCCACTGGTATCCTCCTGAGGAGAAACTTTCCTTCTTTGATAACCCACACCAATTTTCTGCATCTGGTGGGCAGTGAGCAAGGGTATATACACCTAACAAGAGACAGTAAAATATGCATCCTGTAAAAAAAATCTGATTTTTTTGATATACATGGGTGATGACATTGACAATTTTTTCTGCTGTTACATAAAGTTTTTGTCTGACTGGGAAATGTTACTTGGGTGAGTTTGTTCCGCAGCACAAGAAGGGGATCTCCATTTTGCATGCCAATGGAAAATAGCCTGGGCATCAGGACTCTGGCCTCATTCATGTCCAGTGGTTCAACAATGGTCTCTATTAAAAACACAAATAATAATCTCTTGGTTAATCCGTTTTCTGTGCTTGAGCAGGCTTTAGTTGTATTGACACGGTACTGTCCTCTCACCCTTTGTGTTCCTGATAAAGTAGAAGACACGGGATTTCAAAAATCTCTCTGGGTATTCGTTCACTGCCATGTGAATCTCATTGTGATAAACCACTTGAACCTCAGTCCTCTGAAAACACAAAACCAGTTTGCAAAAGTTTATCATCTCCTTTCCATCGATGATGCACCAATACATGATTACAAACACAGCTACAATTTGAAAGCAATTAAAGAGGGTTTGAATAAAGGTTGGATCTTACATAACTGCGAGTGTGACTTTGTTCATTTGCCTCATCTGAGCCTGAGCTAATCTCCGCACTGCCTTGGGTCCAGGACTTCTTGTCAGGATCTGAAGAGTCTCCATCTTTCCCCCTGTCTGAGGTTATTAACGGGGTAGTTAGATGCAGTCTTTTTGTCCACATATTTCTCACTTTCTACACCTTCGTTAGCCCCAGTGTGTGCCTCTCACGTATTAGCATTCATTCGGGTCACAGAGGTAAACGTTTTCTCTACAAGTTAGGAGTTTCAACTTAGGAAAGTGGTTAAAAATGTTTTTAGTCATCCAGATTAGAAGGGTCTTGCTCAGACAATTTCAGTACAATGGCCTGTGTTTTAAATGGCCTAATTGGTTTTTAACATCGCCGGTTAGGTTAACGGTTCTTTTAATCTTTTAGAAACTGATATAGTTTAGTGCTGGGCAAGGATTAAAATTGCGATCAATCGCATAGTTTTGCGCAAAATTGAATAATGAATTCCTTTCATTTAAATGTACTGCTATATACACAAAAGTGCAATAACATGTGGTTTGCAAACACTTTAAACAAATAATGTGCTTTTTACCAGCAGTATACAGTAGCAATAAAATATTTCTTGTAAATCTCAACTTAAACATTAATCAAATCAAATACAAAAGCAAAGCTATTTGCCACTGCCAGGGCATTACCTTTTATAGCTTGTTAAAACAAGTTAAGAGTCCAGAGCCACGATCATAACATCATAATAGTCACCTTCTGTGCAACAGGTTTACATATATAAATCTTTTTTTTCTGAACAGGTATCAACAGAAACATTTTCTGTTTTCAGGGAGCAGCAAACAGTCTTGTTCAGTAGCAAGTGTCTCTGTTAGTGAAGTGCTCGCCTCTTGTCTTGAATTTTTTTGTACGAGATGCGGAGCACAAATCATTGGAAGAGAGACAGATCCTCGCTGTTTGTGACTTTCCAGAATCTATTACTCTTTACTAACTAGGACATCAACAGGAGGGAATTTGCATGGCTGAGCATCCCCGCAAAACTAGATGATGAGTTATATAACAAATGAATTATAAATGGCCAAAACAACACATAGAATGCATTATTCTACTTGCCAGAAAGTGATTGCAGCTACTTATTGACTGAAAGGTTATTTCTTCCCTGAAATTACTTCATTATATTCATGAGGGTTAAATTTGATAGATTATAACTCACCTAGTACTTTTTACCTCTTAAAATACCTTTAAATGGCCAAAACAACACAGAAAATGCAACATTCCACTTGCCAGAATGGGATTGCAGGCTATTTATTGACTGAAAGCTAGTTTCTGCCGTAAAATGACTTGATTTCATTCAGAAGAGTTATATTTGACAGATTATACAACCGAAATTGTCCCACGTTTTAATTTCATGAATAATAACATTATATTTTTTAATGACATACTGACCACCAAACCAAAAATGTCCCCGGTTTTCATTTCAGAAATCTGGCCAACTTAACTTACATAGACACACAATTAACATGATTAAAGTTTGATTAGATGAATTACCAAGCAGGCAATGCTACAACAAAAATAAATGAAGTTTGAATAAATACTTTCCTACCTCAAAAATTTTTTTTTCCTTCTAAAATTGGCTCTGTCTGCCACAGGGTGCTATTTTTCCCCATGTGGAATAAGGTCTAAACTAAGCATGTGTAGAGTGAATTGTAACTTGTTCCTGAGAAATTGGACGTGTGACCGACTGATCCAGGTGTTATGCCGAGTTTTGCTGCCTGCCGAGAATTGCATTCACCTCCAAATACTGCTTTTAAACGCTATAATATTCTTTGTGGGGTCCATCAATAGTGTTAAATAAACTTAGCAGAAGTACCATTCCTTGATATTTAGTAAATATATGTGGTGATAACGCCGTTTGATCAATGAGCACAGCGTTAGTGTCTGAAAAGGACCTAAAGAGGTGGATGCATAATTCGGCAGATCAAATTTTGTAGGCTACCTGCGGAGATTTGCATCCACCTCTTTTCTCAGCCGTTATCACCCGCGAGGTGCAAGCAATTCTCGGCAGGCAGGCAGAATTCGGCACAACACCTGTCTCCCCTATGCTAATAGCGTTAATGAGAGGCACACACTGGAGTTACACCTCTGCCAACTTAACTTACCGACTGGAATTTCAACTTCAATTTCTTTCTCTCTAATAGTTTTGAAAAACAGAAGACAAGATGGCGAGTCTTCCTCTGAGACAAAGTTCAAGTAACGGATAATTTTCTCTTCTCCATCTTCCCGATTGAGAAGCTCGTCGAAAGACTTGGTTCCGTCCGGGAAATTGAAACCGACAGATACGCAGTGTCGGATCCACTCCACTCGTAAATCGTCGTGGACCATACTTAAAAAAAACGTCACCATTCATTAAGTTAACATGTGGAGAATTAAACGACTGTCGCCATTTGAAACAACAGTAGTCTGCGGTCGCCAGTTACTGTATACTTAGCGGTTTCACGTTGCCTGGCAACCATTAAACGTCTCGTGCCTTTGGTGATTGGGGGAGACAGGAAACGGTAAACGCGTTCCCAGAGTGTTGACTGCAAGGCGGTGCTATTATACCTGTCAACATTGGGATTGGAAATTAAGGGAAATAACCTTTCTTATATACAGTCTATGGAAATTATAAGGGCACAACCCCCTCTCCCTCAATAGCCTGAGAAGAAGTGAGTCACCTTGATAACCGAGGTACGGCACACAGAAGATTGGTAAGTACATTGAGACTACCAATGTTGTGTTGGTCCAGAACCTTCAACTTGTGCACGCTGGATGTCTTAAACTCACCTGCATGGTATTGTTGAAGTCTGACATTTTCCAGTTGCTCATCCTACAAATGTTGAAAGGTTTAAAGTTGACATCCTCAATAGGCAAAACCAAGCTATCCACTCTGTACAGCACTTCATCAAAGCGTTGTGGGTCACCTTTTAGCGCTGGACCAAAGATGTTATAGAACTCCTCCAAAATATAACTTAGAACTAATAGTTGTATTTAGTGTTAGAAACTTATATAGAATAGCACAATAAAATGTTTTTTTATATTATAGGGATAAGTTTCTAATATTAAATTAAAGTATTGTGTTAATTTTATAGTATAGGCTATTTAGTGTACTGTTATTATATTACCTATAGTTAATACATTCATTATAATTCCAAATGTAGTTTCACACTAGGCCACTATAATAATTCCAGTCACAGCAGTTTCATTTTGTGAGTTGTTTTTATTAATTAAAATCATTGTGCAAGAGGCAGAGTCTACATTGGTGTCTAATTTATTGATGTTAAATACTAACTTGTCAATAATTTTAGCCATTATTGCAGAATAATTATTGTAGGTTGCAGACTTAATGAGGTGCTATTTCAGTAATTTATTTAAAACTAATAAGTTAAATGACAAATAAGGTAATGAATCAAAAATGTACAAGTAGATGACTAACCTTTTAGAAAACTTGTTTAATAAAAAAAAAGACAAAATATAATCTCTCTCCAGCATACTGCACCAAAGCCTTTATAGGAAATCAGGTCGGCTGAGTCAGTGAACTCTTCCCTTCTTAAAACATACTTTTATAGGAGAACCTTTCCCGATCTTATTTGACTTTATTTTATCCCTTTTATTTTATTCTATTTTACTAATTTTACATTTATCTTTAACATGTATTTTAGTCATTTCAATGTTTTCTTGCTTTTATCTTGTATTGTTTTTGTACTATTGTCTTTTGGGTATTATTGTCTCTACGCTTGTTAAAGCACTTTGTAACTTGTTTTTGAAAAGTGCTCTACAAATAAAGATTATTATTATTATATGTAGTCAAATGGGTTTGCTTGTGTACATTTCATTTAAATCACATCTCAATAAAAGCAGCACAAAGATCGCTTTCCAAGAATTACAGATTGTACTGCGCACAAGATTTAAGTTGATGAATTTGGTGCTAAAAGTTCTGAAACACATTTAAAATGTAAAACATGAAGTGGGTGAAATGTCTTGGTGTCAACTTCCATGTAGCTTGTGTAAACCCACATAGAATAACAAATGCAAGGGGGAAGACTCAATTCAAAACAAATACAATTTATTATTGACATGAGGATATTCTCAAAAGGAACATGGAGTGTTTGTCAATGAAAAAAACCCCAAAATTCTTAATAAAATTAATGGCAAGATTAGGGCTCCACTAGAAGAAATATAATACCCCTTCAACCAATAATTGCTAATGGATCATTATTTGCTTATTTGCCCCCGATAAAACAGTGTCTGCCACTTGCATCATCAAGATTTGATACCTTTTTTTCACCATTACAACCTGACATACAAGGTCATGACTTTCAAAAATTCCCGTATTTTACTTTTTGCAAAATGTTTTGCCAATGAAAAAGTGCAGACATCAATAATGCGACAATGACGACAATTAAGTTTCCTTCCCTTAGAAAAATACCAATTCCATACATACAGTACCAAGAAATTCAAAACAATTAGTAAATACTACTAATGCCTCATGTCAGTCTTGTCCAAAGAAGATGTAACCACTGTGTTGAATATGGATATGGCTCTCCAGACCAGCAGAGTTGAGTCAACAAATGAATGATTAAAGTTTTTCCTGCATGGAATGTTAAATTGTACAGCAAGTGGCAGACGCATAGGCAATACTGTGAATGCATTAAAGTAAAAATCATATCCCCATTAACATTCATCTTTAATTCTGATGCAACATTTTAAAATATAATAAATTAAAAAATAATTCTGTAAAAGTATATACATATCATCACACACCTGCCCAAACACTTTTCCATACTGAAAATGTCAAAGATCCTTTGCAATGTTTATACAAAGGAAACTGGAGAATTACACAGTATGTCGTCATTTGGTTGTTCTGTAAGGCAGTCAGCTCAACAAAAGGTTGAGCAGGAACTATGTAACCGAAAGGTGGCTCACTACCCAGTGTATGGAAACCAGACCTGCCATAACTGAAACTCAGTGAAAGAAAGTCAAAATGGAACCAACAGAAATAGACATACTATTCTTCAAGGAAAAGGAGGATGTTATTTTATCTTTCATCTTATTTAATCAGCAAATCCCACGAAAAGATCAAAACCAGCAACATGTTGGGGCCATCCATTACATACTAAAATGCTATATCTTTTTTACCTATTTATTAATAAGTTTGGCAGATGTGGTTCTCCATACAAGTGACATTTACAACTATTACCAAATATGCCTCATGAGAAAACTGACAGTTTTAAGTACTTGAGTTACATTTTAAATTTGAGCCTCGAATTTCACCCTCACAAAATGTCCTGCAGTGACGCATACTGAATCTGGTACAAAATACCCATTCATGTATACATTTGCAATAAGAAACAGTAACTTCTCAACAGTGCACTCTGTACTGTCTGTACAATGTTGGGAGGGCAGCGTTAAGTAGTCCGAAATCTGTGAAGCTCAACATTAAATGTCTTTTTATGACAAACTGTTAAAAGAAGAACAGAAAAAAGTCTCATGACATCTGGAATAAGTCTGATGGCTTGTTTTGGCTGTTTACCACCTAACAGTATTAGCAAATAGTCCTTTCACAGTAAGCCATCGTGCTCAAAGCTGGAGGGCAGGAGAGAGAAGGAGAAGGGGCAAAACTTGACTCCAGTCCCACTGTAGAATTTATTCTGAAACTCCACCCTGAGGAAGAAAACAAAAAGCTGCTATGAATATAAAACACTGAAATAATTCACAGCACATTGGCCATGTCAGTGATACAAGTACTTTAGTGGTTACTGTTATCTTACCAGTGCAGCCGGAGGGCATGAAGGAATGCAGACAGACCCTCCATTACCAAAAGAATGGACACAGTGAGAACAGCAAACAGGCCAAACACAGGCACCAGGAATAAAACCCCGAGAGTAGTGTCCATTCGTAGCCCTACTCTCATCACCATGGTCCAAAGCACCTCTGATAGCTCTATTAAAGCAGAAAAAAAAAAGGAGTATATGCACCATCTATTTAGAGAATAACAACAAACAGTTTATTTACCGTACAACTTCAATTAATAGCCGAGTCCCAAATAGCCGCCTGTCTCCTTTATTGGCCTGGTGTGGGAACACATTTTGACAAATAAACGCCTACCTCAATTTAACACCTGGTCTAGTTTTTTGGATGTATAAAACCTCTTAAACCCATTAAATGCCATTACGTTCGAAGCGCTCGTTAAGTCTGCTCATTAAGTCCGGATGTGTCTGTTCCTTGATTATTTATATTTCTTTAGTCTGTAAGGGTCCACCGATCAAGATATTCAAAACAGCGTTTCATAAAAATGAATCCAGGTTTTAAATCCTGTCATGTGAAGTCCATCGCTCTCTGTTAACTTCTGCCACACTTCTCTCTGCTCTCATCCTGCACTGTGTTGTTTTTATACAAGTATTATTCTGTAATAAAAAACAGTTTCATAGTAGTTTCAGTTTTGTGCAAAAGGAATTAAAGGCCTGTCCCATATGGACGCCTGTCCCAAATATAGGCAGGGTCAATTCAGTGATTTTAGCATATGTTGGCTTTGATCTAGACTCTTATTAATGTCCTTGGTCATGACGTCATGACCAAAGTTGCAAAAGGGTTTGAATTGGTTGTTAGGGTTTTGAGGGACTGAACAACTATTGACAAACATTTCACTCTGAAATTCTGAAGTCACACCAGTAATGTGACAACATATAACCTTTTAAGATTTCTGCAACACCATCAGTCATATTAACAGAATGCAGTTATATATACATATTCGAGACATTAAAGTGGATGTACTTAATTTTCCATTTGATTATAATTTGTTATGCAAAACGAATTAAAATCAGTTTAATAAACCATGAAATACCACGCGTGAAAACATTTGCACATGTGCTCACATTGGGTCAAAATGTGATTTCATTTGTGGTTCAAAAAAAGGACAGCTTGAAAATAACTTTAATTATCCACCTACACTTTTTATATCACTTCTTACAGGTTGAGAATCCAGGGTGCTGCTTTATACATATAACGTGACCAAATGCAGGAACTGAAAAAGGGGTCATCAACCTAATATTTTTTGATAACCCTTGAATTGTGTAAAATAGGATGCAGAAATCTAGTAAAAATGATATTTATGAGAAAATGTATTGGGGGATCTACAGAATTAAGTACTATACATTCACCAATGAAACATCAGCAGGCTGACCTGTACTGTATCCATGCCCACAACCTCTATGCTGGATGATTGAGGACACATTGTATTACTCTTATCCAAGTGTGCATGCTGTAAAGCCCCTTACCGCTGTGCATTACAGAAAATCTTATTTTCTGTATATTTATGAGTGAACAATCATCTCTCATAATGATGGTGACATCTGGTACGTCTGATGAGCATACTGTTATTCCCCTCCCTTCGTTACCTATAACCTGCCTAAGTAACATGTAGTATCAGCTGCGCACGGCCACACGTGAGAGAGGACAGGAAACACCAGCAGTTGCTGTGCCATTCATCATAAACTTTGGCTTTAAAACGTCAAACAACAAGGCCCAAACAAAGAAGTGCTGAACGCAAAATAGGTTACCTGTGGTGAGTAAACATGTTTAGCACAACATAGGCCATCTAATGTTAGCTTGCTTCTTGCTTTAGCTGCGACCTACCTAAGGTTAACTCCGACTGTGTTATAAAAAGATGAACGAGCGTTTGTTTGCTTGCCAAACTTGTGGTGGTCGATTAACGTAATCATTTACATCCGGCTAGCTGCCATCACGTTAATTATTACCGTTGTTAATTATTACCGTTGTTGATATTGTTGATCATGTAACGTTACAGTTTTATTTAGTTATAATGTTACACTGGGTTTGAGAGTCAGCAGGGTGTGTTGACTTATAGTAGTTCATAAGCTGTCATTAATTGCATTGCACATTACATGGTTGTGCTCTGTAAGTGAAAAACAGGTTAGAGTTGCAGTATTCCTTATAGCTAGGCAGTTTTATAAGCAGCCTGGTTTGAACACAGCAGGTGATACAACATTCATTATAACCACGAGAGACTTGAGACTTGACTTGGACTCTAGCTCAAAGACTTGCGAGCATCTCTGTCATGTACACACATGCAAGAACAAAAGTAAATTGTTTATCGTTTCTGAGGGAATAAAATGTGAAGTGGCTCTTTGATAATAAAACTTATATCTAAATAAGCTACTCGTGAGTTATTTATAATTGTATATTCTCACCCTGTCAGTGTGCGCTTGTTCAGGTTTGAAGGAGCGACAAAGTACCTGTGTGTGTTGTAACGCAAACCATCATACTCACGGGCATGTGCCAGACTTAGAGCCCAGAGCCTTAGGTAGGAGGCTGTGTTGGAGATGCAACCCAGGCAATACTCTATAGTGTGGATGGACTGATGCAGCAACTCATCTGCAAAGTCAAACTATTACAACAACAAAACAAAACTCAGCATCACATACTCCGGTAAAAAAAAATAATAAAATCTACAACGGTTGCTTATAAGGAAGTTTAGGATTATTGGCTAATATTCCAGAGGATTTGCTGTGCTGACCTCCTCTGTGTGGCAGTCTCCACTAGTGGAGAGATCACTGTGACTGCTGCCCTCCTCCATGTCATGAGCCCTCATCAGGTAGAGCTCCTCTTCACTGTTACGCCGTACACGCTCATATCCCTAAGAACACACAGATAAACTGATCAGATTTGCCTATTTACAGTCAGAGGACAAATAATTGGAGACGTGCATTTCAAAACCTCACCCTGTACATTCCTAGGCGGCGGCTTCCATTGTGAAGCCAATAAAGGTAGACGGGTTTCCCCGCGAGTAAGACAGGCACTGAGAGAACAGCAATGACCAACAGAAATACCTGGAAGCCAGACTGGAAGAAGCAAAACAACATTGCTTTGTTATGAACCGTCTCAGTGACATCTGTATTGTATTTTTGAACCCCCTGATATCTGTTCAGTAAGAACAGGGACATACGTTACACTGTAGCAGGAAAGGAGCTTTACATTAGCTTCTCACCTGTCCTGGGTAGAGAGGCTGCACTGCATCACCCTGCATGAGAAACATGTTTATGAAGTGGATGAGGATGCTCGGGGCCAGTCTGGAGTCCTTAGCAGAGAAGACCAGCCACTTGTACACTATCATGAACACCAGGTACCCAAACAGACACAGCAGGAACAGGAGTTCAGGGAGAAATACCAAGTACAGGTTGTACTTCTTCCTAAAGTGCCTGTTTTTGTTGACAAAAATGAGTCAAGGTATTAAAAACCATAACATCGTTAACAAAATGAAGGGCTTTACGATGTAAAAAACAAACTGGTACTTACAAGTGATTGTAAGTGCTGAGGATGACCCCGAAGCTCATGTGTATGATGCCCAGTATCACTGACATCTTCATCTTATAAGAGTTCAGAAATGTAAGGCGGTTGGTTGCCAGGTTCCAAATCTTTGCAAAGGAAAAGAGACATACTATATTTTACAGTGAGTAGTTTTGATTGGTAAAATATTAACTCTAGCACTGTGATTTAAAGCCCATAAAGAATAGCTGTGCTTTGTTCATTGGTTAGACAATGTAAGGAGAACATTATTGTTCCTGGAAGGGGAAACCAAGAGATTCAATAATTTACTTTCCAAGAATTCAACCCAATTTATTGTTATTGTCCCTGTGGTAAGTGTATTTCAGAATGTGACTGGATTGATATTCCATTTCTGTAATTTAAAGAAGCAACTAGTTGTTGTACTTGATCAGTAAAACCAGTGCATGCAAACTGCCTATTTTTGCAGTAACCAGGAAGCTAATTATCATGTTTTGTTAGTTTTTTGGCAATTATGTAAGTATGCTTGTGTATGTATGTGGGTATAACTTGAAATGCACATTAGGTCCTGAGTGCTTTTTACTGTGACTGTATGATGAAAACTCTTTAAAACCACCACAAAGATGAGAAGCAACAATAAAAAGTCATGACGTGTCATTCATGATGACTTGTCCTCAATATTCTCAACTCACTGGGTCAATTCCCAGAGGGTATGGTCCAGTGAAAACTCCTGTAACATTTGGATCCAGAGTAAGAAGACCATTCCCCTGGATATCCCTGTCCCTGTTGGGCACAAATAAAACCACCACTTTGTGTTACATGTATAGTATGTCATTATGAAACAAGTCCACAAATGTCATCTTATCTTTATATCTTTTGACACATAATCGGTTGTTTATTAATGGTCTTAACCTTAAATACAATACTTATGCACTTATGAACTTCTGAGTTACAATGAAGTCCTTCTTGTAATGAAGTACTCACTTCCAGACATTTGCTCTGAACATGGCTTTCACGCTCCATCCAGAACCAAAGATATTAAGGGACTTTGAGAAACAGTCATTGTATATCAGGCCAGTGTAGATGGAGAACAGGCCCATCATCAGGATTATATAACGCCCCTCAAAGAATGTGTTCCAGATCTGCACATGCACACAGAATCACTCAGTTACACTGTATGCCACAAACTGGCATTCGTTAAGTTACTTAAGTTACTATTTTCAAATGAGTATTAGGTTAAAAAAAAAATGTTTTAGAGTACTCACCTCATTCCTTGTGTTTTTAAGTTTGCGGTTGTTCTCGTAGAGCACCATCCAGAAAGCAAACACAGCCATAATAACTCCATGACCCAGGTCCCCAAACATCACAGCAAACAGGAATGGGAAGGTGATGATTGTGAAAGGAGCTAAGAAGACAGGAGAAAAAAGAAATAGACAGAACAAGAAATTTTTATTCATTCATTTTTGTTACATTATGCACATGTTATTGCAGGAAGGAATATCACACAATTACAACATTGCAATTAGAAAAGGTACGATAAATGTTTCTTTTGTGACTTTTTCTTCAAAGACTGCATGTAGCTGTCACATCTTTGACTTCTGATAAAGTAACATAAAGACCTTTAAAAATCTCCAAAGTGATAAATTAAGGGCTCACGTTACGTTTTATTTTTGGAGCCTTATCTGATAATTCATGTGTACAAATACAGAGAGGAAAAGGATCCCACTCACCAGGGTTAACCTCCCTGTAGGTGCCCACTCCATAGGCATCCACAATGTTCTGGAAGCCAGAGGTAAATTTGTTGGTCCTTATCAGGGTTGGGGGAGTGTCTTTGGTGGGGATACGATTGACAAAGGAAGGAACTGTGGCTCCACTTTTTCTCTGAAATATCAATGTCAAATCAAAATGTCAGCGTGCCCTATAAACTAATTTCACCATAATGTCTTAAAACCCTTGATTGTCACTGCTAAGTAGGAAGCATATGCAACCACCATCCCCCCGGAGGCAAATTGATAAACCTTTTTAGGAACAGTTATTCCCATTAGTGCATCTTTGTTTTGTCCCAAATACACACTCTGTTCTCGTCAGCCTGCACACTGAATTAACAGTGGCCTTTCAGTACCCTTGCCAAGTCACATTAAATTCTTTTTGTTAAACTAAACAAAAGAAGCCAGTTCATGAAGCAACTGCACGGGGTTAAATAAACAGAAAAACAAAGCCTGCAGTGAGGCCAAAGTCGAAGACACTTCACTCTTTAACAGTTTCCTCACCGATCCTTCTTCTAGCGCCCTCCGCAGGGTGGGAATGTCATCCACAGGACACCACACCTCAGCGATCAGACACTTGTTTGTAACATCAAAACTACACAGGTTCAGAATATAGTAGATGGCTTTCATCTTCTTGACCTGGATGACCCAGGTGTAGACGGATTCCGAAGCCTTAATCAGGACCTGTCTCAGATAGTCCTCTGTCCTATGAAGTACCTGGACACAGAAAGAGAAACAGGACTCTTAGTGTGGTAGATCATATCAAAAAGATATTCAAAACGCCAACATCTATATTTTAAACAAGAGGCATTTGTGAGTGTTACTGTGTGAATAAGAGGCAGACATGAGAAACAGTGAAGAAAAGGCAGGGGATGAAAAAACGGTTCAACTTTCAGCTGAGGCCTCATGCTGATCATGTGCTTCAGGGGGTGAGTGCAATTCTATTTTACAGTCACAGTGGGTTAACGCTACCAAAGGATTCACGGTGAAATGCCCCAGACAGAAACTGACCCTCACAACTGCCAGGATTGGAGAAGGAGAAAAACTGTGTTAATCTTTTAGGGGGGGAAAAAACAGCCATTCAATTTAATTCTTTCTTCTTTGGCCATTGAAGACTGGTGAAAAAGGAAAATCCTTACTGGATGTAATGTGATTCACTGAACTCAAGATTTTCTAAAAGGCTTGTTTTGGAACATCTTGTAGTCCTTTACCAGGACAAGCTCATAAATGACTAAGAGAATATTTTAAACAGGGAGATTAGAGCTAACAAAAGGAAAAAGTAAACGTTTGGTGAATGACACACAGAATAACTGCTTTTTCTGTCACTCATTAAAACATCTGCATAATTAGATACTTAAAAGAGAAGAAAAAGAAGTAAAGACATACTGTGTGCAGGTCCTGAATGCGAGTTCTGAGTCCTTCCACAACATCATTCCTCTCCTCATTGCTACTAGGATAGGGATACAAGTGACAGTGGTAGCTATAGAGGGGGGAAAAAGCATGTTATTCACAACGCACCACTACTAAGGCAGGCAAAAAAGTTAATAAATCAAAACCCATTTCCTAAACAAATAGATACCAGCCCCTGTTTCTGACATTAA
Source organism: Micropterus dolomieu (assembly GCF_021292245.1). NCBI lineage: Eukaryota > Metazoa > Chordata > Actinopteri > Centrarchiformes > Centrarchidae > Micropterus > Micropterus dolomieu. The sequence continues at coordinate 23,766,955 of NC_060170.1, read as the reverse complement.
TAGAGCAACCATTAGGATAACTGATTGTGAAATTATTACCAGTCACAGATCTTCTTCACTTTCTGGCCAATTTGGTCTCCCCAGTAAGAGATCAGGAACACTACGCTTTTGGTCGGCTCACCCTGCAGATAGAAAATAAGAGGAAATGTTCAATCATAAGACCCGGATGCTCTATCGAAAATAGTCCAGAGTAGGTTTTCAAGTGCTGGTTACACTCAAAAGTTCAAAAACTGTATATATTCTAAAAATTAACTTGTGTAAAATCAAGCTGTTCATTATTAAAACTAACTGAGAAGTATTTGAGAGTGAAAGTTCATTCTTGACCTGAAAAGCACGGCTTTCTCGGCCCAATTTTTGAAAAAGCATGACTGTCTTTTCTTTTTACGCTTTTATGTCAAGCCTCTTCTTTTCACAAGATTCATCGACACGCCAACATAGCTTGTAATTCTTCCTGATTTTCCATCAGTGAAAGTAAGTCCTGACATTCCACTACTGATCAGCCGCAGTCCTGCATGCCTGCCTTCTGATCAAGCAGAGGAAATGGATAAGTGGATTAGTGCTCTCCCACAATATGAATGGACAAGATCGCAGCACTCATTGTTTATGAGAACCGCAAGAAGGACTAGAACCGACTTCACAACAGGGTCACTGATGAATTTTCAAGACTCTGTTCTCTGCACTGTTTCTTAACAAAATCCACTGGGGAATCAAAACAAACTAAATGAAACGGCAATGATATTTTTGGTCATATTTAACACCATGCACCATGTAACACCAAGCAAATATGTTTTCTTATTTTATTCTATGCTATGATATAGGAAATAATTATAATAAAGAAGATGAAAATACAAAGTGTTTTTCAATTTTACAAATATTGTTATTTTATTTCAGTATATATGATTTATTAAATTAGAGTATGGTTTATTTTCAATGGCTTTGAACATGGCACAACACAAAGATTTATATGCATCAGCTTATAAAAGATTTCTATTGCACACTCCTCTTACCTACAAAAAAGACAGACTAGAGAATATAGATTAGTCCCAAAAAAGCCAAAAATGTATCAAAAATCATGTGCGGGCGCAGAATCTAAGATCCAATTTGTCATTAAAAGCATTTCTTGGATGAGACCCAAAATGAGTTATCAAAGTTGATATACAGCAAATCAGTAAATAAAATTTAAATTAATTTTAAGTTTGTTTTCTTGTTGTACCAAATGATATGTAATCCATAGAATTGTTTCTTCTACCTTTCCTGTTGATAATCTCAACCTGTAATGCAGGGAAGACATAACAAAAGTAATTCATCTTTAGCACAAATCGTGGCCACAGTTAGCTTTGACAAACCTACCGTGTCAGAATCTTCCAGATACTCCTCGATCTCCGCATAGCTGAGGATGGTGTAGCCTTTACACACTCGCCAAAGCATCCGCTCAAAGGCCTCGATCTTCCCCCTCTGAATAAGCCCAGAAATGAAACTGCAAAAGAATGAAGACTATTCATAAACAGCCACAGCAACATAGGAGCTTACAGGGCACACAAACTTTTTATTTAAAATATGACAATAATGATATCATGATCAACAATAATCTTCAATAAAATAACAGAATTCAAAATTCATTAAAAATATTGTTTATGTTCATAATTACACTTGTAAATAAAAAAAATTATAAAAAGATTGTTTTGTGATTACACAAGAAAAACTTTTAACAATAAAATTATTGTTTTTTCCACCGATTCTTTACGAACTCTCTTTTGAACTAGCAACTTCACATTGATATTTAAATTGTTATGCTCGCAGCTTAAAAATATCCAAATAACTAACAGTTACAACTAGAGCCTGATATAAGCTAATTGCAAATAAATGTATTGGTGTTTATAACAGCCAATTAATGACAATTAAAAAAGAAACGGCAAGACAGACGACGGCCCCTTCTATCATGTTATGAGTGGTGTTGTTGCATACTATTCCCACCGGGGGGCACTCTGCAGCTCCCCTGTTGTACTGCCCACAAAACACAGCAATCAGCTGACATAATCAGCAGTAAGTATTACTTATAACAAAAGAAAAAAAGTTTACTTTTAAACTGCATTATGTCATGTTATCTTGGTAAGGTCTCATAACTATACATAAGAAACGTTATGGATAATCTTTGTCTGTGTTATATGTTTCTAAAAAGAAGGGGGAAAAAAGAAGGATATTTTCCGATAAATCAGAATAACAAATTTTAATATCCTCGAATATCAGAATAGGTATCCCATATCGGTTGGGCTCAAGTGACAACCAATAGCTTTTATTTTGGGCAATTTTTTGTCTTTATTGTGGATAAAAAGAGAGAGAGAGTGGATGACATGCAGTAAATGAGCCACTGGTCCAATTCAAACCCAGGCCACTGCGGTGAGTTCATGGTGCATGTGTTTTATTAGATAAGCTAACCTGCACCTGACAACCAATTGTTTTCTGGATAAATTAATTAGGAAATAGGGATGAGGGAGACACATGTGCATGTGAGCAATCTGATTAATGTCACAGTGGCTGTAGCTTTGATGTTACCTAAACAATCTTACATTATTGATGTCACATTGTGCTCAACTGAACAAAATACAAGCTGCCTGCTGTAGCTGTGATACTTTCTATGTTGCAGAATAGCGGTAGTAGAGATTATATATATTTCTTTTAAAACGTCTCTTTTGCTGCACATTCTCAATGCTATTCTGATGAAGGCAAGATAGCCAAGTTTGGTGAATAAAGCATGGTGTACTGGAGAACAACTGTACAACGTTTTTTCATTTCAATTTACATTCACATTCAACTAAATGTCTGTCTTTTTTACAGTGTCCAGGGAATTCCCACACCCCTGAGTTAACTGTTTTTGAGGAGTACAGACTCTAATAATAAGGTTTTGTGTGGGAGACAGAGAGAGTACAAAAAAAAAGAACAAATAAAAGTGCGGCTTGCCTCATTTTAAACTTTCTTTAAATGCGTAGCAGCAACTGTGCATCCCATTTACTTTTTCCGCATGATACCATTGTGGCTTAAATATCCCAAGATATTACTATTTAATTTTTAAAATGTCACGACTATTGTGAAAACTGGTGAACAGTGACAGACCTAGTGCCTAATGTCAACTCTTAAATAAATCCAACTCCATGTCCAAACACTAGCATACACATAACACTGATATGGCTAGCAAAATTTCCATCCCTCACCCCAGTTTGGCTCCTAGCCTCTGCATGCTGCTGTAGTCCATCGCTGTGTCTTTTTCTAGGAAGGGAAACTCCTCATACTGTACTTGTATGGGCTCTCGCTAAAAGCAAAGACAAGATGCGAGCGGATAAAAAAACTCAAATCGCAGAGCCGAGCAGATTCTATTTGCCATATTGAGAAAATAATTATTTGCCAGACAACACACATGAAAATGTGGATGACACACTAACCTCAGCAGATCTCTGTACAAAGTTGCGGGTGATGCGCAGCATGTGTGTGTACTCCGTCAGCTCCAGCAGATTCCTTTGCAGCTTCTCTTTATTCCTGGTTACTTCACCCAACTCCACTTCTAGCCTCTGTAGCTGCTCCTGTGAACACACACACACACACACACACACACACACACCCAGTGATATAGCATAGTAGCATTAACTCTGTGACACTGTACAGAAATACCACCATCAACATATTATATTCAAAAATTATAAATGACGATACATCAAAAAGTAACAAACCATAATCCCCATGATGTGCTTGGGTAAAGGAGCCACTGGGTTCACGTCTCCTTCTGGCAGTGAAATGTCTGCTTTCTTGACTTCCCTCAGAAGGTATCCTGTTTAAAATAAAGAGCAATCTTTTTTATAACACACACAAATGGATCCGTTCCAAATACCTTGAGCAGCCTTTGAATAACATTGCATTTGGAGCAAAATCTGACTGTGTGTTATTCTCTTCTCTTAATCTAATAATAAAAGATTAGTTAACCAAGGATGGCATTTCATTCAACTAAATCTACAACCAGCTGACATTTCTCATGACTGTAGGGTCACTGGCTCTCAATTCAATTCAGTGAGAAGGTCATCTGTGGCTTAATTGTACTTCCTCCCCAAAGCTCGACTACAACTCCAACTCAATAAATAGATAGGGAACTTTACTGGTAAACTTCATGTTAGAAGATCAAATTATCCTTACCAAGGATCCTCTCCATCTCTTCACATTTTTTGATCTCATTGACATGTTTTCGCTGGAATGCGTTCACACTGGGATTGAGCTGAAACAGGTGCAGGAGACATTCAGTCAAGAATTGAATGACTAACAATCCTCATCCCCACTCATCACGGTCACATACCCCTATGATCGAAACAAACTAGCAAACTAGAGCGGAACAATTAATCAGCATTTCACTGGAATCGCAATATGTCCTACTGCAATTTTCAGATTGCAGGAAGGGCAATATTTGTTAAAGGTGATGTGTGTGGCCTACACATCATATTATAGAGACTTAAGGAAACACTTGTTTGGTACAGATCCCTGCAAAAGAAAAAGCAGTATGTATGATTTTCAATATAAATGAGAATAATGATAGTAAAAATGATCATGGCAGTAAGATATAATTTTCCAAATCGTTCAGCCCTACGATAAACCATCATAACCTTTACAGTAAGTAGCTGCATGGGCTACTTTACAGCAGCATTTCCCAGCTATGATCTATGGGATATCAGGACTATCGAGTGACAATTGTTATGGAAGCTCGGATGGTACGTAAGTTACTACGAACAAACAGCACTTTGTCGAGCTTTCAATGTTGGCAAACTTGGCAGTAACTTTCAAAGTGAGACATTGCTGTGTTTCAGGGGATTAAAAGCGGTCTGTTACGGGACTTACGTCTCTGAACTCCACAAGCCCCAGTTCTCCAAGTTCATTGATGCAGTCGTATGCTGATCCAGACTGTAGAAACAGTTGTGCCAGGCACATATCTTCACCTCGGAGCAGAGACATTTTGACAGTTCACTCTTATATGTACCTGCTCAGGCGAGGGGCTAATACTAGCAAGCTAACAAGTGCGGTTCCTGTAAGAGATCCGTCAGTTGCAGAGAGTCAAATCCTTCTTAGTGCTTTTCATATCTTGGCTCCGGTGTTAGTACAATATTTTACTAACTTAGCATAACAGACACTTTAGCTATCGTTACAGCAGAGGCTCTTCCTGTGTTAGCTAATGTGCTAGCCAGTGAGTGTCGTGTTGTTTGTTCTGAGATGAATAACTTCTTTCATCAAAGTTGAACATGAAACTGTGAGTCAACCGTAGTAAGACCGCTAACGCAGCACATCCAAAGACGTGGTCGCGAGTCCTTTCATAGTTTGTGAAGTTTCATAAGACGTCCGCTCGCAGTGTCCATACTCCTACACGTCACTTCGCACTGTTGAATACGATCAACTTCCACACAGCAGTGTTACCTTTGACCAATGACTACCGCCTCCTGGAGTCTGCGCACCACACACGCTCTCAGACGTGGGGCCTTTGAGCCCTCAACGCTGTCTGAAGGCACATATGCCATCAAACACAAAATAAAAAAGTTTAACATTTTCTTTGATTAAAAGGCAGACTTAAGTAGACTGTCAGAGCTTAACATGACTCTTTATGGTCCAGTAACAACTTTCTATAATCCTGCAAACATATTTTAAAATGGTGTCTAAACAAGTATCTGGAATTTTTGAAAGTGGTGCAATCATTTTCCCTGGGATGATGATAGTTGTCTTCACACACGCAATGTTTATTCTGTAAATATGTTTGTCTGCAAGAATAAACCCTTATCACGACCGGATTAACCAGACTGCCCAGGGCAAAAACCACAGACCCAGGTTGTATAAAGCTTTTTTTTTTCTTTAAGGAGGCACTAAGAAAAAGATGCAAATGGGGTAAACCAAGAAGACAAGACACATGAGATACATCTTAGTAACCAGAAAATTATGGCAAAACTTCAGCAGATTCTTCATTGACCATATTTATAGAGATTTTACATTGAGGAGGGAAAATATGGCATTTTGTTTTTATTAAAGTCAAAGAATATAAGTACTTTATAATAAATGTATTCATTCTAATGGCAAACTTTGTATAACTTTGTACTTTTTGTCCATGAGGTTGTAATATTTAAAAGCAATAACTAAAAGGCTGTAAAACCATATGGCTCTCTTTTAGCATCTTTACATAATATAGACCACCCCTGGCAACATTGTTAATTCTCTTATATATTTGTATACTGTTCTATATACTTATCTGTGAACACCTTATTCCTGTTTTTGCTACCTAGAATCATAAAGAGCAGCAGCTATGTTAGATTCAGTGTTGTCTGCATAACACTGAAACAATACTGTGCTTGTGCGTGATGATCGCTTGTGGGAACATCTCAAACCTGAAGAAACATTGATCCAAAGTCCCTGTGGCACTCCATAAAAACACAAACTGAACGGTGGGATATAACTCAGATTGAAAGCTTTTCAAACCTTTCAAATCAATAAGAATGCTGTGGAAAAAAAGTCATAGAAAAATATCTTTATTACAAAATGGTGCACCAATATTTATTAATATTTACATTCCCACAAACATACTATAAACATCAAATTGAGAAAGGTGTAATTACATTTCAGTGACATTTAAACACATCATCTTGTTCAGCCTCTCACGCTCCCATTAGTTTGTGTGTGTGTTCCTCTACATTTTTCTCAGAGATTTAGTGAGTGGCACAGTTCCATGCCTGTCGGATTTGTCTCCATGGAGTCCCAAGAATGGAGGCAGTGATAAAGAAGAAAACCAAGATAAGGCCCTTAGCCAGTGACTGAGAATATGTCTCACCTGGGGAGGGTAAAGGTAAAATAAGTGAGTAGTATACATTGTTATACTTGAGCAGTGTTTCTTGTACTTATGTTTCACAGCTGTGGGATATGGGAATGGCTTTTCTTTTTAATTCAAATGGTACACTCTGGGATCAAGTGCACTCACTGTTGCATTTAAAGGCACATTACATTAAATATTGATGCAATTTAGACATTAAGCTGCTTCATTGTTTTTTTTAACAAATTCATAAGGCTCTGATGATGGCATGGTGGAAACAATGATCTAATTACATTTTACATCAACACAATTTCCAATTTACTGATCAACTAACACTAAAACAATAAAATACTGGACAGATTTCCTAGGACTAGATAAATTCCCACCTGTGTAATACTTGGTGATGGGGAAGGCGAGCTCAGGCCAACACACATCATTCCTGTTACAGTCATACTCTGTGAAGTTAATCTGAAACCTGGGTGAAAAGTAAAAAACAAAACCCATCACACTCTAGGTTAGAATCAGTCAGGCAGCTCATACATGAAGTAATTTATTTGGCTCACGTAACAACCCTCTAAATGCGGGCAGATTTGCTGACTGAGGAAGCACCTGGTTTTTGGTGGTCCTGTGTTAATAGGAATGTCAGTAAAGGTGACTGAAGAGGTGATGGGGAACAACCGAGTCTCCCTTGGGTCCAAACATGGAGAGACGTCACCTCCTCCACAATCCAGTGCCCAGGGGAACAGACTGTAGCTATATGATATCTTACAATGATTAGCATCTCCTCTTGAATTAAGAATACAATTTACACTGTGCATTGCAATGAGTATAGACCTGATCCACACCTGACTTGCAAAGCACGGATATCCCTTTGAGGTAGGCCTCCTACTATGCCAGTGATAAGACTCCAAACATGGATATGCTGGTGGGATGGAATCCCATAGCATGAACTGGTGGTGTCCTCCGTGGTTGTGCTTGAGTTGAGTGTCACAACTGGGATTTGTATGTTGTGTGGTAACATTTAGTTATAATGAAAAGGAAAATGATTTGGCAGAACATTAGACAATTTGCTTTACAAGTTAAAATAAAACTGTGTAAGTGGTTTAAACTATAGCAAACAGAAAACTTTGCATGAATTGTTTCTTTGCACCATCTACTTACAGCTTATGTTCACCCAGTCTGTCATAGTAAGAGGATCTGGGTTTCCACGCTTTGCCACATATGTGGCTGTAATCAAAGCTGCCTGGAGAGAAGACACAGTCTCTCTGAAGGAAAAAAACATATTATATTTTACATCAGCATAAATACATAGAGATAAAGATCAAACGTGAACTTGTGCTGAGCTACTGACCTCACAAGGTTACACTGAGTCAGATTTTGTCGGCTGACAGGTAGCAGACATCCTGATGTTGAATTTTCCCCATACAGAACTGGTTTCTTCTCAGCAGTGGAACAGAGTCCATCACCTACTGTTAACCAGATCAGAAAATGGTGTTGGGACCATTACGCTACATGCAGTGAGCCAGTAATCAACAACATGACTTAATGGGTTTTACCTGGTTTCCAAAGATTGATTGACGTCCTCTGTATTGATCCTGTGTTATTGTCCAAAGTGTCCACAATTCCAGCAATAACAGGCCTTCCCACCTGATAACCTGTCATTTAAAATGTACCCACTGTAACAGCTACTGTGAACTATTTTCAGACCAATTAATTTCACTATTTCACTTGCTCTCACCTGGGTTCCCTGAGTTGGGCTGAGCTATGAATTCTCCATTCAGAAACACAGCAGAATACCTTGTAGTTAACGCCACTGTTCAGGAGACAGAAACGCAAAAATTAGCCCAAGCGACATCAAACATATCTATCCACTATGACTGGAGATATTCCAAATCATTTCACTTACTACTACTATTTAAAGTGACGGTCCCGACAGTGCGTGTCAGTGTGATACTTGTGATGCCATTTCCTTTCCAATAGAATTCGTAATCCAACGCTACTGTCACATTCTCACATACCAGCCTCTCACCTTCAGAGAAAAATGAACAAACTTCAGCATTAGGGTTAAATGTCAGTTTAAGTTGTTATAATAATGATGATATGTTGTAATCTCCATACCTGAAAAGGTAACAGCATCTGCACTTGATATAAACTGAGTCAAGTCAATTGCCACTTCATCAATTACCTCCACTGCAACATCACCTGGAATACATCCCAAAAAATAAACCAAAAATTAAAGACACACGGAGTCAAAGATCTCCCGAACATAGCAAAGCCTTGCTACAGTATGTTTAGCAGGTAAAACATACCCCCTTGCCCATTCTTCACTTTAATCCCCAAAGCCGTTGATAATGTCCGTAAGGGAGATGCAGTTGGACAGGAGCGTAGCAGAGTAACACACTTGACATTGAAATTTTCCAAAAATGCTACAGGAGCATTGTTTACACACTGCCCGAGCACATTCTGTGGAACAGCAATATCCAAGGTATTAGTTGTTACAGGGCAACACATACAAAGTAAAATAGAATCTAAAAAAAAACATATACACAACTAACCTGAGGAATAGTGAAGTACTGGTCGTTTAATGTAAAAATGGGACTTCCTTGAATATAAACATTAACTGGCACTGGAGCTGACAAAACAGGCTGTTGGAAGGAAGGGCCAGGCTTTGGTGTACTAGACAAATTAAAGGTCAATGATCAATGATTAAAAAAATGACACAAAATTTCATACATTAACTTATAACATTCAACAACAAAACAACAATAATGTCTCACATTGTGTCTCCCTGGTAAAAGAGTCCAAGGTAAGGGTTGTTTTCAGGCCAAGAATTGACACACAAAAATGGAAACCAATCCGGGGAGTTTTCAGAGGACTGCACAGAGCACTGATAATCTGGAGTGGGAGAGACCTGTCCACCAAAAGGCCCTGGGAGACAGTGGGACACAAACAGCTTCAAATCCTCAATGGAACAATCCTGTTAGAGTGAAAAACAATTAAGTTATTGTTGATGAATACAATTGCATAAAATGCACTTTTGTTAAAAGAATGTAATAATGTGAGCGATGTAAATACCTTGTCACAGCAGCAGCGTACGTCACATGCTCTGAACGTGAGGTCACAGGGACAAGAGCCGAGTGGTTGGTACACTTGGTTTGGAATGACTGTTTTATTATCTTAAATAGACAGGAGATTTATATTCATTAGAAAGGTGGCACCCTCTAAGGGCTTACATCGTTAGCACGATGGTACATTCATTTGAATTACCAGATCCAGCATTAGCAGGAACCAACAGGGCATGTATCTTGGCCTGGATCAGCAGTGACGCCTGAGGTGTGCCGCCCACACAGGCAGACACCTGAAGGGCCTCCAGGACACACAGTGGCTTTGGACAGCAGTCTGTGTCGGTCTCATTCTGACGACACAAACGCAGATTTTTCTCCAGTGTCAGCTGAACTCTAACTGCAGTCTGGGCACAAAATAAAACAAACATGTGGCAAAAAGACAAACAGATGTTCAGGTTATAATATCGGCTCTATTAATTGTGGGAGGTTTTTATAACTATACACCATGTCTAATTACCTCTAACTTTAGCATTAATATCTGTGAATATGATGAAAATGACTGTTCACTTCTTGGCTTCTTACCTTTCCCACCTGCTCCCTTGTGAGCACCCACTGTGTTACCTCAGCTACACATGATGGAGGACCAATGCTTCCTGTAAAAGCAAACCATCATCAACCAACAAATCTAAAATACAATCAAAAAGTAGCCACATCATTGCCTTCCGTCTTAGTAGAGGAACAAATCCCCCCCAAAAGGCTTTAGTTTTTGAGATACCCCTACCTGAGGTAGAACAAAGCACAACCTTGTTTTTTCATAAGTTTAATGTGTCTAGTTGTTTAAGTGGATGGGTGTATTGTAATGGTTGGTTGTGAAATTAGTTTATTTGGTTGATGTTAGGACCGTCCCCCAAACCGAAAATACCGAAAATTTGGATTTCTCCAAAAGGGACAGCATCTGCCCTATCACATGTATCTCTGGAAATAAGGATAACAATATCATCAAATTTGAACTGAGCCTCTCCACTTTTGGCCTTAGATCCTCGACTATCTCTCTTTTTGTATGCAACTAAACTTAAGAATGGTATATTCTGGGAACAAAATATTTCCAAGCACCACTCATTTCAATAGAAACCATCACAAATTCATCAGGTCATGATCTGGTAGAGCAAGAAAAGAAAACATAGCTTAACTGGCAAACAATAGAAAACAAGTCCCATAATGAGATGCAATGACAAGGAGGCACACAGACAATTGTTCAGCAATTCTTAGTTTTGGCAGAAACGGAACCACATATGATGCTAAAGGTAGAGCAACAGGAAGTCTTTATAGCTTTTACCTGTTGTATTGGATGGAGAAACTCTTCTCAGGTTCAGGGAGATGTCCGACGTGTTTCCGAGTAATAGTGCGGTGACTGCCGGTCCAGTTGCAGTGAGATATGACGGCTGGAAAACTGTTCATCATAATGGTAAACATTTCTTTTAACTGCTCCGTGTATCAGCTTTATACAAATATTTTATAAGTAATTCAACTGAAGTAACTTTTAACGTTAGCACGACTGCCTTCTAACTAGCTCTTGCGTTAGCTGCGTTAGCTAGGTTTGCTATTATAATGTAAAAACTGGATGAATTGTGCGCATATATTAAGGTCTTACCGACAATGTTTTGAGTGTGAGCCAAGGAAATTAAAAGTAAAACACGTGTCACCTGGCGTGAAATGGACAGAGAAAAGAATAAATCAACCACGTTAGCCATTTGGTCCACTTCAGATTATAAGGTCAACATATTAGTAAACTGTTAATGAAGTCTTGGCAACGCAGATCTTAACGAATCACAGCCTAGGAAAGTTCTTGTTCTGGGGGAACAAGAGAAACAAAATTATACTTACATGAAAGAGCGACCTCGTCTGACCTGGAGTGGTTAATACACTCTGCACTTCAGTGGGGCATCATGCCTTTTTATATACAGACTATTTATAAAAAGAGTACAGTTAGAGTGACACCCTGCTATGGGGTCCCGCACATGGTGCAACACATTAATGCACTGATTGAGCACTTTAATACATTAAATTGGATTGCATAGAATGGCACTTCAATGCTTGAATAGAACTTTAATGCATAACATCCTGCACTTAACAACAGATTACTGTCACCTTATAACTGATTTACTTTGGTAACAAGTTCATGATCTACATAGTGAAACATAATGATTGTCTTTTATATTGTAGTGTAGTGTACTATTTCTTTTATTGGACTGACCGGGGACTACAGATGAAAAATAGCCTTCTGGTTAATTCTGGCATATTTACATTGATGCACGTAGAGATGTTCATTAATGTGCACTGTCCCTTTTGCATAAAATAGATAAATAGATGCATAAATAAATATATGTAGCTATAGTGAAAAGAGTATACAGAAATTTGGTGCGGCATTAGCTCAGTCTATTAGGACTTGTTTTGGAAACCGGTGAGTTGCCGGATCAAGTGCAGCACGACCTATGCCGAAGGTGCCCCCTGAGCAAGGCCCTGAACCCCAAACTGCTCCCCAGGCGCCGTACGATCCATAATCATACTACCAGAGCTAGATTCACATAATATACATAGGGGAGACCGAATATGGTTGTAACGCTTTTTGCTTCAGTAACTATAACTCACTGATTTTTTTTAGCTAGAGTTCTCAAATTTTTATACAAAGTACCCACATTTGTTCACTACAAATGGCACCAATTCAATCCTTTACAAGAATATCACAGACCTCGTGAGTTGATGTCAAATATAATAATAAAAATAGATGCCACACAATATGAAATGCTTCCAAAACAGGTAGTTATATAAAAGAACAATGTTTCTCTCTTGCTGTAACAGACTTTGTCTGATGACCCATGCGCATGGACAGTATGTGTATGTAAATGTAGCCTATCTATAGAATAAACTTACTTAAAACTATACCTAATAAATACTACTAAAATGTAATTAATTAAAGAACATCTCATGTGCATCCTTAGGTCTAACTAAAAAGAGGTGAGTGTGTGTATGTGTGTCAATGTGTCTATATTCTTATTCAGAGTCACAGTCAGTACTTGAAGTGGGCCGGTGTTCACCGGTACGTACCAGCACTTCTATATTTTTGGCCTACTCTTTGGACATTTCCTTGCGCACAGGCACTTCTCACAAGCTGCCCATACACTTTTCTACCCTCTCCACCGGCGGAGACCAAGTATGGAAAAGGTAGAGTGACGACACACACGAACATGTGTACAACTTGTGAATGGGGAGTACTGGTCACAGTGCTGACAAATTAATGCTGGTAACCCCGGAATGCGGGCTTGGTGGGCCCAGACTGCATAGGGCAATCTGGGAAATATTAAAATCAAGAAAGTACCTAGTTCTATGTATCGTGGATAGTTGTAACACTTCTTAAAGAAGTGTTAAAACCCACCCCACCCCTGTCAGTCAATGTTTAGCTAGCTGTATTACCATAGTGGTTTGAAATTAGAAAGGAAAAAATGCATCACATGTTGCCTGAGAAACTATATTTCAATCTAATATAAGTCAAACAATTCTATCTGCAATAGTATAGATGCTAAACAAAAATGGTCTTGGTCAAAAACTTTACTTTCCTACTTCAAAATCATTTTCTCTATATATTCTGAATGCACCTCTTTTCAGATGAAGTAGGTAAATACTGAAATGATCACCTAACTCCTAACTTATCTCTAATTGGTGGAATTGGTGTTGTTACAACTCTCCCCATGTTACAACCATACCCGGTCTCCCCTACACATACATTCGCTACTTTAAAATTCTTATGCCTATAAAGCAAAGGCTAAACAGTGGCTTCAAGTTCTTAATGTGTAATCTTTTTAATTACTAAGTTAAAAAACTATTAATTAAGATACCTTCTACTTCACTGATATTTGCATCTTGAACGTGTTGTCTTGTGTGATGCGATTTCCTTTTGGGTATCTTTGATGCTTTGCAAACAAAATGCAGTTGAAATAAATCTTACTGACTACCTACCTCTAGGTGGCAGCATGTCGCTGTAATTCTATGATGACTGCTGTTCCAAGAATAATAGAAGTAGTTAAATCACGTGACCAGTCTGCGAGCGTGCTGCCAATGTGTCCGACAGCGTTACAGCTCTGTACAGTGTTAATAAAACAATGTTGTCGTTTGAAGACCTTATGACAAGGCTGCAAGACTGTGTGATCGCCCAGGATCAAGCCCCTGAAAATGTTAGCCAAACACTCGGGCTCTTTATTGACAAATTGTCTGAATCCTCCAGGTTGGTACCGGTAACCGTAGCATGTTTGAGAACATGCTGTATTTGTCACACTTGTTTTAAGTAAAGTGTGATAATGACCGTATAATTATGCTTGCATGAACAGGAGTAGTGTGAAAAGATGTAAGGAGCGCTGTTTAGAGGAGGCTGTCCAGCTGCTGAGACAAATTCCACAGGCACAGCTTCATGTTTTAGAGGAGAGCCACCTCCTGCTTCTTGTCAGACTCCTCATCTCAGTGCAGCTGCAGATGGTCAACATCTCCACAGCCTGTCGTAAAGTTGACCAGGTCAGCCCTCAATATGTCTGTTCACTGTACGATTCTTAAAACAAAACGGAATCTCTTTAAAGCTTCATCTTTGTTTGACAGATGTTGCAACATTTGGCAAAGGTGGACCACCCAATGGTTTTCAGAGAAATCCACAACTGTTTGCACTCCATCGTCCAGACTGACCAGGTACAGAGCTCTCATTTCACTTGTGTTTGTCATGTATTTGCATAAAGGCACTGCAGATCACTTTTACCGTGTCGTCTTTTCAGATATTGTCTTTTGAGGATCAGCAGAGAGGTTGGTGCTAGCTGGAGGTTATTTGTTTTACAGTATGTCACACATTTTATCACTCAACTTAATAACTTATTGTTGTTTGTTATTACCTTTTATAGCCTGCATGTTCCTGGAAGACAGCGCTCTTGGTCGTGAAGTGTGGCGAGAGTCATACCGTTCCTTGCTGATTAAATTGTCTGAGTTTTTCCCTGTTGCATTGCAACAAGAATCATTGAGAGATGGACCGCTTTGTTACATTGCTGTCAAGGTACGTGAAGAGCAGCTGTGTTTCTTGAATCAGTCCATTGCATTCATCACGGACTTGTTGTGTAATCTTTGTGACGGACCTGAGAACTGTGATCTCCGCAGGTGTGTTTGCAAATATTTCAGCTGTTGTCCAATGAAGTGGCTCCTCTAGTGTGGGACAAGGAGCATGGGGGACCACCAGTGCAGACGATCCTGCAGGCTCTAATGAACATAATACTTGGACAGGTTTCTCATTAATGCATTAGTTCAGTGTCACTTATTCAAAAGATAGACACATTTTTAGTCGTTACCTTTGCTTGGTCTTAATCAGTCAGTGTGTCCTGCCTTGCAGAGCTGCAACAGGGACACTCGTCTTTTGGCAGGCACTGCTGTGGCCATGCTGATCAACACAGCACAAGAGAGCACAGCTGGAGAAGCTGCTGCCTGGAGTCTGTTACAGGTCTCTCACCTAGGTAGGTAACCACAGACACTGCTGGACAAATGGCATGAGCAAATCACAGTTTGGAATTTGACCCAGGTATGTGGCCATGTACATGGATGTAGTCTTTGTATCCCATTTCATTTTGAGTTATATCCAAAAAAGCATAAAAACTATATATGCTACAAATTCTACAAATGACTGTGAATGCCTAGAGATTCCTGACAGAATAGCTTTTATCCCTGTTATTTCTCAGAGCCCTGGCTGCTGACTATTGGTGCTCTCCAGGTACAGTGCAACCCCACTGGGAAGGACGGCGTGGATAGGCTGGCTGTGAGCAGGGGCCTCCTGACCTGCTGTCGACCTCACATCTTGCTCAGTTCACACGTGGATGCCAAAGAAGTGAATATAGTTAAAAGCTCACTTTAAAAAAAACAAAAAACACACATTTTACTTTGGTTGTGCTTGCTTTCATCACAAAAATCCATATTTCCCTTCTTTTCAGACGTGTTTACTGCTGAACGGTTTGTTTCCTCTGGTCTCCACTTTGTGTGAGGAGAAGCTGGGTTGTCACTACTTTGCCTTCGAAGGTGAGTAATGTCCCGGTTGTTTATTCATGTGCGTCAATGTAAATATCGCCTGTTCAATTATGACATGCTGTTGCAGTATTAACACTGTGGCTGAAGAAAGTTAAAGAGTGTCTGGCTGATATGTGGAAGAAGACGGGCGCTCGCCTTCTGCCTGACAACAGCAGCCTGCAGCAAGAGCTCATTCACATTATCTGGACCAATGCAGAAAGCCCAGTAAGTCATGTTAACATCATACTTTCATTGCAATTCAAAAACCTGAAAAACATTTAAGTAAAGGGACATTATTTGACTTTGTAAACTCAATGGAAAGCCAAATAATGCAGGTTAGTTTACAGTATTCTAAGAACGTTTGCTTGACGTTATCCTAATCTATCCTACGTGGCATTACTAAACAATGCAATTTTAGCTTTATTAACATTAGCTTGCTAGCTTCTCAAATTATTTAAATATGTATTACTGCCATGACGGCTCACTGATGTCTGTTTACTGTGCATTGGCAGGTGGAAGGTGTGTCGGACTTTGTGCGCAGTGCCTTTTGTCTGCTGCTGGACATCTATGAGATGGACTGTGAGCAGCTCAGTGACACAAAGAAGACTCTTTATTTTACTCTACTTCAGCGAATAATCAAACTACCATGGGAAGCCAAAGCCAAATATCATCGCCTTTGTGCCCTACTGCCGTATCTGGGTTCTGACATGGTGAGGGTTAAGTGTTATTACACTGTTAACTGTTATAATGTTGTCAGTCGTGGTCATGATGACTTCGATGTTTCTTTAATCGATCAGGTGCTGGATCATTATGCTGAAATACCCAATCATCTCCTGAAGTGCTTGTCGACTAATCACCTGACGCCATGTGGATCGGAGCTTTACAGGTGCTTGATCCAGCAGCAGAGACGAGAGCTGTGTGATGGCTCACAAAACTCTGCTTCACGCACTGAGCTGGAGCTGGCCAATCAGTGGGCGAGGCGTTGGCGGCCCGTGCTTCATGAGGCACTGACGTCTGATGCAACTCTTCTACAGAACAACAGCTCAATACACTTATTACCCTGCACCTTTCAAGTCTTCCCCTCCGCTGTGGATCCTCTCCTGGCCTCCCTGGACCCAGTCCGCCCTGGCCACCTCCACGCTTGGGCCTGCATCATGAGCTCCTATCGAGCCGTGACTGGAGGCTCTCCCTGGGCTCTGCAGGGGAGCTTAACCCTTGAAACCCTCCAGCTAGCTCTGGGATCAGCAAATGACAAAGTCCGTCTCGCTGCTCTCAACCTCCTCTGCTGCAGCCCAAAGACCAAAGACACTCCAACCGCAGAGGAGATGTCAATAATGAGGACGTTTATTCCTCAGAACCTAAACTGCGAGTCCTCGCCTTTTCGACAACATTTTCAGGCCAGTGTGAAGAGATTTCTGGTTCGGATCAGAGACAGCTGCTTGGCACATATCAGAGGACAGAAGGGCAAAAAGAAAGGAGATGCCACCCATTCAGAGAGGGCACGGGATATGCTGGATCAGGGAATAGGTGAGATATGACAGCTGTTGATACAAAATCCCCAACAATGAAATGTTCTACTCTACAGACTGATTATCATTTATCATACTGTCCATACTGACAGGTATACATTCCTATATTCCTTACTAATGCTCACTAAATTACTACCTTTCTGTTTTCCAGTACACCTGTTGTTCACAGTTGAATGTTGAATTATTTTGTTTAAATTGATAGAGGTAAAATACTAATAATTAAATCAAAAATAGAAACCTACAGGGAATACTTAGTCCTGCAATCAGCCCTTATGGACAAATGCATTGGGACACAGCTCCACATTACACCTACAGGAGCTTTTATGACATTCCATTCTAAATCTATAGGCATTAATATGGCATTGGTACCCTCTTTGCAGCTATACCAGCTCCCACACTACTAGGAAATGTGTCTGTGGGAATGTTTGCCCGTTCATCCAGAAGAACATTTTGTGAGGTCTTACACTGATGTTTGACGAGACGGCCTGGCTCGCAATCTCCATTCTAGTTCATCCCAAAGGTGTTCGATAGGGTTGAGTTCAGGGCTCTGTGCAGGCCAGTTGAGATCTTCCACACCAAAGTATTCCAACCATACCTCTATGGACCTTGCTTTGTGCACTGGGGCACAGTCATGCTGGAACAGAATAGGGCCTTCCCCCAAATTGTTCCCACAACATTGGAAGCACAGAATTTTCCAAAATGTCTTGACAAGCTGAAGCATTAACATTTCCCTTCAGTGAAACTAAGGAGCCTTGGCCAACCCCAGAAAAACAACCCCACAGCAATATCCCTCCTCCACCACATAGTCAGGCAGGTAACGTTTTCCTGGCATTCGCCAAACCCAGACTCGTCCATCAGATGCTTGGCATTGTGCTTGGTTATGCAAGACTTGCATGCAGCTGCTCAGCCATGGAAACCCATGCCAAGCTTCCCGCGCACAGTTTTTGTGCTGATGTTATTGCCAGAGGAGGTTTGGAACCTGCTCTATAACTTTACATGGTCTGCTGTCTGCAATAATAGCACTTAGAGTTCATTGTGGAATATGTAGGAGAAGACTTTTCACGAACTGACTTGTTGCAGTTGGGGTATCCTATTGCAGTACCACGCTTTAAAGCAAAGTGAAACAACTAACAGATCTCATGGAGGCTTAATCACCTGTACCTAACTTGAAATTGCACTACAATTCTGAATGATTTAATACATCAAGGGGAAGGGGATGACAAATAAGGCTACTGGCCCTAATAATATCTGCCTTTGGTGGATTATTTGCAATGTAGAGTTCTGTCTTTTTTCAGTAAATCTATTTTCTTTTCATCAACACTTTTTTCTTTGTGTGTCATGTAGGGTTTGTCGAATGGTTGGGTCAACTTCCATACAGCTATCTGGCACCAGGACACAGTTATCAGAGGAAGAAGACTGCGTTGCTGTTGCTGTCTGCAGTGCTGGAGACCTGCACGGACACCTGGAGCCCAGACAAAAAGAAGGGGCAACCTCCAGGTCTGTTTGGCAAAAAACAGTGAAAGATGGCCACCCCCCCCCCCCCCCCCCCCCCCCCCCCCCCCCCCATAAAAAAACCCCAAATGTATTCTATATACTACTGTATGACGTCAATATTAGGTACTATGTGTAAATAATAGTTTTACATTTTTTTAGCTTGGAATTTTAAACACTTCATGAATTCAATTTGCAGCAAACATGGGGTGTCTTACTAACTGTGCCAGACAAAGAGGACAGTGGGATTTCATCTGCAGGACAAAACAGCTGGTCCTTATTAGCTGTTTAGAAGATTCTACAAATGAGGTACAGCTGCCTTAACTGCCTCAAGGGTTGCAGATAAAATATTTTAGAGAATAGATAAAGGATATTTTTATTCTTTTACAGATCCGGGAGCTCTCAGCTGGGTTACTGTTGAGATTTTTCCCACCCAGATTTCCTGATGATATCGCTGCAGTGCTGCTCGCGCGAACCAAACAGCTTCTGTGCAGCCCTCGGGTGCAGGAGGCTCAGATGGGAGCACTTATGACGAAGGTCCTCCTTCATAAGTAAGCCGTGCCTCCTTACATGCCCTCGTTCGGAGTTATGCCTTAGCCTTGAAGGATAAGCAGTCATCAGTTGTTGTTCTACCTGTAGATCACAAGACCAGCCTGAGGACTGCAGGCTGAGCACTAACATTACTGTCAGCAGTGGAAGTAACCAAAAGGGCTCTTGTATGGTCAGATTCCTGGTGAAGGAGCTGGAGGAGCACTACCTGACAGCCAAGGCTGACATGATGCTTGCTGCCAGAACCAAGCCTATACACGGTGAGACTTAAGATGTACAGCACTAACATCCACCATAAATTATGTTCAACCCTAGAAAATGTTGTTCAGTTGTTTAAATCCTGTCACGAATTATGTTCCAGGTGTTTTAAGTGCACTTCAGAGGTGTTTGCTTGAGGCACCCAGCAGTGTCTGTGACATACTTGATCACAGTCTGACCACTGAGGTGCTGGGCTTGCTGGAGAAAATCTCTCTGCTGCTGTTGGGTGTTCTGTATGGCGACCAGGATGCTTGTGCCACTGAAAAGGGTAAGAAACAATACCGATTTGGGGATGAATTACATGACATTTCAGATTTATTTATGAGACCACACAGGAAATTGCTCTCCTCTGTATCAGATGCCCCCCCTTCTTTTTGTGATATGGGAAATGCCATCAGCTCTCTAATAGCCCAAGCGTCTGGAGGAGGGCAAGGGGATGGAGAGGAGTGTGTCCTGCTGTCTGAAGAGCACAGCCTCGTTCTCACCTGCTGCTGGGTCTCCCTTAAGGTAAAACAGAACCAGAAGCACCATTAACCAAAATTATCTCAACATGGCAAAGGACTGGCAGTTTAGCTTAGCATGTTTGCTGCGTGTGTATTTTTTTCTCAACATGACTTGCTTTCATGTTTTCTCATTAGGAAATAGGAATCTTTTTAGGTTCTTTGGTGGAGAGAATTCTCACAGAATCCAAACCCAGCAAGTGCCTTCTAACAAAAGAGGATCTAATGAAAGCATCAAAAGTATTCAAAAGTATTCTCCTCAAATGCCGTCACTGGGTAAGTTTTATAAATCCATTTAGAGGCATTAAGTCACGTCATTGCTCCTGTTCTCTGAAAAACACACTTCTCTTCACCAGGGGGCAGTAGAGGGATGCTGTGTCGGCTTTACCAAGTTCTGTGCCTCTCTATTAAGCAGCAATGATCCAGATCTCAAGGATATCCCGGCCCAAATACTGAAACAAGTGAGTGGTGACACGTGTGTATGTATTTTTCCATTTTTTATTAATAAACAGAGATGCTGGACTCCAGGCTTATAGATGCATTTTCTCTCATGTCTCTTTCTAGGGATTGCAGGTTGTGCAGTCCCCTCGTTCCACATCAGTGACCCGGCGGGCTGCGGGGTTGCCTATGCTCATCCTATGTGTTGTGTCAGCAGGGGAAGCCAGCAAAGCAAAACAACTGTTAGCCCACAGTATGCAAACCTTACTGGAGACAGCCAAAACCCCTCTACCTGAGAACTGGGACCAAACACTGGACCTCCCACAGGTTTGTAGACACAGCCATAAGAATGAGGGTATTGGTCTTTTTAACCACAAAGGCAAATGTGGTTACATCATTTTCCTTTCCATTACAGGTGTGTGCGGTTCACACTCTGCAGGCCCTGGTGCGTGGCTCAGGTCTGGGAGTAGCTGTCCTTCAGTTTGCTCCTGCTGTTGCCATCTTGTCACTCACTCTGCTCAGTTCTCCCTGCTGGGTCATGAGGAATGCTGCCCTGCAACTTTACAGTAAGACACAGGCACATTTAGTTAACTTTACTTTAAGTCCAAATTTGTAAAATGAAACATGGCTTATCAGTTAATCTACCCATTCATTTCTTGATTAAATGTTTTAATTGTTTAGTCTTTAAAATGGCAAGAAAATCAGTTATTATTTATTCAGAAAATGAATTTTCTCTCTTTTGACTAATTAACTAATTGAATATCTGGTCTAAAAAATACCCCTAATGCAACATTAATTAAAATCTTCCAGGTTCTCTGTGCTCGCGAATGCTCGGCCAGCGGCCCAGCAGTGAAGAGGCTGGCCCCACCCAGCATGGCATGTCCCCCCTTGCCTTCTTCTTCCACTACTCTGCACTCCAGCCCTTCCTTCTGGGCGAGCTGAAAGGGGCAGCGCAAGACCTCCAAGGTCCACCTAATGAGGCCAAGCTGCACCTCCAACCCTCGCTCTACCCTGTCCTCACTCTGTTAGCCCAACTCCAGCCTGGTGTCCAAGACTCAACAGAGTGATTATGGTTTACTTGTTACTTGGCAGTTAATAATAATTGTTATAATTCTTTATAGCAGTGGTTTTCATCTAGTATGTAGGTTCTTATTCCAACCAAATTTTAGACCTGTGTATTCAATAATTTGTTCACCTTACCAGTGAAGGAGGAGCTTAACAAAAAAATAGCTGATTTTAAGAAAAAGATTCTTTCACATTAATAGTGTGACTGAGGACCACTGGTTAAAGGAATTGTTTGATATTTGCTTTCTTTCCAAGAGAAAAGATTAGAAGATCAATGACATTCTTATTTGTACGGTAAATATGTAGCTGGAGCTAGCAGCCGGCTAGCTTAGTTTAGACCAAAGACTGGAAACGCGGAAAGCGCTGGTTTGTGGTTGTCCAAAAGTAAAAAAAAACACCACGTTATATTTTCCTTTTTTAAAATAAAGTATTTTATATTTTATTAACACATTATATCTTGTTTGTTCATAAAAATGACAACAGTTGACAATTCGCAATTTATCCTGAAATGGTCCAGCATACAACCCCCAGGAAAACTGTGAACTTGTAAATTTTTTATGCTACACTTTTTTTGTACTGATTAAACAAACAAGATATAACTTGTTAGTTAGTGAACTAAGCCTGGACAGAGCCAGGCTGTTTCCCCCTGTTATAGTCTTTATGCTAAGCTAAGCTAAGCTAACCGTCTGCCGGCGGAAGCTTCATGTTGAATGGACAGACATGAGAGTGGTATCGATCTTCTCATCTAAATCTCTGCTATTCCTTTAATAGTTTGGCATTTTATACTGTATTCATACAAAGGTGTGGGGAAGGACTAAGTTGAGAGTGAATGTCTTTGGTTTTCTTCTGCCAGAGCTTTGTCAGACTTCCTGCCTCCTTTACTCCAGCTGTCTGCCAGTCCCATTTACAGTGTGAGAGTGATGGCCTCCAAGGCTTTGGTTGCCCTGACTCCCCCCTCAGAGTACATGAACATCCTCATCAAACTGGCGGCTCAACTGCCCAGTCCAGAGGAGCACTGCTGTCACAACCGGCTCCACGGACAGCTGCTGCAAATCAAAGCTATTCTAGAGAGAGCACTCAGCACAGACAGGTGAGACTTAAAAGATCTGTTTATTCCTTCATCACACACTTTCAGGCTTTGAAATCCCGCTGTGTTTCTATTCCCAGTGCCCGTTCACCTGACCTGTGCAAGGTGGTGAGCAGGGTGGATGCCTCGCTGTGGCTGGTGACTGAAACCCAACGCTGCCCCCTAGTGAGAGCAGCCTATATCGCAGTGGCCGACTCACTAAGAAGATTCTGCTGCGAGACCTACCTGTCAAAGCTCCGGGACACACTCATACATGACCTCCAAACATCTCAACGGGAGCTTCAGGTGTGTGACACACATGCAGCAAAGGTCCTTGGCCCGGAATCAAACCGGGGACATTGCATTTACATGGTATGTGTCTTAAATGCATCAGTATTTTACTGTAATCAATGTGTTCACATATGAACACAACATTTTCTGCCAAAGTTCGAACAGTTTAGATTATTTCACATGCAAAATGTCTGTGCCTGTGTGGTTTTTTTCTGTGCCATTCTCACTGGTTTTAAGTGGGCAGGTGTTGGACAAAACATGATGTCATGTATTTAGGTATACCAATTAGGATTCATCACTATCTGATGATGCCATTTTGTTTGTTATGTTGCTAATCAGATGTGATCAAACCACATCCACACATCCCTGATGAAGCAGATAAGCTACGTTTTAGAGCATTAAACTCATAAATAAAACGCAAGAATGTTTTTACCTAAAACTAAGAACTGTGAATCTAATTGTTGCTAATTTAGTCAAGAATATTTACTGTAATACAGAGATACTCAAGATCTTAGAGTCCTTAAAGCCTGGCCTAAAATATTAAGTATTTCTCTATAACATTACATTTTCATTTAAAAATAACATCAAAGTAGGGCTGGGCAATATTTCAAAAAATGTTATCACGATAAAAAATTATATATCATTCCATATCATGATAAATCACAATAAATGTCATATCATTATTTCTTTTAAGTTTAATGGCTGATTTTTGCACCTTTGTGAAAGTTGAAAAAAACAGATGGTTAATTGTGGTTCAAACTATTCTTTATGGTCAGAACATGACACTTACCAAACAGTGGATCACTTAACAAATCTGAGGTAAAACAATATTGAAAAAATCTTTCTTTTAACAAATATACATAAGCAAAATTAAGTGAAATCTTTTTTCAGTCCCTTTCCTCAACAAAATAAATATCTTAATAGAAAAATGAAGCGCTAATTCTTTCGTGATTCAAATTAATTATATCAAACATTTATTGAACAGTTGTTATATTGTTATTGAGGAAAATTATATCGGGATAATTATCATTATTGTTTAATTACCCAGCCCTACATCAAAGTAACACAAAACATATTGCGAGGTAGCGCAAAAGTAGTTTAGAATAAAAGTTGTTCCAACTTTAACAGAAAATTAGGGCCCTATCCCTCAAAGTAAGTTGAGAAAATTAGTTTTCAGGGCCTTTAAATCAAGTATTCAGGGGTTACCAGGATGCCCAACAGATATTTTTTCTAATGCTTTATCTATTTCATCTCCACAGGTTGGGTTGTCTTCCTTCCATCAGCAAGCCATCCACTTTCTATGTGCAGATCTTAAGTGGGCATGTCAAATCTGGTACAACTTCTCTGCAGTGAGCCCTGATCTGAGGCTCTCATTGGTTACGTGGGTGGTGGATGGGCGGGGTTTGCAACAGACCAGTTTGAAAGATGTGATCCAAAGGGTGTTGCAGGTGAGACATAATCTGCTCCCCAGACTTCAACATTAACCAGACAACAACAAGGAAACAGCCTTTTCAAAAACCCGTCCAACAGCTTTCAGTATAACGACCTTCTTAGAGCACAATGTGAGGAAATTGAGGAAGCAAAGATAGGCTTAAATATAAAGCCATCTGAGGCTGAAATCTGGCTGGAGATGTTTTTTTCCTCTGACATAAGGGTGTGTGTATAATCTATTATGTTCTGTCATCAAGGAGACTTAAGTACAGTCAGTTTGAGGATTTCTGTCCTTATTATTTCCTGTTCATGTAGGTCATTTAGATTATCCCTCCAGCATGTTACATTATCTAGAGCACCCAGTTGTGCTGTCCCATGTATATCCTGTTAAGTGTTTAATTGACTTTCTTTTAAACAAGCTTGATAACATGTGATAATGCATATATGCAGACAAAGATAGGGACTACTGTTCTTGTTGCCTAGTCATTTATTTTACAGTAGTTGTTTACCCTTACGTCATATACGTGGGAACCCTGCTGTCATGGATCAGAGTTAGTTTAACTGTAGTAATGGTAAATGAAAAGATGTTTAGAAATAACACAACGGCACTGCGCACTGTAAATTGTAAGTAACAGTAACACGAGAAACATGTTATGGGATTGTCAGTTAAACTAGGAAAATAGGAACTGCACAAGGTGTTTGGATTGTTGGAACTGAACCAATGGAAACCACCAAAATAGTGTAGTATTGTACTCGCGTTGCTGTTTATATTTTCATAATTTTTGACATTACTGTGTGATTAAAAACAATTTGAAAGCTTTAAATTTTTTTCCATACATATCAGAATTTTCTTGTTTCTGTGCAGTCTCTTGTATGTTTCCTACTGAGAGCCACCAAAAGCACATTGATCATTTGAATTGATCAAAGGACTATACTAATGCTCTTTATCCTCAGTCAAACCTGAGGGAGGCATTGTTGAGCCAAAGTGTGGAGTACCGCAGGACCTACCTTGCAGCCCTTGTAGCAGTGATGGCCGGAGGTGATTCTACTTTACTCCCACATCTTGCTCAGTCAGCCCCACTGGAGGAGCCAATTCTGCCTGAGTGTCTGGATTTGTTTCTTGGGGACCTGGAGGACCGGCGAGGCGGGCCCGAGTTTCTGTCCCAAGCTCTTTATGCTGCTAGTCTGCTGCTTTCTCAGTGCTCAGACTCCAGGTTTTACTTGTTTTATCATCTTATTTTTCTTTTTTTTTATTTCAGTATAGAGTCACATACCAGCAACATCTACCTGCAGCTCTGACTTTCTTCTTATCTTTGTGCAAATCAGTTCAAAGATATCCGTCTTCCAGCGCTGGTGTAACGTCTTGGAGTGCCAGCGGTCCCCAGATGCCCCAGAATTACTCAGGATGGCGTGTGCCGAAGCTCTGTGTGTGGCTGGAGTTCCACTAATGAGCCTGACAGAGCACAGCACTCTGCCTGCCATCAAGATCAGGTATGGATGAAGTCAAACAGTGTTGTCAATGATATGATGACAGACAGAAATTAAAACGGTTCGTTCTGGTTTAGGTTGATCAACACGGGTCTGTACTTGCTGCAGGACCAAAGCCAGCAGGTGAGGACGAAAGCGGCCTGTTTTACCTCCATGTTGCACCATGTGAGAAGAGGAGAAAGCCAGAGGAGCGTCTACCTTATGCAGGTCAACCAGGCTCTGCCGCGCCTCCTAGACCTGATGGTGGACGAATGCTGGGATACTCCAGGCACATTGGAGGTGTTGCTGTGTAACCTGCCTCAGTCTGACCTCAGATCTGTGCTGAGAGAGGCCTCAGAGACTGGGTATGTTACCTCACTGAATCGATACACTTGTACAAAAAGACCAACCCTGCCTGAGTGTTGCTTAACTGTTATTATTGCTCTCGTATTTAGGTGTTCCAGTCTGTATGAGCAGGATGAGGCCAATGTGTTTGCGGAGCCCTCTGTGATGTCTGCACATGTGTTGCCTTACTTGCTGCAGATGGCTGAAAAATACTCTGAATCCTCTGCTTTGGCACAGAGCCTGACTGCATGGGCAGAGGAGAGTGCTGCACAGGTGCTGGACAGCCTCGCATTCTGCAAAGAGCTGCAGCCAGGTACCACATTAGCGTGTCAGTCTGAAAATAAGAATGTGTTTGACAAATGAATATGTGATGTCTAAATGTTACAATGTGAGTATTTATTCTTGCTCTCTAGATGAGACATTGACCCCGGCCTGGCTTGCTCTCCTCATGGACCCCCTTCTCCACAGCACTCTGTGCGGCCTGTTCACCAGGGCTGCCTTTCTCCTCCGGCTGTTGAAAACATGTGATAATGTACAGCACCTTTGTGATCCTTCATCCCTGCACATGTGTTTACAGGAAGTTTGTAGTCTTCTCAGCCAGAACGGTGTCCACTTTCCCTCTGCTGTGACAGCTGCCGTGGCTGGAGAGCTGCCACTATGACGGAACGGAGGGCCTTTTTCTGTACACTCAATGAGCAAAGCCTTTTGGCCGATGAAGCCCGGGATGAAATTACCTGTGGATATTTCAGGAATGCTTATGCCATCTAAATGTGCAGCCTTAGTCTTTAGGGAGTGTTGCAACTGCTGAAGCTACAGTACACCAGCACTTGGCAGACTAGGTTATGTAAGAGTTCAGTGACTTCAGTCAGATGTGTCCATCATCATATTACCTATTCAGAATAGAGACCCATTGGGTATTAGGTGCCATGTGCACATGAGGAGAGCAGTGTAGTAAAACAGTTATCCCTCAGAAGCTCCAGTGGCCAGTTTTTGCTGCAGTGTTTTTCTAAATAAGAGTTTATAAAGTTATATTTTCGGAAACTTTTAATTACAGGAATAAAGCTTTTTTTATACAGAGGTACAGCCAGCAGACTAGCCTAGAGATCTGTCTTTATGGTCACCATTACCCTAAGCAATATAGTCATTCTTATTCCTCGAGCAGTGCTCCTGTCCTCTCTTGTTCTGAGTTGTATGTTTGCCATGTTTCAGCAGCAACAGTAGCAGCACTCAGACTGATGCAGTGATGTAATGCAGAAGCATCTGGAGAAATGGGCTGCTTGGTGCCCAGCAGGGGAATATAGTGGATGTTTTAATGCTCCATTAGAGGCCTGCTGCCTGGATAAGTGTCCATTTTCCAACCACATGAGGGCTGGAGATGATTGACTGGATCTGATAGAGAGCTGGCAGTTGCTCCGCAACGGACCGCACACTAAAGCAGTCTTGCGTCATCAGATAGCCCACTGCTTTTGTTTGAGATGGATCTCAGTATTAGACAAACACTGACATGACAGAGTTTGTACAAGCTATGAATTAAATGTGTATGCAAGTTTTTATTGTATCCTCTCAACATTTATTTCCTTTTGATGTGGTACTGTCAGAGGTGATTAAATTGCAGATTCTCAAAGTAGACGGTATCTAAACCAATTTATCAACATCTGACTGTAAACCAGCTGTTACAGTTTTCACTGTTTCACATACCTCTAGACATACATAAGGTACCTCTATTTCAGTTGAGGTTTCCATTGTGCGTGCTTGTGAGCATGTAGATTATGCAACAGCTATGACATTAAGCTTGTATTAATGATTCATATGTAAAGCTTATGCAATGTACTTCCCTTTGATCCACACCTACATTAACGCCTGGTGTGTAGAGCTCTACGAGATTAACATGTGTCTCAAAGGAAGCTGCAGGTGGTTGTTGTCATATTCTTGATGCAGAAAACAAGCTAATGCTAGATAATGAACGTTATAGGGAAAAACAAATCTTGAATCCACAGGAATTCTCACTAAATTCGAATTATGCCACACTTAATGACGCCTACACTATGCAATTATTGATTAAACATGGCTGTGGCTGTTGCCAAAAAATCTAATTCATATATAATACAGTTTCATAGATTCACAAGTAATTTAAGACAAAGCTTCATAGCACAGACCCTTTAAAATACAAATGGAAATGTAGCTAGAGCTCTTGACATCCTGTCAGTATGCCTGAATACATATGCACAGTTTCAATGAAAAAACAGACATAATAATTTTTCTTTTACTTTTAATCTATCAGACTCTGTTTGAACAATGTATGCAATATTATGCCTTCTGCCTCAACCTTGAAAACAAAGTTGGAAATTTCAAAAAAGGCAAAACCGCAAAAAGCAACGTGTGTATAAAAGTGGAAAAAGACCATCTGGCTTAATAAAAGCATTCGTTATCGTTACTGAGAGTGCTGAGTTTCTCAGTAAGCCTGCTAATTAAATGATTAACTATGGCAACGGGACACGAGGCCAAGTAGGAACAACCACTTTCATTGGGCATGTGTGGACACGCATACAGACTTGTGCACCATTTGGAGCATGAAAGAGTTTTTCCACTGTCCTATCACAAGTTATCAGGGGGTCCTAGCTCATTGTGCTCAGATGTTTTTTTTATTATAAAAATGGAATCACAGTAACCATCTTGATGAATTAAATGCTTTTTCGGCAAGTTTTGTCAGTTTAACTGTGCATTTAAATTTTTTAAAAAGAACCGTTCATGCTGAATTTAATAAAGTGAACTGTTGATGTTGTTATTCTGCAAAAGTGTTTGTGTTTGTCTTTCAAATGACTTTGTGTCATTTTCCAAAGCTTGAACTCTCCACTAAAACATATTGCAAACAAAGACTACTGCACCACTGTCCTTACAAGCATTGCCCACTTCAAGTACTCGACACACTAAATAATTAGCCTGATACAATGTGCAGCCTGTAATGACATAGCAACACAGGGTTTTTGGTTTTTAGTCTATCATTTTAGTCTATCTTCAGCTATATCAGATTTTAGCAGTTGTTTCCACTCCTGAAAAAAAGTCTCATGTCAAATGTTCTCGTCTTCAGTCTACTCCAGCTCAGTTTAGTTGGTTATGGAAGTCCATTTCTGAAAATTTAATTAAAACAAAAATGCTGATGGTAAGTCAAAAATATGATTAAAAATAAATTATTGTCAGCAACTTCAGCTCACTTTACGTAGTGATAGAGGTGAATCTCAGCCAAGAAAAGAAAACAGATGGAAAATTAGGATTTAAATATTACAATATTACAATACAATTTAAATATTGCATTATTTGGATTTACAATAAGCATTATGATCATCTATTTATTTATTTTTCTTACTTTTATGGTGGAAGTTGGTTTCCATATGTTTTATTTGGCTCATTCCCAATTGTGTCTATTAATTAAATGTACATGCAAGGTTTTATTGTATCCTCATTATAAACTTGCATTGCACTTGCAACCCTCAGTACTTTCACCCAATGCATGCTGGGAGCCCCCCTCTAACCCTGAATGAGTGTAATGGAGAGGGCCGGACAGATGCTGTGTGTTTGCTCTAGTAATTGCCTGAAAACTGGGTAAGCATCTATTTGAAAAGTGGCTTAGTGAGCATTGACTGACTCATGCATTGGCTGCCCTCTTTACCACTCAGCCAACAATGACAAAGGGCCTCTCTGCTGAGTATACAGCTCCCTGTGCTCAGGCAGACAGAGGCAAATACTATTGGCAGATGTCCTTTATCAGCCTCTGTAGAGTCCTCCTCTGAGGAAAAACAGGCCTCATGGGGTGGAGAGGAAGCCTGGGAAGCAGGAAAACTGGGGTTGGACAGATGTACCAAGCACTGAGAGCCAAATAAGACTCAGTTGGCAGGGGGAAATAAATGGTAAGTAAATGTCTTTTAGTATGAAAATGGAAATCAGAGCAGCTATTTATAGACAAATACAAAAAAGTAAGAAGCATGGAAATTATTGTTTGATAGGGAACAGGAAAAATAAAAAGAGGGTGGATTGTAGAAGTAACCAGAAACATCAGGTTTTTGCAGCTCAAACAAAAATGTGAATGAAATTCGTAGCTTTTCCAAGCCGACTTTTTTGACGATGTGTTTATTCTCACAAGGCTGCGTGCCATGATAAGTTGCCAGACTTTTTTTCAGCTTCTTTCCTGTGTGTTCCTGCGCGCGTGTGTATGTGTGTGAACCTGGTGAGGCTTTAGGACCTTGAGGTTTGTACTGCAACGGGCAGCTTCTTCTCCTCCCACTGAAGGCTGTTTACGAAGAAAGCTGGGCTCCTCTGACAAAAACAAGGGCTGGGACTCCAGCGATAGGAGCAGTGTGTCTGAAGCACATTCAGCACAGGCTCTTCGTCCATTTTGTATATTGTTTCCCAACCCACCGTTAATTTAGAGGAAAAGCACAGCAGTGCACCATGTTGTCGGTGAATTCAGCCCGTCAGCTCTTCAAAGTGTTTTTCTCTTTGCACGTTGTTTTCCTGAGCGTGGACGTCGTAGAGAGCAGTGCATCAAATGGAAATCAAAAAGGTAAAATGACACATTGTGGACTTGTTTTTGTTTAATTTGTGATATGTTTTAAAAACTGCATACAGTGTAGCCTGATTTCCTTTAAATTACGTGCATAATAATATATAAATGATTTTAATTGCACAATAATGTGCTTATTGTACACACGTTATGTTGTTATTGTTCTCAGACTGCATGAGATCCAATGGTGTGGAGTATACAGGGGAACAACAGAGCTCCTCCACAGGTCTGACCTGTCTAAACTGGACCAATACTACTAGAGACTATGATGTTAACATCCATCCTGACTCACAGACAGGTAAACTTCAATTGATGTCTTTTAATGCAGAGATCAGTGAACATCCCCTTAAATGAAGGATGAAGATGTGATCCCTCACCTGTTTATTGCTGTTACAGGATAACAAACAACTCTAACATCTTTCTTGAAATATTGTAATAATACATGTTGCTACGGGCAGATCAATAAACACAGGGATGATATTTGCAGCCCACACTTCAGCTATTGCACCACTGATTTGTCAGTTAAAGGCTTCTTTTACACAGTAGCTGCCATTTCCTTCCTTTGTGCTTGTGGCAGCCTGTTCATTGTAGTGTTATGAAGTCCTGTTAATGATTGATGAATCCAGTGGTTTATCCACACAGACAGACATTCCCATGAGGAATCAGTAACAGACTGATGCTGTTTATATCGTTCCTCCCGTAGGTGTGGGAGATCACAATTACTGCCGAAACCCAGACTCCTCCGAGAGGCCCTGGTGCTACACTGCTGGCCCAGATGGGACAGTCCAAAGACAATTCTGTGCAATTGACGCTTGCAAAGGTAGGTAAACATTGTGCACAAGAATAATCACGAAGAGTTGTATGAGTAGAGTAGTTTGCATTTGCACAAAGAAGTTGCACATTTGTAGAAAAACAGCCAGAACAACAGCTGCAAAAGCCCAGCCTGTCAAAGATAAATATGCAAATTCCACATTAATGACAAAACAACACTGAAATGGCAGCTTTTCTCACAGACTGTTATCTTGATGCTGCCGGCAATTACTCTCTCTTCCCTGTAAAGCTGTCATTATTTTAAAAAGTGGGCTATGCTAGGGAAAAATAATGAGGTGGAATGTTTGTAGCTATACAAATGTTCTAATTAGTCAACACAAAAAAAGATTGCTTGATGAGAGAGGATACAGCCAAATTTTTAATTTTGATGGGTCAATTAAAAAGTTTTTAAAAGGTTCCCCTTGGTGTAGTTATACCACAAAGTAACCATGTTGAGAGATGGATTCCTGACAATTTACTTCTTCCCATTTAAGAGTATTAGTCTTTTGCGGGTCAGTTGGTCAGAGTAAAGACACTGTGAGAAGTCTGGTCTACTTGGCCCTTTGTTTCCTTCTTGTCTGGAAACCAGCTCAAGTCACAAAATAACAAAGCCCTGCCTCACATGTCAGAAAGTTCAGTTTCAGGAAAGGCATTGACCACGCCCAAAACCGAGCTCATTGGCAGAGAGGAACAGTCTTCCCATGGAGACAGCAGCTAATTGGCTGCTTCAATTTATGACTTCATGCCATTTCACTCCAGCAGAGTTTGTAAACAACTTGTATGGTGGAAAGAGAGTTAAAGAGCAGATGTTGACATCTGCAGCTCTTTAACCTTCCTGGCTGCGGAAACTGAGTCAAGCGTGCAGAGCCTGTTTATGTCTGGCACAAAAAGCATGCGCTGGCCGATCTTCTAACTGATTTACGTTCCAACAATTTCATGAGAGCATTGTCAGGGCTTTCGTACTGCTGTTGAGGAGGTTGTTGCATCGGTGGTTCTGTTAATGGACCAGCAGTAATTGGAAACCACATAGTCCAGATGATGGACTTGTAGTCAAGTCAAATCAAGTCAAAGTGTATTTCAAGTGCATTATTACAACAAGTGTCTCCACACACTATACAATAAAGCATCAGTAACAAACCACTAAAATACAGAGCAGATGAAGAGAAATCAAATAAACGACTATGCAAATAAATATAAAGAATGAATCTGAGAGGTAAACAGTTCGTGTTAATGCTTTATAGAGCCCCTACTGGCAGCTAAAGAGCCAGACATTTTACTCAGAAGTTAATGGAGACCAAGACAGAGTTAAAAGGAGAGTGAATCTTGGACTTAACATTTGTGGTAAGAAACGAGACTGCAAATAAATGATCATGTTGTAACTGCTAGATTTGTCATTAGTCAACTTTAATGGCTTACAGGTTTGCTATTGTTTCCACTGCCCCAAAGTAAAAATTTGTGTTATCAAAATGTGTTGTTGTAAAGTACATTTTCTGGAATATCAATTGATAAGCTTCCCGCCAGGTGACCCCACCGTCTCGGCACGGATCACAGACTGTCTCTCGGACATATCTGCATGGATGAAGGCTTGCCACCTTCAACTAAACCTCTCTAAGACTGAACTCTTGGTCATTCCAGCCAAGCAATCTATCCACCATAACATCAAACTACAAATTGGCTCCTCAACCATCACTCTAACCAAGGTGGTGAGAAACTTGGGTGTCATGATTGATGACCAGCTGTCCTTTTCAGACCATGTTG
The DNA here is from genome assembly GCF_021292245.1 of Micropterus dolomieu. NCBI lineage: Eukaryota > Metazoa > Chordata > Actinopteri > Centrarchiformes > Centrarchidae > Micropterus > Micropterus dolomieu. The sequence continues at coordinate 23,733,436 of NC_060170.1, read as the reverse complement.
CTGCTGTTTCTCGGTTGTGCCGCTTTGCTCTATACAACATCAGAAAAATCAGGCCCTACCTCACTCAGTTCGCCACCCAGCTTCTGGTACAGGCCATGGTTATCTCTTGCATCGACTATTGCAATGCCCTCCTAGCAGGTCTTCCAGCTTGTGTGGTGAAACCACTACAAAGGGTTCAGAACGCAGCAGCGCGTCTGGTTTTTGATCAGCCCAAAAGGACGCATGTCACTTCATTGCTGTGTGACCTCCACTGGCTCCCCGTGGCCTCCAGAATCAGATTCAAGTAACTAATGCTTGCATACAGAGTGACTACTGGGTCTGCACCCATCCACCTAAACTCCATAATACAAACTTATGTTCCTTCTCGGCTCTACGCTCCTCCAACGAACGCCGCCTGGCTCTGCAATCCCTTCACACAAAGCAATCCCAGTCCCGGCTGTTTGCATCTGTGTATCACCACGATGGTGGAACGAGCTACCACACGCCATCAGAGCAGGGGCGTCCCTCTCTAACTTCAAGAAGCTCTTACGAGAACACTTCCTCTTATAACACCTCTAACTCCTAACATCTAATATTCACTTCCTGTGCTCTTCTTTTTCTATTCCCTACAATTATCTTGTGTTGATTGCACTTTTTGCTAACTCTTACTTCTTTCCCTAGGTATTTACCCCATTGATGCGATATGTGCCATTAGCGCTTACTAGTATTTATTGCTGCTTTTATTAATATGTATTGTCAGTTGTAGATGTCGTGCTGTATTTTCTGCTCTGTAAATGATTGTATGTTGTTCCTCAAATGTAAGTTGCTTTGGATAAAAGCGTCTGCCAAATGAGTAAATGTAAATGTAAATAAGCTGTGTATGGACAAAGTAACCTGACATACACAACTTTTCTGGCTAATCATATTGATGCAAAAATCATATAAAAATCCAAAAATAAAGCAGCCATAAAGCACTCCTGCCAATTGATGATGGTCAAATACATCCTGAAATGTTAAAGGGAGAGACACCCTGGTACAAATGATGCAAAACCTCTGATGATGTACTAATTTACAAATGTATACTGGGCTATGTTATATTCTTCATTTTGCACAACTCTGTGTGGTAAAACAATTTTCAAGTGGGGGTTACAGGTGTAGAGGGAGTAGTCTGCTCAGGAGGAAGGCTTTTGTGGCTGAAGCTAGAGCTCCTCTAGTCACTGGTCTTTATGAAAAAACAAATGTGTATTACCTGTATGTCATGTACATATTTTACTTTCATATGATTTAGCTTCCATTGATTGTACACCAACAGTAGCACAACTCAGAGCATCTACAATTAAAAGTAATTTAACACTGGTATTGTGTATCGGGTCTTTAGAACAAGCCTCCACTGTGCCGGCGGAGACGAAATCCCTCAACCCAACAGGAACCGCTCCCTCCACAGAGAGCTTTCAGCTGGCCAAGTCAGGAGCTTCTCAGGGGGAAGTTGCTGCTGTGCAGCCAGTGATGGGAATCAGCCAGCGAGTGCACACAGGACCCAAAAAGAAGAAGGACCTTGGCACGCTCGGTGTGTTGTAGTTATTTCTCGGAAAACATCCATGATATTGGTGGTCTTACAAGGCATTCATTGCTACGTCAACTAAATATATTTGTGATGTACTTGTATGTTCATCTCTTAACGTTCTCCTTTTGTGTTTTTCAGGCTACGTCCTTGGCATCCTCATGATGGCAATTATAATCATACTCGGAGTAGGCATCACATTTGGCTACTTCTACAAGAGGTCAGTATCTAAATCACAGCATCATCAGTCATTTGGTTCAGTATTAGGGGATGTTTATGAAAGAGAACCCAATGTAGAGCATTTAATTATTCTTATATATTCTGTTTGAAGAAGCATCTATTTCCAGGATAATTACATTTAGTACAACTACTGTAACTGTGACGTAAGGCCTAAAGATGATGCTTCAGATCATTCTTGTGCCTTCCTATTGCCACTGTCATATGTAGACTTGATGCGCAGGAGAGAAATGCGAGTATGATTACTTAAACACACATGAGAGCATGTGTGTTTATTCTCTCGTGAGTTAAGGGCATCAGCTGTTGTTCACATTCCCCAACAATGCTCTCTGTTGTTCCACTTTGATGTAATGCAGCCATTTTAATGCCTTTATCATGGAAAACCACAACAGAACATGAGGAGAACCATGGCAGGAAAGGAAATGCCTGCTGTTTATTTTAAGCATTCTTATTTTGTATTCTTGAAAGAGAAGAGAGCGTGGAGGAGGCTTCAGATTGGGTAGAGAAGCCTGCACATTAGCTGCAGTTATGTAATATGCAAAATGATATCCCCAGTGTTGTGAAAGAGGGCACTCTGATTCCCTTTGCCAGCACACAAAATACCCTTACAAATCTGTCTTTGCCTCTCAAATCTGATTAGCAGTGTCTTTGTTTTCTATTTTTAGGAGGTGATTATTAATAAGGAGGAGCAGCATATTATGTCAGAGGGTTTATACCTGCCCTCAGTGTACAGTGACATCACCTTCAATAGTGTGATAGTTGTGTTGCAAGCATGCCCATATTCTTTCCAATTCAACTGTCCCTCCTCTGGCCAGCAGTTAGTTGCTTTACACTACCCTGTGCCTCTTACAATATAAATGAAGTCGACTTTTTTCACTCTAGACTTCTCCAGGCCAGAGAGGCACTCAGAGGTTCATACTATACCCCCATTTGGAACAAGCTCTCCATCAACCAGTAGCACTAGGTAGTGTACTGACAAGGAAACTGATCCCTTGCAGGCTTCCCACCCACAAGCACTGCAAATAGCACCCTGAGGCTCTGCAGTGATGGGGAAGGGTTTTGGGATTTGGATGCCCCAAAGAAGGCACTGCTTCATTATGTTAACATTTAGGTTGCCTTTGGATAGGGCCAGGCGAGCTGTTACCCCCTTGTTTGCAGTCTTTGTGCTAAGACTGTACACACTTCTTAACTAATTGCTCGGCAAGCAAAACAAAATGCAGATATGCTTGAAACTACATCTAACCACACCCTGGTGTAAAGAATAGGTGATAATGTGCAGTGTTTTGCACAGTATGTTGAACTGAACTAGGCAGGTAGGAAGTGTTTTGAATCCAAGAGTATATTGCCCAGTTTTGGCTCCAGATCAGTAGAAAGCAGCCTCGTGCTGCTTCCCATCACTGTGTTGCCTTGGAGTAGATAAACTCCTCGCCAGCTTGTCAGTTCTGTGTTCCCTTTCACCATCTGTCCCTTGTGTTTGCTGCTGACGAGGCACTTGTTATAAGAGGCTCTGTTATCTACATACAGTATGTTATGTGAAGCTCCTCATCATAAATATATAGTTTGGGTGGCCCCTAAAAATTTCGCAATACATAGTTTCAGTTACAAGACTACTTAAGGCATCACTATAATAATAGCTGTTTTGATTATACAGCAAAATAATAATAATAATAATAATAATCCTTATTTGTAGAGCACTTTTCAAAAACAAGTTACAAAGTGCTTTAACAAGTGTAAAGAATAATACAAAAAAAAGATAAGAGCATGAAAATTTAATATAAAATTAGTAAAATACAATAAAATAAAAGGGATAAAATAAAGTCAAATAAGATCGGGAAAAGCTCTCCTATAAAAGTATGTTTTAAGAAGGGACTTAAAAGAGTTCAC
>NC_060170.1:23729353-23729755 GCF_021292245.1 Micropterus dolomieu | reverse complement strand
TTGAGTTCCTCTGAAAGTCGTCGGATGTCTTCCATAAGGTCAGCAATCTTCTTGTTCGCTTTCTTAAGGAGTGAGCAGTCCTCATGGGGCAGAGTTATCTCGGCTTGCATAGTCACCGGAGCTTTGTTGCGATCAGTAGCGTTGATCGCGTTTTTACGGTCATCTATCTTAAAATCCATGTCGGATGACTAAAATCCTTAACCCACGTAAAACTTAAATAAAGTTAAGTTAAATAAAAGGACTTGACAGTGATTGCTAATTTGCATGATTGCTTTGATCTTTAGCTCCGAGGAATAATTTAGGCAGCTATAATCAATATTCTTAAAACTGGATCACATGACTCCTTGTATGCGAGGAGTAGCCCGGACTGACGAACATGCAGAGAGTTATCACCCGATTCGG
>NC_060170.1:23683818-23729333 GCF_021292245.1 Micropterus dolomieu | reverse complement strand
TGGGTGGCCCCTAAAAATTTCGCAATACATAGTTTCAGTTACAAGACTACTTAAGGCATCACTATAATAATAGCTGTTTTGATTATACAGCAAAATAAGACTTGACAGTGATTGCTAATTTGCATGATTGCTTTGATCTTTAGCTCCGAGGAATAATTTAGGCAGCTATAATCAATATTCTTAAAACTGGATCACATGACTCCTTGTATGCGAGGAGTAGCCCGGACTGACGAACATGCAGAGAGTTATCACCCGATTCGGCGGTTCCCCTCAGCTCTACAGAGCGTTTTAGCTTCTTTCTGCTCATTGTTTTGGTTCACTCTCACTGCTCCAATAACATTATTTTCAGCCACAGCAGTGCGCTACCTGCCATCTCCAAACAGCAGACAGACACAGTTAGTGACTGGCTGGTGAACATAGTGGAGTATTTAGCAGCTAAAGAGCCGGACACCTCCCTCGGGAGTTAGTGGAGACCAAAAAAAGTTAAAAGGAGTGTAAACTTTTTCTACAGAATTGGTTCACAGGAGATTGAACATCACCATGGTGCATTAATAAGAATGTAGGAGGGACAGCTGTTTCCATTTAAGCCATTCATTGCCACAATGCACACATGTAGAGCAATAGGAGATGATGAGGCTTGACAGTTTAGTTTTTTTTTTTATCACGCACCACCATAGGTGTGTATCTGAAAGACAAAGACGGAGAGCCCTCACTTGTGGTTTGTGTTGCTGCCAGCCAGAACAAAGGGAATGGGTGGAGCATATAGAGTAGACCATGATTAGGAGGGAGCGAGATCAGGTGAGAATGGGCGGATCCGTGCCATGGAAGTAGGCAGAGGGTTGCTGAATAGTATGGCTCTATGCTACAAGGAGAGTGAATTTTGGACTTAACATTTGTGGTCAGAAACACGACTGCAAATTAATGATTATGTTGTTTCATAACTGCTAGATGTGACATGACTTTAATGGTTTGCTTACAAGTTAGGCATTGTTTCTGCTACCCCAAAGTGGCCAAAAGAAAATCAGTTATTGTAGGCAGAAACTTAGGAGGCCTAACTTGAGATTTGTAACAGCATAATGAATCTGTGTTCTCCGTTTGTCTTTAGGGGTAAGGACTTAAAGAAGCAGCATGAGCAGCGAGTGTATGAGCGCGAGATGCAGAGGATCACCCTGCCACTGTCCGCTTTCTCCAACCCCACCTGCGAGCTGGTAGACGAGAACACCATCGTAATCATGGCAGAGCCCGAGACGACCCCCGTCCTGGAGGGCGGGGACCCTCTTATGGGCCAGCAAGCCGGTACCCCCGGGGCATGAGTAGGCGTGTAGTCCTCAAACAGGACTGTGATACATTTTTGTGGACCAAAACACTCCCATCTTCATTTCTCCTCTCTGCCTCCCCGAGTAACCTCTGGTTTTAAAGGAGAAAGGGAGCAGTGTTCACTCCAAAAGACTTGAACTGAATGCTGTTTGCTGTGTTCCCTTTCCTGTGGTTTTTATACATCTGAGGCACAAACAAGATGATCTGACGCACCATGGACACAGTCTTAACAACTAGAAACCAACAAGGTGAATCTGTTGATAATGGAAACATGTCATGAGGTCTTTAATATTCATATTTGATACACTTGATAGTCAAGAAAATCATGTCATGGGCTGCCCCCTTAAATAACAGTATGAATCTCTAGTCAAATGGACTATGACTAGTCAGTGTTTATAATGGTGTGTGATGAAACCAATTCTTCATAAAGAGATGGTGTTTTGAATGTGGGAATGTTTATAACTTTTTTTTGTTTGTATGTTTCCATGTGAAGAAGGAGCTCTCCACAGGAGGTGTGTGGTTACATGATGAATATGTGATTGCTTTTCTTTGTATTGACCCACTGGCTGTGCCGAGGGACACGCGGACAAGACACGCGTATGTATAAAGACTGCTTTGTCTTGGAGACACACTGGTGACACAGATGTGAGTGTCCAAAAATAGTTATCCTCCTCTGAGACAGGATGAGGGGACATAAAGTAAAACGGGCCCACTAAAGACAAGGGAAATTGCCGTAGCAGGATACTGAATGTATTTGTTTATCTTTTCCCGGGTGATTTTTTTCTCTTTGTGCGACTGATGGCCAATGTAGTTGCAAAGCATCAGGGCGGTCATTGGCAGACATGAAAGAGGACTTGCCCTTTTCTTCCACAGGTTAAGGAGTGACAGGGAACATATAGTGCTCTCAGGAAGCATGAGAGACAGTAGTTAGTCCTCAGGACAAAATAGCACTGCCTCAACACAGAACAGATGGTATCAAACAAAGACAAAGCCTCAAGTGTGTGTTTGCAGAGCAGGACAGTGAGTGTGTTGAAGTGCTGAAGAAGCCTGTTCTCAGATTAGAATCAGACACTTGAGTTATGACCTTGATGCTTGAGGGTAGACAGTAGAATAGAAACAGTCGAAAGTTCAGGAACATTCAAATACATGAATGCATGCACACGGTTACCTGCAGTATGTTTGTATTCAGGGGCCATTTCTTTGCATCTTTATAAAGTAGAACTACTAATTGAAGAAGACATTTAGAAAATACCTGCCTGAAAATAAAAATCATCGTGCGATGAAGATTTTTAGTTTGTTACACCTTGTCTCAGCGTGTTTTGTTTGTCATCACTGCATCACTCCAGATGATTTTGTTTTTGGGTTATTGGTTATTGCTGGATCCACGTCACTGGTTATCTTTGGTTACTGCTGCTCTGTTTAAGCATCTGTGTGCGGTTGTAATTATTTTCTTCATATAAGCAACGCGTTCCAAACAATGTTGAATATTTGAATTTAGTACTTTAGTATTTGTGTGAATACATATTTTCACTGCTGAGACTGAAATAAAACATCAAACACAGACATTGTGATGTGATGTATTCGGTATATTTTAAATATATAGAGGTGTTTCCAATAGAACAACATCAGACAGTAGGAGAAGGGAGTGTGTCATGTTATTCAAGGTTTGTTAACAGTGGGAATGCTTTGCACCAGCTCCCTCTGTTGGCAATTCTTAATTACTGTAGTCATTTCTGTAGCCTGAGAAAGTAGGTTAAAAAAATACAGCAAGAAGTGCAAGCAGGACAAACAGATTTAAAGAGGCTTGTAAAAGAATCTGAACCAACCTGTTACAGGAGAGTTTGGATCTCTTGATGTTATTCGGCACATACACTTTGACAGTGATGAGACAAACTTTGAAGCTAAAGATCTCAATAGACAATATTATGTATATAATAACTATTATTTCATGATGCACAGCTCTTATGCTAAAATTAGCAGATATAAATTACAGTCAATGAGAATCATTTTAAGGCTACAAGTAATAATTATTAAAATAAACCATTTATAATGTTATGCCTATTTATCATTAGTGTCATAATAATGGCAAATTCACGTTATTAGGGTCAAAAGTGAAGTCCTAAATCTGACTTTGTCTGACTAACAGTCAAAAATACAAGTATTAAAATATGTCTCAGCCAGTGCCCTGCAGCATGTGTTTAAGACAAACGCAGATGAACAAATTATTTAACTTTGATCCTGAATTGGATCAGGAGTAGATTTCTTGGCAAGAGTTTTACTGACATGCAAAATTGAAGAACGACAACAAAAAGGCAACTTTTAGAGGGTTTATTTAAGAAACACTACAATGATATAAATAATAGTGGTTACAACTGGTCGTCAGTACCTTACATGATGATAGCAAAAAGGCAAAAACTTCCATCGTTGACAAAATGTCTGAAAATCTACAAATCTAGGAGTTCCCATTAGAAAATTAAATCCTATTAGAGGAATAATATGTACACGTTTATATACACCAGAAAAAAAAATCCAGTTATTCTGTACAAAGCAACTTTTTATGGTCAACTCTTGTATGATACTATGTCTGACAATTATTAATAACAGCCCTACTGTCCAAAGGAGCTTCGGCCCTGTTTTAAAAAAAACAAATCATTACACAAAAAGTGTACAGAACTATACCTGTAACTATTTCATCAAAATTGGATGAGTGGTGCTTGGATGCGAAAAAAAACACATTTCATCGCCATTTTGTGCGAAATCTCAGTGTAATGAAACTATTTGCGGTCGGTGTGTTTTGCTTCCACTGCTGCCTAAAGGCGCACTTGTTTTCTTCAAGCCCTGTCCTCTGTTTACTTGGACATGTCAATCAGCCAGACTGTCAAACATATTTGTTTTCTTTGCCGCTGCAGTGAAGTGAGTCCACTTTTGGGCAGGGACTGGTCTGTGAATTCCACACATAACAAACAACTTCAGAACCAGAAAAACAAAAGTGCCGCCACGTGGGAACTCATCGAGGACTTCCACCTTATAAAGATGTTCGTCTTTTGTTAGGGAAAGGCCCAAACAAAGTTGCATATTGCCTTTATACACAGCAAACATTAGTAAAACCTTGCACGTGTTTAATGGGGGCCGTGTAGGGTTTAAAAGGATTTCTTTTTGAAATGTGTCTTCCCGCTCACATTGCAGGTCACTGGCATTCTCAAGAGTTAAGGTCCCACATGGGGAGATTGGTCCAGCTATCTCAGGTTATCCAGTTCTAATATGGCTCGGGTTCAATGCAATGTTCTTTTTCCCCCCACATCCACAGTATTAGTGGAGGGGTCAAAACAGAGAGGCATGGTTCCTAGATGCCATTGTCAGTCATGCTGGAACAGTCAGAAGAGGCCGCTGTAGGTGATGATGGCTGATCTGTGCTCTGGACTGGGGAGCCATCTTTCGGCCAGTGGAGTTGACTCAGACTCTGATGCAGTTCATCCAGTTCGGCTGGCAGGGGGATCCCCAGCTCCTGGTTGAGGGACAAAGCTTCAAACCAGTCCTCCAGCTTCTGAAAAGGTGGACTGAGAGAGGAGGAGGAGACAGCAGGGGAGGGATACAGAGGGATTTTGAGGTTAAAACCAGACTGACAAGGTTGAGAGAAAACACAAGGAAGCAATCTGCCAGCAGAGGCGTGCCCCTGTGCAGGCAGGTCGAGATGGCATCTGTAGCCAGTTGTTTTTCCCCACGTTCTACAGACTTCTGAGATCAAATAACTCGCTGTCACTGAAGGTGAAAGCGGACACATTTGGTCCCATAAATGTTTGCTATGCGGCTGCTGCATATCTCGTTATTTTGCTTTGTTCGGGTTAAGAAGCAGTATTCTACCAGTCAGCAACTCTGTAAAAAGTTTTACTTTTTAAAAAGTGTCAGCTATATACACACATTACAATAACAGCAGGTGCTCACCGGTTGTCTGGTGTGAGGTCACAGCAGGCCACAGCCAGTGGAAAGAAAGCTGGTGGACAGTCTTCAGGGAGGAACTTCTCCACAAACTTCCCAACATTAAGACCAAAGTTCTGATTCCTGGGGAGGCACTCCGGGTCCGCATAGACTTTTCCAATGATCTGGATCATAAGACAGAGGAGGATCTAAGCGTCAATCCATATACAGATAAGAGACACGCACTCAAGAAATATCAGAGTGAGTAAACGAAGACAAGGGTGTTGACTTTGTGTGATGTCCGGAGGCTGCCGTTTTAGATGTGTAGATAACTTGCTTGCTAATTCAATATTTGGTCAAGGTTGTGTTGTCATGAGCTGATAATGCAGCTGGGAGGAGAAGCTGATTTGAAAACTATTATTTGTGTTTTCCTTAAAGCTCCCACATCCAAGGACTTTAGAATTGCCTGCCAAAAACCACTGCAATAACAAAATATGTTATCAGACAACGAAAGCAGATAATCCGGGTAAAACCAGCATGTTCTTACCTCACAAAGCACAATTCCAAAGGAGAAAATGTCCACCTTCTCATCATAGCGTTTACCTGAAATAAAATGAAGTAAAGAATAACGTAAATGCACCCTAAAGAACAAATTACCCTCTGTAAAGAAAGCTGATAGCTTTTTTTTGTTAGCGGCTCACCATTTAGCATCTCTGGAGCCATCCAGTAAGGGTTTCCCACGACAGTGTACCGCTTCTTTCGGTCAATACGTCTGAACACCCTCTTCTTGTTGGAAGGTTTTTCAGGTGGAGGCTTAACTTTGTCCTCTACTATAAGTCGGGACAATCCAAAGTCAGCAACGACCACAGTGTTGTCCTGTAAAAGGATGAAACTTAATGGTTCACTCTCACTTTGAACTTGATTTACAGCCTAGGTTACCTTAAAACTGTATGCTTTTAATATGAAACGCAAAAGTCTGAAACCCAACTGTAGACATAATGATAACATATCCGGTTAAAAATAAGAATTTATGGTTACTGATGGAAGAAAAAATGCTCCATTATGTCAAGGAAAGGAATCACATATGGTAAAAGCTATTGGATGCTCTATTAGAATCTGCAATATTAAATAATGCACTTTACATTAATTTGAAAAAAAAAAAAAAAAAAAAAAAAAAGGTTGTATCACTAATTCTTGTTTTTATATATCTATATATATCTATCTATCTCTCTCTATCTCTATCTCTCTCTCTCTATATATATATAGACACAACTGTCCTTGAAAATCACGAGGCTGGGAACAATTTGTACTCATAGCTGAATACATGCCAACTTTTACCCGGTTCACGAAACGTTCAAACCATTCCTACGCTTCACTCTTAGTATTGTATATGATGTGTAATAGCTTGTTAGATGCCATGTCACCTACCAGTTTAACCAGGCAGTTGTGAGAATTGAGGTCTCTGTGTATGATGCTCATTGTGTGAAGATAGGCCTGAAACGAAGAGGAAAGTTAAAGTTCACTTTTAGATTGGAAAAAGGTTCAGCACATCTTCCTTGACTGATCCCATCTTTAATCAGTCCCCTCAGAGTTAAAGTTTGTAGCTAAATCCAGATCTAATCAATTCTCTGGAATGCAATCTAAAATATGCACTGTGCCTTTACATTCATGAGGATACTCCATGGCAGCGGTTCCCAAACTTTGTTTTCTTGTGAGAAGCTAAATTGAAGACTGATTTTCTCTTTTTAGTTGGCCTTAAGAGGTAAAACTTTGTAGTATTTAACAAACTAAATTAGAAATAACTCCAAACATAAATAGCACAGGACCCCTTGTGGTAATTCCAATGCCCACAAGAGGTCCTGTGTGTCCTGTGTGCCAGAGAGCACATTTCCACACTCAAAATAGCAGCCAAGGATTTCACTAATAGTAATGTCTTTGCAGGAGGCCAACTCACCATGCCAGAAGCGATGCTCTTTGCAAAGCTGACCCTTTGCTCCCATGGAAACGGGTCCTGTTAGTCCCGAGTAAAGAGAAAAAAGAGAGAGAAATGAATAGAAGCTCCCTCTGAGCCCATAATGCATAACAGGCGTGAATACAAAATGAATATGCACCAAGGTAGAGACAGGAATACAGTATTCAATAGTAACAGTAAACTAAATTAAACTTCCACGAATGAAATTCAAAACTGGCCCTCCCCCACAATTTAAACATAATGAGAGGCAAAAAACCCCACTTTCCCTCTCCTCACTGGGCCATGTGCTGAGCTGAACTGATCCTCACAAACAGTCAGCTGCGGGAGGAGGGGAGCATGGCTCTTTACATTTCACCTGGGAACACTTTCTACAACTTTTCTCATTCCCCCTCTTGGCCAGTTCACATGCCAGCCAGCCCTCTATCAGTGCAGAGTTTACTTCAGGTCAGCCCCCTCCCACACTGCAAAAAGGCCACTGAGGATTTTTTGTGCTCTACTGTGGAAGAGGAAAAGGAGAGGGTTAAGTGAATCAACTAGTTTAACTCACCATGTCTCTGATGAAATCTTTCAGGGTGCCTCCCTCGATAAACTCAGTTATCAAATTGAGCCTCTTGTCCTTGTATAGTACACCAATGAATCTCAAAACATGGGGATGATCGAGGCTTCGCATTACTTTGACCTGAATTTTAGGCAGAAACAGAGGAAAGAGAAGTCAACTATTATGATTGCAAGCCGTTTCCACATAGACAGAAATTAAATTCATGAAAAAAAAAAAAACAACATGAAATACTAAAATAAGACTGTTTTCCCACAAGACCAGGGCAAACCGCTCACACTAATAATGTACAAAGAGGTAATTGACTCTGTTTTGTCTGTAAGGAAATGCAGGCCTCCTGCAGCAGATTACAAACCTCCTTCAGGAAAGTTTTCTGGGTCTCCTCATCACATCGGATCAGCTCCTTCATCACCATCACCTCTCCTGTGGCTTTATGAGTCACCTGTCAGTGGGACAAAAGTATTATACGCATTACTTAAAACTCATCACACAAGGAAGCAAAAAAGTCCTGAATGGTGGAAGAACTGCCCAAGAACTGATGGCAACTGGAGGCTGACCTTGATAGCCTGTCCGAAGAAACCTTTTCCTAAGATCTCTCCATGGATGAGGTCACATGGCCGGAAGATGCGATGAGAGCAGCTACTGGAGGATCTCAAGGATTCAGAGCGCAAAATGTCTCGTGTAATAAAAGCTGGCTCTTTAGGAGAATTTGGCCCGGGTGACTTACATGTGCTGTTACTGCGCCTGGAAAAGAGAGAATATGGTTGATCAATAATTACGTACACTCAACTCTTACACAGTAAGCTGTATGGGTTTTTTGGCTGCTCTAACAAACCTTAAAGACCTCCTTTTCAGTGTGCCGTCATCAACCACGTTGGTTCTCTCCAGGACCGCATCAGAAGGCGAGGACAGACGCATGCGGGAGGTGGCTGGGACTCCGAGCTGGGTTCCTGGTGATCCCAGCCTGAGCCGGTCTAAACGCTGTCTGACTGGGTCATACTCTATTAGCAGCTGCAGTGTGTGACTCGTGCGGTGAATAAGATCGTCCACCTAAACAAACCGATGAGAGTTAGTGTTGGCTAAGATTTTTAAATTATTAGTTCCTGTTCAAACTCTTCCTGGGATTCCCTCGATTTCTCTGCATTTATAAAACAGGATTTTAACTTATGAACTATTTTTATTCCAATTTTCTTATACTTTTCGTTAATATTCATTAGTTTATGGGGTACTAGAATAACAATTCCTTTTTAAAGTATGCTATCTTTGAGGTATAATAAACACACTTCTGATTAGGGTGACCAGACGTCTCCAGACAGTCCCGAATTACGAGCAGTTGTTTCGACTCCTGTCCATCCAGAAAATTAAACCTGAGTTTTGATTAGTTATAGCCTAATAAAACATTGAATAGGCTCTCCATTGGCTACAGCAAGGTATCGTGGACATTGTGTCAACAGAGTTGTTATAGCCACTTTTCCCCTGTTTGTTTTCTAATGTAGATAGTGGATGTTACAGTCACAAAGACATGGAAAGTGTAGCTGCAGGCAGTCATGGAGAAGGAGAGATCTGACATGCGCGTTGGGTAGTCAGATGTATTAGTCACTGCTCTGATGAAATGTATTAAATTAAATAAATTGTATGCAACAGATCATGATTTACACACTGTTATATCCAACACAGTCAGTGTGCTTTTTTCCTAATAACAGATGGTTGACTTCAAGAACAAAAACAACTAATTTTAGTGTTGATTTTTGACTTTCACTGTTTTACTGTTAATTGCCACTGAACGTAATGTACTGGAAGCCACGCCCACTCCTAACTCCCCTGTACCCCTGTACCACCCTACTTCTGATCTTAAATAAAATGTCCATTCAGCTCTGATGGTCGGTAGTGATGTAACAAATGACTGTATTAAACCCTGTCTATCAAAGTCAGAGATGTTTGGTCTAAATATTATATATATCATGAAGGTTACAACATTCAGTTTATGTTGATTTTGTTTTAGAGAGGTGTTAATTAAACTTTATGGTCATTTTGGAGGGTGTAGTTTGAGATGCTGTTGAACTGCATTGTATTGTACATTTCAGTTATCCCTTACTGACATAAATAGTGTGGACAAAATATAAAGCAGTGAATGATGACAGAGGTATGAATGTGATAGTGTGAGGGTGTGGGAATGAGCTTTTAAGGGTAGTCGTTCTACATACCGTCCTCTCCCAGCTGAAGAATGTATAAATTATGGAGGTATGTGAGGAATGCCAAAAATCACATCTACAGTTGTATAATAAGAACATAGCTTTTCAAATTGCACTCAAGGAATGCACTTCCCCTTAATTGCGATGCTAATTAGCTTCATTTAAGATTACACATCACTCCATGTGAGTGTCAGGGACATGTGCGAGGTATAAAACCCACCTCCTCCTCCAGCAATGTCCCGACAGGGAGGCCATTGATCTCCAGGATCCTGTCCCCAACGTGGATGGCATTTCGTACCTCTGGACTAATAAGCATGCCTCTGACTCTGGAATGACATAGCACCAGCACCTATATGAATATTAGCACTATAGAAGAGATATATTGATTTAAAAACAGCAAGTTAAAGAGAATGGGGTCACACTCTTACATCATACTAAATTATCAATAACCACCTTTTTTCAGTGGCACACTTACACACATGCCTGCGCCCTGCTATTAAGCAAACCTATAAATCAGTCCTATGTAAAGCATTACCCAAGCTGTGGAGATCAGGCTCCATCGGGTCCCACTTACTCTTTGACTTGAACACTCGCCAAGCCCTTGACGTCCCTCAACACAGAGACGGAGAGGCCCCTCTTGCCATTGGCTGCAGAGGGCATCGAGATGAGGGTCACTGTGTGGGGCAGGGAGTCTAGGACCGATTCGTGTGAGCGCTTTTCCAGCATGGGTGTAAGGACCACCTGCGTGTAGCACTTTCCACTGCACACAACAGAAAAGGGAGTGAATCATTGCATGTGTGGACACGTGCTTGTTGATAAGTTACTGTTCAAAACCCGAAGGAGTCATGGATTAATTGCTAACTAACAACATTAACTTGTGGACACTGTTATTCTTCAAGTCCATCATTGAATAATAAACTCTTCTTTTATTGCACTTGTGAATCAACAACTTTACAACCACACTATATAATTAGCCTATATACTGAGACTAGCGTTTAAGGATGTTAATCCAACAAATAGTACAGCAAAAACTACCAGCTGTATGAGTTCCTAACTCCTCCAAAGCCAACAGTGTCAATATTGCAAATAGCTTTAAAAAGTCCTGTACAGGTGTCTTACCAGTAGAGTTTCGATCGCTCGACTAAGGCGTAGGTATCCCTGTCCTCAATCACCACCTTGCAGCTCAGACACAGAAAGCACTCAGGGTGATACTTGTGTTCTCCGGCCACCTGGAAACCACAAACAAAATGGGCTGATCTTCAAAGCATTCACACAAATGGAAGAAGAGAGAAGTAATATGCTGTGGTCAGGTTCTGCTCTGCTCTGCTCATCAGAGAGGAGTGTGTTGCTTTCTACCCTCCTCCTGCTGTGAGCGGTGACACAGTCCTAACACCTGCTTTACTCTCACACTGTCTGGAATCTGCTATGATGTCACCTCCCCCTACAGGTCTGAGCCACCCGTCCCGCTGACGTTCTCGCTTTGAACCCTCTGAAACCAGCTCACACTCGGTCATGCACATTTCTCTCTCATTAGCACTGCCTGGCTGATTTCCCTTTCTGAAATTCATGTTACAATCCCACTTCATCTGGCTTTACTCTCTCATGCAAGATGAGATAATGTGTCCGGGTAATCTAATTGTGCACATACCTGAGCACAAACAAACTGTGGCTTTCAGGTTTAAATATGAACTTTAAGTGTTAAGACTACATTTTAAATGCGGTACAGTGGAAACAGAAACTGGTAAAAATACATTATTTCAAGAAGGTTGTCTTTAATTGAAACTACAATAGCATTCAGTTAAAAATATACTAATCTTTACAGTAGACAGTATTTACAGATAGCCCTTTGACTTCAATATACTTAACTGTTTAATACTAACAGGAAATAATACATTATGTTCACAGTTGGCCACTGCCAATTAAACTTCAAAAACGGAAAGCAAAACGGGTTAAGATTGGGTTAAGTTATTTTTGTTTAACTGCCATGTTACTGAGGCTGTTCCACCAGCATTCATAATTTCTTGTTCGGCTGCAAGCAGCTCCTCAATTTCCTTGGTGCATTGCATTATGCAAGAATAGTGTCCATCAACAGCAAACATGGCATTTTAGTTGTCATACTGACTGTTTTGAATATACTTTATTTTGTTACTTTTCAGATGTGAATACATAATGTACTCAAAACTCACTTAGGCCTTTGTGGTATGGATTTTGGACACTAGAATCATAGATTAGTTATCTGCAATTTAAGGACATTTAGAGTTGAACCCAGTATTTTAGCCCCACAGCTCTGTGTCAGTGAGTCAGTGCCGGGATAGGTTCCCTGCTGCTACAGACAGATTAGAGTGATGTCAGACAAATCATTGTGACATCTCAGGAGTCCGTCTGTCACTCCCTGCCTTTAAGCCTACCACCGAACAACTGCCTCCGACCGCAGTCACAACCTGCCTCGGGCTTCAGCAACAAGACAGAACAGTACAAACTTGGCAAAACAAGATCAAAGTGAAGAACAATGAAGTAGGTCTCATTTGGGAGAGGTGGAAACT
Organism: Micropterus dolomieu; assembly: GCF_021292245.1. NCBI lineage: Eukaryota > Metazoa > Chordata > Actinopteri > Centrarchiformes > Centrarchidae > Micropterus > Micropterus dolomieu. Next base: position 23,716,838 of record NC_060170.1, on the reverse strand, counting down.
ATGAAACTTGACAGCAAACGTGGATTATTTACTTGAAAAGCCCATCAAAAGCAGTGCCTTAAAATATAACAACCACCTTCAGTTAATCAATAAACTAACAAATAATTAAAAAACAGGACAAAAACAACAGTGTTCTAGATTTGAATGCCTAACAAGCAGCAGCAGCTCTGCATGACCCTCCTCTGCTGATGGACCACAATGATTCTCTTTCTGGCCGAGAGGCTGCAGTGCCAAATCTGCTCTGCCAAAAACACTTGGCTTCGCTGGCTGATGAAGCAGGATGCCAATACTAAATAGAAGGGTCCATTGTGTGTGTTGCTTGGTGGCAAAAAGAAAAACTTCAGTCTGGCTCCATGTTAGACAAGTGACCCCGGTTGTGAGCATCAAGAGCTGCTGCCACACTACAATTTCATGTATCAATATGTAAATACTAAATCAAAGGTGGCTGACACTTGGATTACAGTCAGCATACACCAGTTTATAGCAGTGCTATAACATGCATCAGTCTGAAGCCAATCAATATAAACTGGATGATTAAGTCTTTTAACTTTTCTTTTTTTTTTTTTTTTACACATAAGTAGTAGGATTTGCTACAACGGACATACAATTACACTTCAAAACTGATAGCAAACTGAGCAGTCTTTGTATCAAACAAGAACTTGGCTTAAACAAAGTTAGGATGAGGGAAAGACTACATAACTTTAACTGTGTATACATTTTCCATTATAAAGATACTGCCTAATGGCAAATGCTCACCCATAGCATAACATTAGAAAAGGGTCAAAGCTGACTCAGTTATGTCAGTTACATAGAAATATCTAGCTTAAAGCTTCCTAAAGTCAGTCGATAAGCTACTGATCATACAAGACCGAGTAAGGCTGTAGCAGCAAAATTCCTGACAGCACTAAATTGAGCAAGGTTGCGTTTTATTTAGCAAACTTTTAATTTGTAGAGGGAAGAATGTCTACAGAGCCACCTCACCACAGAGGACTGAACATGATGGGCTTTAAAAATCACCTCATGTTCTAGCATCTTCCCACCAGATTCCCTGTGTACTTGGGGAAGTGAACTGTAGAGAACTTCTGTACTGAAGGGGGAACATAATGGTGCCTTAAGGGTTAATTCACAAGTGAGGTCTATAGCCCAATGTGCAATGTTCAGCAGCAGCCAATGTAAATTGTCACTCATCTGTAAATTTAATAATCACCACAAAATCCCACACCCTTTTAATGCATGTTGGTATTAATCCAAAGGAGTAGGGTAAAACTGAAAAAGAGTCAGCATTGACACGCTCTGCGGCCATTCTGGTATTATTTAAGTACAGGAGGAAATTGTTGTTATATGATCATGGCACGGCAGACTTTGAAAGACTGGTAATCACATATAGCAACAGTGGTCTAATAGTCTGACCCAGTGTTGGACTGAAGCCTCACGCAAACTGAAAAAAACAAAATCAAGTCTAAAAGAATATAGCCCCACTAACAGCCTGGTAGGTTGTAATAGTCGTTATACACCAGATAAAAACCTTAAATAGAAGGAAACTGCACAGACAACTCTAACAGCTGGTAATTTTACATTTTACAAGATATTGCGAATGCTCAGGTTCAGGCAAGGTCGCATGTCTAATAAGTTTGCATAACGTGAAATTAATGCGCATAGACTTGTCAAACACAACTCAAATTGCACTGACATTAATTGAATCTTCAGTTTTCTATACGCCCAAAAGGGGCATGGCCATGACGTTCTATGAAGTACCTGTATTTGCCGGACTGATGTATGGGTAAGGTTTTAAAAACCCTGGATCCTACACTTCCCATAATGCAACGTGATAGTGCCTGTTATGTCCTCGCCTGGTAAATGAACTCATCTATCACGTGCCACAACCCCAGTTTTTGACTGAGATTTCTGCCAAAGAAGTCACAAAAGCTTTTTAGATTAGGTTTAGATTCAGATGGAATTTTATAAAAACAGTCCAGTGTTTGGGACCGACATTGCCTTGACAAAGGGTAAAAAGTGTTAAACAGTAAGTGCAGCAGACTTACCATGGTAGGTCCAGTCATGAGCAGAGAGCAACCATGACAAAGCTCTCCAAACTTCTCCCAGTAGTGCATGCGACAGTACAGCTTCCCATCCTTCTCATAGTACCAGTTAGTCAGGTGGTCGCAGCACACAGAACACCTGAGAGGACAACAGCAGTCTTGGTCACATTTTCACAGAACAATGGGGATGAAGAAGAAAGAAGAATGAAGACATGAGGGCTTTTCAAATGCAAAGCCATCACCGTTGAGGCGATACGGCAAAGACTCTAAAGCCTGGCGTAATATTTCAAAGACCTGTTGATCATTTCAAAGGTATGTGGGTCATGAAGCACCGATTCTACGGCTCCCATATAACAAAAACAGGTACTCTGTGTCTATTCTCTGTCTTGTACAGGTTAACATGGGCAATGTGCATGTAAAGCAAGACATTAGTGCTGCAACTCAATTATTTTCACTAGCAATTAATTTAGCTTATTTTGTCTTTACATTTAAATAAATCACAGAAAAGCAGAAAATTCCCAATCCAACTAAACAATTATTTGTTTTTAGCAATTTACTAATTGTCAGAAAATTGGTAAATTGGCCTGACTTTTTCATTTACATTGTTTCAGCACTATAAAACAGGATTAGATAACAGCCGGGGGCCACACAAATCCTGAGAAAGAAACAAAACATTTAAAGTAAGTCAATTGTGGCAAGACTTTGTAGATTTGAACCATCACCCAAACGAGGTATGCCTACCTATCTGCACATTTTTTCTAAACCCATTCCTCATATCACATACAGTACATGACATACAAGTGAATGCTCATCTGGAAACTATAAATCACACTGTTGAACCCTTTCAACTCCGAAGGTTGGATAGGACAGGTACGTTAGCTGGGGGGCATGTTCCCATCGACGACAACATGTACTTTTGTCTTAACAACTTGTGGGGCACTGTAAATTCCTCGCTCTTGAGATGGCCTGGGTCTTGCTCATGTGCTGTTATTTGTGCAGTGTCACAGATAAAAAAAAAAAAAAAAAAAAAAAAAAAAAACACAGACTGCACAAATAGCAGTTCCACTTTTGAGAAAGGAAAATCTGGCAAACTTTTGCAGATGGTGGATGCAAGGAACATTTGGTTATTAGCCTCTGAGCTCTACCAGTAAGGCTGCCAAATACCTTGCCAATTTCTAGCTACTTAATAGGATCCAGGTGTTTGATGGAAAACTGCACTACCACTTTGACAACAACAGTCTGTTAAAAACAGGCTAAAAAAAAATCTCTAAGGGGGCAAAGTCCTCTGATCATCTGGTTATTCATTGTTCGGTTTTAGCTTGCAGTTACTTAACAAAATTCTCATTGTGCATTTTCTTATCTAGGCCAATGTAAATAATGAGGCATCCTCTTAGCCTTGCGGTCAAAAGGTGGAAACAAGGTAACTAACATCCTGGGTTCAGTCCTGAGACCTTGATCACATCGCATGGCAATCTTTCTCCACATATTTTTAATCACTACCTACTGTCAACTGTCTAATCAAGGTTAAATGCTACAAAAACAACAGTAAATATTAAGAACCTGTCTTACATAATTCCATTTTATTGCATAATAATACTTCGAGCAGTTGATCGATTCAAGCTGTAACCTCAGAAGGTGACTGGGCAAATTAAAAGGACATTGCTGGCTGCGACTGTGAAACAAAATGTTCAGAGTGAGGAATGCTGAAGTTGCTAGCGGACTGGAAAGCACCTGCAGGCTACGAGCGTTCCTTAAACAAGCGGCACTGGTTCTGCAAAATGGTGGTAGCAGATTCGACTGCCAGAACACAAATCAAGGATGAACCGCTCTGTCAAAGTCTAGGTTACTGAAATGTCTGCAGTCCTGGTGTTTTTGTGCTGTTGCTTCATTCAGACTGCAAACGAACCAACTGTTTCTCAACCCTCTTTTGGTTTCAAAGAAATTTGACAGAGGATGGTGAAAGAGACTTAAGAGATTTAAGTGCAGACAAATTAATCACAATAAATAACATGCGTTGCTACTGTTTGGATATTATTTTGCAATTGAGTAAGAGTACAAAGCCGTTCACGGGGCTGATTCCTCTTGAACTCCAGATTAAAAACAAAAGTAACAAAGCAGGTGTGACACAATACACGGGTTTCATTCAGGAATGACTACAATAATATATTTTCAACTGACATTGTACTAACTTCCTGATTAACAGCTATTTCTAATTCAGGGCGACGGCCTTACCCAACATAACTGTATGTAGTATGGAAGACAAAATGATAAGTCAGAAATATTACTTTGAGTGGGAATGTTTCGGTGCAGTGCTGGCATCAGCCCTCTGCTGAGCCTCATGCATCACGTTGCTCTCTGCACGGCAGGTAGAGTTGATCCAGGCTTATTGACATTGGCAAAGATTCCACATATTTCAAAGTTTTCTGGCATTTGTTAAGAAGGAGCCGTCTTATGGAGGGAAGACCACATGTTCGTGTGTCTCTATTGAAGAGAGAGGGGGAAGCACTGGTTGTGATGCAGGGGCAATGTTCCATCTTTAACATCCATTAAAAAATAATTATGTGAGGAAACAAACACTCTGTTCTTCTGAGATGAAAAAAACGAATACAAAGAATGAGCATGAGGTCAGCATGATGATGACTCCAGCCTGATTCATCACACTGACATGATGAGGGGAGGCAGAGCTGAAAGTTTACTGAGGTAAAGACTGCATGAGTAATGGTAGCTTTGCTTCTGAGGCCACAGCTGCACTCAAGGCCACACGTCTGATTTGTGTGTGAAAGATGTCATACAGTCTGGATGTGGAATAACACAAATTTCTGGTTTCTGTTTAATGAAACTTTTTAAATGGGATCCTAGGGTAATTTAAAATGATTTATAAAGCTTAGTGAAATTCTATTCTATCTATTCTATTATTGTGTTGCAAAAATGATTACACCAACCTACAACAAATTCTACTAAATCTAATATTTTATATGGCCTCCTTGATTTTTAAGAAAAGTAGCAAATTTTCTCAACACTGAATGGACAAGCTGATGACATACAGCTACATCTATCTTTCTCCATTCTTGAAGAACAATCCTGGATGGAGAACGACGTTCAACTCGTCTTTTCAGGACTGCCATTGATTAACTTTCACCCTGTTCTTCCTCAGAAATGAACAAGTGGCCTTAGATGTATGTTTTGGGTCAAAAATCCAAGCGACTTAGGGCACGGAGTGAGGGTAGCATCTCCTCTTTCAGTATTTCGCAGTACATCTGTGAATTCATGCTGCCATCTATTAAAATGCAACTCCCCGACACCTGCTGCAGCACACATGCATCCCAAACAAGAACAATGCCACCACCATGCTTTACTGTTGGTACCATGCATTTTTCATTGTACTCCTCACCCAGTTGGAACCCATCAGAGCCAAACAGATTTATCTTAAGTATAGAGTCCCAATAGTCTTTGCCTTTGTCAACATGGGCCTTGGCAAATTCTAGACAGGCATGTGCACGGGCTTCAGCAGTGGCTTCCTTCGTGGACGACATCCATGCAGTGGCTTCCTTCGTGGATGAAATCCATGCAGTGGCTTCCTTCGTGGACGACATCCATGCATGCCACTCCTCTACAGTGAACGTCATGGAAAACACTGACCCCAGTTTGACTTTCAAATGATTTAGCCAACTGTGCTGAACTTGCATGCTGATTTCCTTCAACTTCTGTCATCACAAAAACGCTCTAGAAGAGGTGTCCATGGACAGCCTAGGCATCTTAGCGAGCTTCCCACAAGTCCATCCTTTTTTAATTTTTGGATCACTTTTGTGACAGTATTCAAACTTATTACCAATGCTTTACTAATTTTCTTATAGCCTAGAAAATAAATTATTTTCTTGTGACATTTCTTTCCATGTAGTTCCATTTTGTCAGCATTGACTAGGTCTGGCTTTTCACTCTTAAATACCACTCCTAATTATCAATTTTCCTGTGGCCACCTCTGTGATGATTGATTGGACTCAACTGTTGGTGGATTCAAGTGCATTACAATTGTCTCAGGTTTTTCCACTAAGACATTCATTGGGGTGTACTCATTTTTGCACCATGATCTTAAATTATTTTATAGTTCAGATTTTGCCTTTCATACTGACTAATCTAATTTGAAACCAATAGACCTGATTTGTACAAATATTTTATTCTATAAGATCCAATAGAAAGTATTCATTTTAAAGCAAGATGGATGTTTTTTTGAGAAATCTGTCGAGGTGTACTCATTTAACAAGAACTTGCAGAACTAAAAAGGCAAAAATACAGTGTGTTTGCAGTACACCTGACAGCACTGAGAGGTTGTTTTTATTTTTTTATTTAACCTTGAAAGGTCAGATTACTTATATTGGTCACAGATCTTTAATATGCAAATCTAAGGGATCTTGCATTCACAAAAAAAAGCATATTGGCCGAAACACTCAAATATAAATATAGCTCAAATATCAGTTTTGCCTTGTTATTGCAAGGAAAAGAAAGACTTGTATTTCAACTGGTATGTGCAACATTCAGAATCTCTCCAGGTGTGGCAGGAAAACAAAAACCTCCACCTTATCCGCCTTGCTCTGAACAGTAAGCATAGACAAAACCAACTGATAAACTAAAATTATTGTCCATTATATCCCTATAACATATAAAGATTAAGTGATGGAAGGGTGCTTATAAAAACACCTGACTTCCTTCTGTGCATACTGGTGAATGGGGGGGCGGGTGTGCTCAGGTGGTTGTTCAGTGAACAATGCAATGGTCCTGCCTGTACAAACACTAAAAAGCAAACATTGCTCATTTCCTTATATCCACATTCCTGCTGGAGCGTATTCCTTTGTTGGAGTATGCCGTGAAGATAGTGAGAGAGGGAGCTTAAGTTTGTCCTTGAAAAAATTAAGAGGGAGTGTTTCACTTTTAGTGGGATCTTATTTGAAGGTGTGTGACTGTTGTTTTCCAAATGTTTTCTACAGCAACCTCTTTCCAAGGAGTGGAGAGGGACAGTTATAATGCTCAGTTATAATGATCAAAAAAAAGATCTGCTGATTTTTTGTCAAGAAGACAAAGATCGATGAGACTAGAGCTGCAAGCAACTAACCATTATTTTCATTATCAAATAATCTGCAGATTTAATTCTCAATCTTTTCTGTTTTGTTTATAAACTGTCAAGATGCAAGATGAAATTCAGTGTATCGAAACTGCTTTTATTTTATCAAACCATCAGTTCAAAATATACAGTAAACTACTGACAGAATAGCTGTAGATTAGTTTTCCGTCAATCAATTTATCAGTGAATCAACTTGTGGGTTCTGTATTGCATATGTTTCAAGATTTAGGATACACAGGACGTAAGGTGGCACCACAAAGTAAACGAAGCAATAAAAAATTAATGATATCCGTGGACTGTGGAATTTCTCATGAATTTGAAATTGGGTACTTTCATTAATCGCCCCACCCCGCATTGTTAAAAATATAAAATCCGATCCTCTACTTGTGGCGTATGATGATAAGATCTGCAGCTATATATATTTCCAGTTAAGTAGAAGATAACACATATCCATCTTACTTGAAAAAAAAACAACAACAAAAGGGTTCTGCAGTGTCTGAGACAGCGGACTCAGATCTCTGAATCGTCGTCTAGGAATGCAGAACACAGCAGAGTGGACTGTGCCGTTACCTATGGGCCTCAATAACAGTGCCAAGTTTACTGGAACAAGAATGACATCAGCTTGCAAGAATGTTACTCAAGGTGGAGGTACACGGAGGGCAGAGTGGCAGCATTTAGACAAAAGGAACACGCAGGGGGTATCACATTAACAAGGACATTTCTATTTTGATGTACAATCTTTAAGCGACATAATTGTAGTGTAAAAAGAATGTGAGAGGTGATTAGAGTGTCAAATTACTGCAGAGTGGAGATGGCTCAAGACCATTTTGAACCCAGAAGTCAAAACTCAGAGGGAAAATCTGGAGCACATGTAAATGAGTGATAATCCTGCAGGCTGGCTTCCCACACAAACCTCTCATATCTTCAATTTATAAAAGAGTGTGACTGAAGAAGTTGCAGACAAAGACGCCGCTACGAGTGAGGAAGCCCAAAAAAATGTGAGGGAGTATAAAGTAGAAAGGGAGGGAGGGGATGAGTAGCTCAGCTGTGTCAGGAACTTTGCCTTGCGAGATGATAGAAGGAGCTGTATGCATTATTGAGGAGTCAGTGTTTGGAAAGAGTGAAATGCTGGGTTATGTAAGAACAATGTGCTGCTACATACTGAAAACTTTCAGAGCTATTTCAGTTGTCACAAACAGACAACACAGTCAGCATTAAATTTATTCTATTCCTAAGGCTTTCTGGACTTGCCAGAAGTCCTCCAGAGCCAGACTCCAGTCCCAGTCATAACCAAAGGATTTTTGGATATACTCTACAGTATGTGGTTTCTGAGAAAAAGCTGTGCTCCAATCAGCTACATTCACAGATTCAGGCGAATTAGGCACGGTGACTATTGAACACTCTCTTTTCTGTGGTTGGTTGAAACCTCACAACAGTTTGAGCAAGAAGCATCATCAGTTTTTAAAAATCTAAGCCATCGTCTCTCTACATGAGAACAGGTGAATGTTACTGTTAACCAAAGGGGGAAACCTCTATGAGTGTTATACCTTGTTGGCAGGTACAGTACGTTGGCAACTCACTGCCCCGCACAGATGTTTCACTATGGGGCAGTGACCTATGAAAACCAGTGTGGCAATCACTAAGCCTCAGAGTAGAGGCAGGGAGCCTGTGCAAAGTCCTCCAGGATAGCAGGACCACTTCACTGACCAATGTGTATTCAAAAGACCTGGACCTTCCCCATGCAGAGGGTCTGTCAGCTGTGACAGCAGAAGCGATTTATGCCCTGCATGGTACACTTTGGGAGGCATGAAAACAAGGGTGAATTGTTAAAAACAGATCTAAGCCAATGTTCAGGCTACAAGACAGAAGCTTCTGGGATTATCCACAAGGCCATTTGTAAGTACACCCAAAGCAGCCAGCAATGACCAACACGGGGGAAAAACAATTGTGTCAATGTCAAGGCAAACTGTCGCCCCTCTCCATTCTATGAAAACAAAGCATTCACATATTAGACTTTGAATGACAAACCGGTGCTCATTACAGTAGAGAGGGTGCATACAGGCGTGTCTAAAACCATAAACTGGAACACTTACTGAAAGCAGGCGTTGTGCCAGGTGTCCTGGAGGACTTTCATGTGAAACGAGTCCTGAATTTTTCCTCCACAACCCGCACAGTAACATTCATCTGTACCTGCAAGAAATTAGTCTTCATTAAAACTGGAGTAGCACTGTAGACTCAAAAAAATCCGGATAAAATAGGTCAAACTTGTCAAACTGAGTAGCTGAGGGAAAGCGAGACTCCCTAACTTTTATGTTCGACGTTACACTGAAACTGTAAAAGTAAGCACATTGTATAAACTCGCCGAGTGAAACTTTAGGACTACAGCGCTCTGCCGAAGAGAAACAGAGTAACCTCTCCTGAGTATAAAGTTACAACCTGAAAGATTCCTCACCTTCTGGTTCCTCCATCTGCTTTCTGAGAGCTTGGTCGATATTAAAGTGCGTTTACAAACGTTTCATACTGAACTGTGATGCGCCGCTTCAAAATTGCATTCCTCCCCGTCGTAAACCCAGGACTCCCGACTCTGAATACGACAGGAAAAAACACACAAATCCCTTTAATTCTCCACAGGAAAAAAAAGACACCACACTCCTCCTGGACGGTGCTGCTTTCTTGCCGCTGGCAGGATAACTGACGTAATGCAGTCTACAAATTCCTGTACGGAGAGCGGAAGGGCTCAACTGCAGCACCTGGAAGCAGGAGAAAACCATGAAAACTGTGATTTGGTCCCAGGCTGGAAGAGAACAACAGTGGCGCCACCCATTGCTAGAATGACCGCATTGCACACACCCACCGTAGTACATTACATTTATTCATTTAGCTGACGCTTTTATCCAAAGCGACTTACAATTGCTATACATGTGAGAGGTCGCACGCCTCTGGAGCAAATAGGGGTACATTGGTAAAGGGGTCACAGTGTGGAACTGAACGCGGGTCTCTCACACCAAAGGTATGCGTCTTATCCATTGCGCCATCACCACCCCATAAATCCCATTCATTTTCATAAGGGGAGCTCACACGGAGCACCTATTTGTTTAAAATGATATGCTCCTTATAAAACTATTTTGTTTGTCATGTTATAACATGTATATCTTTAACAGTGTGAATGTTGTTTTATATTATTTAAGTGGAAGTGATCAAATGATCCCCCATTCCCTGCATATCAATTTGTGCCAATTGTCCCCAGAAACAGTAGCCTATGCTACAGTGAGCAGGTCCATGGTCAGAATTTCATGATCACAAATGTCATATACCCAGAACATTTTGTTCATCAACACTGAGTTATCCCCTAACTCAGGAGAAATTCTTCTGCTCAGAAATGCTTCCCATAAAAGAGAAAAATGGTTCTGTTTTGACTTATTCACTGTATGAGATTATTCCTCCAAGAGATGCTGATTTGACTCCATGATCAGTATTTAGTGTGTAGGGCCTATTATATATTGTATTTTAAAAGTGGAAAGCAGAAATAGTTATGAAATGTATTTGTCAGGTGAGTGAATATTAAGTTGGAACAGGGAACAGCAATATACAGCTGAATCGGGTACTTTAATTAATCGTTTAGCTGACACTTTTATCCAAAGCGACTTACATATGCTATATACTGTATGTCAGACCTCTGGAGCAACTAGTGTGTCTTGCTCAGGGGTACATTGGTGAATATGTTGCAGTAAGAATTGAATCCAGGTCTCTTACACCAAAGCCATGTGTCTTATCCTCTGCCACATCACCAGACCTAACTGCAGCAAAGAAGAATCAGTGTTGAAACATTAGTCTGTTTGCATAATTAAAGGCTGCATAATCAATTAGTGTGTGAACATAAGTTGGGCAAATCTATTACATCTTTAACCTTTAGTGCAGCAGTTCAAGAGAGGTTTGAAGCCCAGCCATGGATGTTAGTGGTTTATCTTTCACCTTACTTTGCCACATTCTGCCTCTCTGTCCCTCCCTCCAGCCAGAGTCTCACTTAATTTCTCCTTTATCCTGATCCCCGCTCCTGTATGAACCGGCAACCTGAACCCTTTAGCCTAAAATATGGAACCTATATCTGCCTGCCTGTAAGCTCCTGTACCTTTTGCCTGCCTTTTCTGCATTTGAGTTGAGCATTAATCAAATATTTCAGTGTAGAAATGGAAAGTTTGCAACACAAATCTCATGTGAGCTCACTCTCTCCTTGAGATGACATTGCTGCAGAGCCATGATAATGTTTTAGGTAAAGTCACTATTAAAGTGGATTTAACGTGTATGAAAATCTGATGTGCATTAAAAGTAAAATATGTAGCAAGTTGTTAGAAGCAACTGTAGTCAGAAACCTCAATTTATTATGCATTTGGGTTCGTCAAGCATCAAGCAAAGAAGAACAACTCACTATGTGTGAGTCTCACCTTCATACCTTCAGTGCACGTCTCTCTGTCTACAGGCAGATAAGTTGAGTTTGTGTGTGTGTGTTCTGTTAGCTTCTGGAAAATTTTGTCTGGTTTCTTGCCTTATTTACTATTTTCTTAGATAGAAGTCAGACACATTTAAACTACGCTCCATCTGTGCACAGAGATAGCAGTATTTAAAAATGCAGCTTATAGTTAAACTCGGGTCATAGGCATATTTTTCTATTTGTCCAAATCTAAGATTTTGTTACTGTAATTTTACAGCATTTTACAGTTTAATAGACTGCTCTGTATACTCTTCCGCTTTATTTGAATCTATAGTCAGAAACAAAAAATAACACTTAAAAAACAAATAAAATTTCTTTATCATCTTAAACACTGGCAATAATTGTGTGACATTTTAAGAATGACTCATTGGGAATATGACACAAAACAAAAATGCCTGATCAAAGTTTTTGGAATGAAATGCAGTTTTTAGTTAAGATTTGTATTATCACAAAAAGGAGCGATTGGAGTCTGTTTTCAAGCTCCCCCTGGCTCCCCTGTAGTGCAAATTATTTCACAATTCATCAAAATATCTACAAACCAGCTAAAACGCAACATTAAACTGAGGTTATATGTCTTCTTCAAAAAACATTGTGCCCAGATTCATATAACTATGTGATGAACATGCCAACTCTGCAAGTAGGCTATGTACAACATATTTTTTGCCTATAGCAAACACTGGACATTTAGGAAGTTCATCCTTTTGATACATTTACATGTCCGCAGACCTGAATGACAAGTAGTCCTACAGCTCGGCTTTTATTTTGGAAAGAGGCGTAGCCTACCTAACTTGTCTAATTTAATGGCTGAGCAGTGATAATGGAAAAGGTCGTGCGGTTACGTCGTATTAAACAAGACCAGGCTGATGAGGAACAGAAGTGGTGGGCTTTGGCCGGTCATTGTGTTGTAGGCTATCCTCAGTGTTTTAAAGGTTAGGCGTTAATTGAACATCATGTATCATTAATGACGTCCAGGAAGTTAACTGTCGGTCTGATTAGCTATGATATAAGCTTATACCCTAGCCTACTTAAGGATAATTTGTTATTTCTCGGATAAAGTGTGGCACATAATTGTCTGATTGTGATAGCCTAACAAAACCCGTCACTTTATTCTCATCTCTAATAAACTACAATGGAGGTCGGTGCCGAAAATTCATCCTCTGATGAGGGAGGTTATGCTCTGAAACCTTTAGATCTCAAAGTGAACGCCGAGAAGACCGCGGAAGCAGAGGCGCAGAGACCCACATGGAGTGGGCGGCTGGAGTTCATCTTAGCGTCAGTGGGGTACGCGGTGGGACTGGGCAATGTCTGGAGGTTTCCCTACCTTTGCTACAGCAGCGGTGGAGGTAAGACCCTATAGGTCTGGTATTTTGGCTGAACCAATAATCCGGATCTGTAAAATAACCTGAAGCAAAAGTGGGATGAAATTATTTGTCATTGATACAAATGTTGAGAAAATTTGTCTACAGTAGCAATTGTTATAGCCACCCTGGCTATGAAGGCTATACAGGTTGCCAAATCTGTCATAGACACATGGACGGAGACATTCACAATCACATTCACACCGTCTCGTCATTTTAGAGTCGCCCCTGGACTTTTCTTTGGACTGTGGGAAAAATTGGAACCTCTAAAATGGATCCACTGTTTAAACCTGACTATATAGCCAGTTTATGGGCAAATATGCCAAACACCAGTTTTGAATAAAAAAAAGAAGGAACAACTTATTAATTTTTCTCAGTCATGTTACACCATCATCTGTGTTAAGTAACAAAGCATGACTCAGCAAAATTCAGCATAACGTTTTCACTAAATGAAAGCTTTACGGTTTATTTTAACGAGTGGCTTTAAGTTAAAACTCATAAAGCCTGCAGCTATTTGTGAAAGTAGAATACGTTATTGATAAACTATAATTGTTTAGATATGACTCTAACTCTTCTTCCTGCGGATTGGTGCTTTAGTGTATGGGATGTCCTTTCCGGATTAAAGCAGGGGTAGGCAGCTAGATTTTGAAAGTATCCAAACGAAAAAAAATCCCACCCATTTTTGCAGATCTCTCCAAATTGTCTCTTACCCAAAACCAACGGTCTACCATCATGTGCAATGAGTGCACGGGAAGGTAGGCAGGCCGGTGTTATGCCGAGTTTTGAGCATATAGGCTAACTGCAAATACTGCTTTTAAACGCTAGAATATTCTTTTTGGGGTTCATCAATGGTTATAAATGATTCGAAGTATATATTTTGTGAACGTTTAGAGTCTTTAATATTTTAATGCACTTAGTAGAAGTACCATTCCTTGGTGATAACCGCGTTTGATCAGTGAGCACAGCAAAGTGTCCGACCTAAAGAGGTGGATGCATAATTCAGAACACATTTTGTAGGCTATGTGACGAGATTTGTATCCCCCTCTTTTCACAGCATAAATGACATGCAATTCATGCAGGCATGCAGAATTCGTCACCACACACCGGCACTGAGGCATGCAGGTCTGCGACTATGGCAATCAGTTGGAATATTTGTTAGCTTGCCTTTCTATAATGAACATCAACATCGTCATTTTGACTTGTCTAATTGCATTGTGATTAGTCAGAATATTTATTCAAGATATCTTTTACATCATTCTGACTAGTCAAAACGACAGTTGCAGAATTAAATTTTGACTACTCCTATGGCAAGTTATTAGCTACTTGATATTCAGTATCTGCAAGATACCTTTTAAGATATCTGTCATTATATTTTGACTAGTAAGGTTCAAACTACTTTTGTCATTCATGTGGAGGCCTATGGGGTTTTCATTACAGCTATCTACAGTTCAGTTGCAGATATTCGCAATGTGGATAGATCTCTGCAACTGAATTCTGACTAGTCATAATACCAGTTCAGGATCTCTTTTATTCCTTTTGTCCTGTTAAATCTTAAATTAAGTTTTAACTGGTCAGAATGACATTGACTGGAATTATGACTAGTCAAAATATGTTATATCTAAAACTGTAATATAATTGTAGATATCTGTTATCATTAGTTATAGATATTTTAAATGAATTGTGATTACTAATAGGCCTGCAACTATTATAGTAGTGAAAATTTAATTTCAGATATCCGCAATTGTCATTTAGGATGTGTGACCAGTCCAGTGTCGTTTTCAGTGACATTGCTGCTGATATGTTATTCAGTACTGAAATTACAGATGTATCTGTTGTTTTGACCATAGAGTAGTCAGAATGAAGTAAAAGATATTTTGAATAAAAATTCTGACTTGTCACGGTGCAATTAGAACTCCTCAAAAAGATGATGATATCTGTAAAGTTAATTCTGCAGTCAAACTTAGCTAATGTTAAAACTGCTTGCCATGTTTACGCTTATTGTTAGGCCGGGACCTCTAGTGGCCATATGTAGCAAAGTCAGGTGGCATAGTATTAAGCTGGAATGTCAACGCTGTCTAATTTAAATATCTGTTAAATAACTTCACATGACTTGCATAACATACCTAATTAAATTATGTTTTTCTAAACCTAACTAAGTAGTTTTGTTGCCTAAACCTAACCAAAGTTTGATCCTTTCACAATGTTAACCACGTGTTTAACATCATGTGACTTACATAATGTACTTAATCTCCGGTATACTGTGGCTGGACTGGTACTTTTCAACGGTCATACATCGTTTTGGGGAACGGTTATATACAGTATGTTGTTTTGGAGTCATTGAAAATGAACCTATTTTATTGTTTAGGCTCGAGGACGACTGGATAACTACATTAACTACCCTAAATTTAAAGGACACATTGACTCTGCAAAAAAAAACTAAAATGAAGGGGAAAAACAGGTTATTAGGGATTTGTTAAGCATCAATGACTTATCAATCAATAATAAAGTCAATAGTAACCATGTAGAAACCTTTTATACAGTAAGGATGCTTTATCTGAAAGGTGACACAGCAGCTACCACATTGTATCGCTTGAGGCACCGTTATACATACAAACTCAGGATGTACCAGTAGTATCAGCGACAAACTGTTCTTCTCTGGTCTTCTGATTTAGGTGCCTTCATGATCCCATACCTCATCATGCTGATACTATGTGGCATTCCTCTGCTCTTCATGGAGTTTGCTATTGGGCAGTACACTCGTTTAGGGCCTGTACATGCTCTTGCCAAAATCTGTCCCTTGTTAAAAGGTGAGTGTCTCTCCAGGCCAAAGTCTCCTCTTATTTGATGGGGATGATGACTTCTCTTTCATTTTCACACTTTTGGGGGACATTCTTGCAAAGTTGCATGGTTTTTATTGCTGTTGCTATGTAAAAAAAGTACAATGAGTATGTAAAGTACAATGTTTTGCTCATTTCTAAAGAGAAAAAAAAAAAGAGTTGCAGTTGTTTTATGTAGATTTTTTTATGTCACACAAACACAACACAACACTTCAAATCCTATTCTACAAACCACAAATTAAAAAAGTCATAACATTTTTGCTAAAGTTGCTGCATTGAATATATTGCAAAACACATTGAGACCTGTATGAAAAAATTTGTATACCATTGAGATCTTTGTCAGATGGAAAGTGGGCATTGTTTCATCTCAACTGAATTGGAAAAATGATAGACGTAGACAGGCGCCCTTTGATTGGCCAGAAGGGTTCTCTGATCTGATCTGAGATATGTGGTGCAGTATGAGAGACTTGGCAGATTCAAGCAGTTAATTTGCGTTCTGTTTGCTCTTTGAAATGAAATCTGCCCTTTTCTGTCTGATAAATGGATTGTCTTCACATGTTGATGGGTGATAACTTGTTAAAGGAACATTTCAATCCTGGTCTTTTTTTACTTCATTATCATACTTCTTTTTTTTTAAATTACATTCTCTGGAACCGAATGAACATTAAAGTATATATCACTAAAAAAGAAATGATAAAATCAACTGAACCATGAACTGAATATCCATAAATTATGTGGATTATATTATGGGTGACTGAAGATGTGTTTTCACAATCTATTTTAGTTATTTAAACACATGTGGATCCGTAGAAAGGGTTGTTTGTTTAAAAGCTTACAGTGCTTACGAAAACAAATCCCTCGCCAGCAGGTGTTTGATTGTAAATCCAACAAATGAATGAACTGAAATGTGTGGACTCGGAGAGCGCTGGCAGTCACCCAGCAGCTCATTAAACTGATTCCTGTCCAAATCAAACAAGAGCCCACCCATCAACAATCAGTACTTATGGGTGTGAATTGAAAATGCTGTCTGACTTGTTCTAACTTCAAATTTTTCTCCATAGTTTTCTTATTTCCTTTAAAGACAGAGATTATCTACCCGGTCAAAACGTATGGGTCCTTCACTTGATTTATCGCTCATTTCTTCCTGATAAATGCTCTGTGCTAAACAAGGTCCAAAAGCAGGTAGTTTTTTTCTGTATGTTCTTTTGAATGATATCCCTGTGCAACTCAGTGCAGTTTGCTGTGATGTACCTGTGATCCGTGATTTAGATGCCCACAAATATCTATCACAAATCAACAGATGCGCTCATATTTACTGTAGTATGCTGTATCCGATCATACATTTTTATGGGTTAAATTTAGGGCTTTGTTCAGTGTCTTAGTGAGGGTTGTGTAGTGGACAGGTGAGGTATGACAGGGTAATAAAGAAGAGATATAAGGGGACAGCTTTGACTGTTTCCCTCAGTTTTTGTCTGCTCTGCATCACTTCCCCACTTTAAGTGTGTCTGGTGTACCAGTGGAGCAGTCAACCATTTAATCTAGATGTGTAGAGTGGACGAGGCAAACAGGCAATCACAAAGGAAGGAGCGCTTAGCGTGTATCATACACAGTGGTTCTAGCTGATCCTAGAGCTCAGAGAGGGTTTCCTTTGGTTCTGTCATTATGATGACACAGAGCTGTTTTTCAGCCGCCTGTCCTTCCATTTTACCACAGGATCCAGTGGAGCATGGCATTCCTGTCATACGGCTGAAAAACAGGCAATGATAACATGAATCAAAAGATCAGGAATAGTAATACAAAAATGAATTGTTCCACATTTTTAAAAAAATGCTCTTCTTTGCTTTCTTGCTGAGAGTTAGATGAGAAGATTGATAAGCTACCAGATGATACACCAGCATAAATATAAATAAATAAATAAATAAATAAGTATAAATATGTAGCTGGATCTAGCAGACAGTTAGCTCAGCTTAGCATAAAGACTGGAAAGGGGAACCGCTAGCTTGGCTTTATACAGCATTACAGGTTGTTATGTGTGGAACTATTTCTTGAGCTGTTGCCAGGCAAACAGCTGAGACTCCAGAAAATTTGGTTGTGAAACAGAAATTGTCCATCATATAATCCTTTTAAAATAATTACCCTCTTCGTGCTCCAGAGGCCAAGCCAAGCTCTTTAGCTGAGTCATTGCTCACAATTCTCTGAGGAAGCCAGCAAAAAAAACCCCAAGGCAAATACAGGCATATGACCCTGAACCTGAAATCGGATAACACAGCTTAGAACCACAGTTGTTAACAGACTGAATCATTAACATCTGTAGCAGGACTTTGATCTCACCTTTAGTCGGGTGGTCAAGAGACACAGGCCAAATGTCACAGTGGAATTTATAATCCATGGCTCCAGGAATGCCTTTTATCTGTGGCTGAGTTAGCTTGATTTAACCTTTGTCACCACTGACCAGAGATTACTGCCTCTTCTCTGTTGTTTGTCTTTATCTGAGATATAAACCATACCCATAATTATTATCCAGAGCCCAAATAATAATTGACACTTCACATTGCAAAATAACCAGTATGAGAGTGATTTCATAACAATTAAGAAGTAAAGTGTACAACTTCTTCCCCATATACTTCTGCAGAGTTGTCTCTCACTTTGTGTCCTCCCTCCCTACCTGTCACTCTGCAGGTGTTGGTCTGGCC
Organism: Micropterus dolomieu; assembly: GCF_021292245.1. NCBI lineage: Eukaryota > Metazoa > Chordata > Actinopteri > Centrarchiformes > Centrarchidae > Micropterus > Micropterus dolomieu. The sequence goes on along the minus strand of NC_060170.1, from coordinate 23,698,306 downwards.
ACAGTTGTTATCTCCTTTGTGTTCTCCACGTACTACAATGTCCTCATGAGCTGGGCACTTTTCTATTTATTCAACTCATTCGGAGCGACCCTCCCCTGGATGTCCTGCAACAACACCTGGAATACTGTTGGAAACTGTTCCAATGGATTCCCTGGCAATGCCACCCACCTGCAGTCTGCCAGCCAACAGTTCTTTGAGTGAGAATGGTGCACTGTATTTCATCTGAAGAAAATATACTGTTTCAAGATTTTTGCACTATTTGTCCTCTAGCTGTTTTTTCTCTTTTGTTACATTTACTGGAGGAAGCAGACATCATTAAAATTGTGGTGTTTTTCACAATGTGAAAGAAATTACCAGAATTTTAGTTTAACATCAACAGTTCTGACATTATGTCAAAGACGTCTACGTATTGTGTTGCAGAGATATCTACTGAGGTTAGGTTGCTAACATGCTAACCAGCTACCCCCGGCCCATCCTGTGTTACCACTTTGTACCTCGAGGCGATAGTCTGATACAAGCTCTCTTTTTTCTTATTAAACAGAAAAATACAACCGTACACCTTCTGAATTCAGGTTTCTCTCTTTCACAAAACAAACTGACTTGTTAACTCTTTGTAGAACACACTTTAATCAAACTCGACAGAAACAAAGTAAAGCTCACTAAAACTGTTGTAGTTCTGGAAATCACCTCTGTACTGTATCCCTCGTCAAACAGGCCTCCATCGGTTTTGGAGGCAATCTTCACTGGTTCTGGTATCAATTTCAGACTCAGACAGCTAATAGGACTGTTAAGATAGATTTGGGGTTAACTGAGCTAACTAGGCAGTTAGCACAAGTTATGACCTGATATGTGATATTCTAGAGTTTGTATTCGGACAGATGGAGAGTAGTCTCAATTCTTACACTTTGTACCTTTTACAATATTTGAAACCAAGTGAAGATACAATAGTGGGAATCACTTGCTATTTGTATATTTTACCCTTCTTTTTCATTTTTTCCAGTCACAGGCTTCTGGAGAAAACCAGTGGCATTGAAGAAGCTGGTGGTCTTCGCTGGGAACTCTTTGGCTATCTTGTTATTTCCTGGGTCATCGTGTACTTATGTATATTTAAAGGAGTCAAATCTACTGGCAAGGTCAGAATAATGCCTGCTTTTCTGCAAAATGTGTTTAAACATATTGCTAATTAACTAATTAACATTGTGTCAGTCCCATTCTCTGAATTGTTCGTGAGATTTTCACAGTTATTGTTTATAATTCAGCAATATCAGAAAAAGAGGAGCTTTATAGGCAACAACTTTTGTATGTAGGAATATAGTTTAGTCTGTAGACCAAGTCATTTTTTTTCTCATGACATCAAAACATGTTTTTAATTCTTAAAAAAGTGCTTGTACCAGGGCGGCACGGTGGTGCAGTGGTTAGCCCAAAAAAAAAGGTCTTGGGTTGAAACCCCGGTTGCCCCGGCCTTTCTGTGTGGAGATGGCACGTTCTCCCCGTGTCCACGTGGGTTCTCTCCGGGTGCTCCGGCTTCCTCCCACCATCCAGGTTAATTGGTAAAAATTGTCCTTAGGTGTGCATGTGAGTGTGAGTGTGAGTGGGTTGTTTGTCTATGTGTGGCCCTGCGATGGACTAGCGACCTGTCCAGGGTGTACCCCGCCTTTCACCCAATGTCAGCTGGGATTGGCTCCAGCCCCCCACGACCCTGTATGCAGGATAAGCGGTTGACAATGGATGGTGCTTGTACCATACCCTTTTTTATGCAGCATCGTCTACATTACGTGTTATTTCTTTTGCAAGTTGGATACTCAGGAAGTTGACGAATATAGTTTAGTGTAAAACACACAAGACAATCAAAACAGAAGTCAGAATCAGGACATGATGCTGATTTGGGCCCAACAGCAGACAGACTGTGGAGTAGGTTAATATAAGAGAAGGATATTTATTGGATATGGAGATGGAGCGAGCAGAGAGGCAGTTGACAAAGGCAGAGGGTGGTGAGAAATTGCTGGGGAGACTGGAGCTGGGTGGATGAGTGCGTGAAACACAATTAGGCAGTAGAAACACACAAGGAAGAATCACAAGAAAATACTGTGTCTCAAAAATCATGAGAAAGGCCTCGCCCACAGCACACAGAAAAAGACACATAAGGGAATCATGAGGGAAACAAACAGTCAGGCACAGAGACAGGTATCCTACCAACATGCAAGTTTAATTATACAATCATTTGTGATATACTGTACCGCAATTCATCAACTGGAAATTTGAACCTGGCCAGATTGAGATATTTCATTGAAAGCTAAACAAAAACCATCCTCACTGGTGTCATTGAAAACAGACCACAACTCAAATGTGGCAACCTTACCTACATTACAAATCCACATGTTAATCCATTTCTGCTTTTCACTGTTTGTGTCACACAGGTTGTGTATTTCACTGCTGTATTTCCGTACTTCATCCTGTTTGCCCTGCTCATTAATAACGTACAGCTTCCTGGAGCCAAGAATGGTATCCTCTACTTTGTGACCCCTGTCTGGAGCAAACTGTTTGAAGTGAAGGTGAGACTGAATGAGTAGCATCAAAAAGTAGGCTACCCCATAAGACTTTGGTCATACGTTGGCACCAGAGAGTTTAAACAAAGTTTTAATCAAATAAATTATGAACTCATACAGTAGAGATTGATTATGGTATTTATATTTATTTATATTCTATTTAATTTGTCTGTATATGTCAGAGCAAAACAGGGAAACAGAGGTTATTGCAGCAATGAACTAAACCATTTAGGTTGTACTCAGGACACCTTGGAAAGTGAAACTTTGTAGATTTTAGGAACAGGTGCCAGAATAAAAATGCAATGTCTCCTTAATAGCACAAGAAAAAGTAAGATGGAAAATGTTTTGTTCTTGGAGGTTAGGATAGAGTATGAAAAATAGGTTTCTGGGGGTCTTTGAAGCCAAATTAAGTGAAACTATACTAAAGTTCTTCATCTTCATGCTCTCCTTTATCTCCATCATAGGTTTGGGTTAATGCAGCTGCCCAGGTGTTTAACTCCATTGGAATAGCGTTTGGCTCCATGATTTCAATGGCTAGTTACAACAAGTTCAACAACAACATTCTCAGGTAAAGATTTCATATTCTCTGTCTGGAAAGGTGTTTGTGTCTTTCACTGTCCAACAGAATGTGCTCTAGTAAAATCACATTGACTTGTTAAAATAGTGAATTTGTTCATTAGTTTTTGTTGTATGTTGTGTGTATTTATGGGAATCCATCGCTTATATTAAACTGCATGGTCCAAACATGTTAAAAGCACAGTCATTTTATAACCAGATGAACAAAGAGGAAGAAAATACTATCTAATCAATATCAACAATGTTCAACTTCTCTTATTGGTTCCCCCATTGTACATATTGGGAGAGCATTACAGACTTACAAAAATACAACTTGATTCACTTCACTAAAACTATAATAATATATTGACTTCTAAAGACCATCCACTATAAACACACTCTCAGTTGTCTGTGTTGTAAGAGCAGCTTTCAGGAGCAATCGTTTATGGAAGAAGCTACATTTTTAGTCTTCTGTTTCTAAATGTGCTGTGTTGGCCATGAACTTAAGCTGCTGTCTCCGGTTGCTCCCATCCTGCTAAACTAACTACAATGCTGCCTGAGGGATTTGGAGAAGGTTTTATAAGACATTAGGAATTTCTAGTTTCATTTAGAACAGGATCAGATGAGGGGTGTTATGCAGTGAACTAACTACAACAATGTAGGCAACAGTGTGGGCAGAAACCCCCAACTGCCCCACAGTATTTACCTGCCAGACATGTGCTACTTTCGTTACCAATATTTTACAATTTTCTCGCAAACTGAAAACTTCTTGATTTAAAAGAAAAGTACCTGTCTGGTGATCAAATTGCAGCTTCACGATCAAGTACCTTTGTTTTCCTGAGTTTCTTGGGTACTGTGTCTGTACTCTGTTGTTTATTCTGTCCTCCTTCTCCTCCAGGGATACTTTAATTGTTTCATTTGCCAACTCATTCACGAGTATCTTTGCTGGCTTTGTGATCTTCTCAGCTATTGGCTACATGGCTCATATACATAACCTCCCAGTGGACAACATAGCTACAGATGGTAAGCATCAAACCTGTAATGACCATCACATCACGCTTTCTTAGCTTTGTGTTATTTTAAGACTTTTATCCAGTTTGTGTAATGTAATAATCAGAGAGAGTTTTGGCTTCTGTAACCAAATTCTCAAACAACATCTGAACAACAGCTTTTTCAGTTAAGTCATGCATCGTTAGAAACAGAGACAACTTGTGTTCAGGCAAGGTCAGATAAGAATCCTGTGTGGCAATCAAAACACTGCATCCCCTGTCCGCTCTAATCACTACCTTGTGATCTGGCCTCATTGAAAATTTTGCTAATCATTGGTTATATTATGAAAAGAGTTATGAAAAATATGAGTGTAACACTGCCAGCCAAAACGTGTTTCAGGAGTTTCAGCCCATTCCTCAGTTTCACAGTGATGGCTTCAGATCTTTTGCTAATATTTCTTGCCTACACTGCAGGTGGAAGATTAGTAGATTAGCTAAGGATTCAAACTTCTAGTCATTAAAGGTATATCCAAGAAGTGGCATGAATGATTGTGATCCCAGCAACCACACTACAACAACGGCATTGTTGAAACAAGGCAGTCAGGTTTGCGGGTATTCTGTAATCAGTGATCTCTGCAAAGACAATGTACAGATGAAATTCTCTGGATATATTATTTACATGGTAAAACCATCCTGTACTCTATCTTCATCATAACCCATCCATTCTTTATTGACCATAGAACTTAAGAAAGTATTGTTTGGTCTCGATCAGATTGTCTTTCCATGAACTGGTCTTACAAGTTCAGGTTCAGGCTATTCAGCCTGTAACCGGTGGTTTGAAAACAAACTACATGGGGCCATTGTATTGTTGGGCTTCAGTAAGATGAAGTCAAATGTACCATGAAGTTAGCAACAGGTGATTCAAAGGGATGTCATATACTGATGGTGTATTTGATGTTGTGGGTTAAGTTTTCTCATTTCTCTCGGCAAATGGCAATGATCAGCAGCAACCATTATTTTATACATACATATACATCTCTAGTGGCATTTTGTTCAATTTATTTCTAGAAAATAATACAGGCTAAAAGAGAAATGTCTTTATGCTAAAATAATCTTAGCTTTATATTTACTGTACATATGTGAGTTGTATCAGTCTTCTGATGTAACACTCTAAAGCTTTTTCAAAATTGCTTCTTTCTAAAATTGCTTATTCGACATACATTGCTCTAATATGTATGTCAAGACAACACAGGTTTGAATTGCAAATCAGTTAATAGAAAGCCAACAGTCTGAATTAGTCTACATTTGCATCTCATAACACCTTTACTTTTTCAGGTCCTGGTTTGGTGTTTGTTGTGTACCCTGAAGTCCTCTCCACCATGCCCGTCTTCCAGCTGTGGGCCCCTCTGTTCTTCTTTATGCTGCTGTGTCTGGGTCTAGACAGTCAGGTAAACATCTCTAACAATCATATAAACACGGTGTGATAGAGGAGGAGGATATTGTGAACATGAAGCAATGCACTAGAGCATTTTAATTTGAGTTTTTAGCACAAATTTGAGTCTTGCATATTTGAGTCTGCATTTGGTGGAAACATTCATGCTGTCAATTAAACTGAAGTCACATTTTTTTGCTCGTCTGGAGGAAGGTAAACGCTTGGGGAAATAGGACAAAGCAGATGTTTCATTACTCAAATGATGTAGACAAAACAATTACAGAAGATTTCTTCCTGCTTTGCACAACTGTGCACATTCAACTTGACCATTTCTCAATAACAGTTTACCTAACTGCATCCATCTGTTCGCTATGGACAGAAAAGATTACTCATGTACAATTTAGGATGTTTGTGTGGTCAAAATAAGTGTCACTAACCCTAACTGACTCTAAGTAGCATGAAGGCTATTTAAAATTGTCAGGCTAAATAAGGCTAAGTACAGTTATAGTATAATAGGTTCATTTAGGTGACTGATAACTCATTCATTTTAGCTTTTGCTAACAGATAAATACACCCTCCAACAAGACTAAATAACAAGAGTCTACAGCCATGCTAACACCTCTTTGAGCCAATACCTATGCACAGCTGTACTTTGAACTAAATGCTAACTCACAATGACAATGCTAGCTTGCTCATGTTTAGCAGTACTCATGGGAATTACGGCTCCTTTGAAGGAAGCCAGATCTTATGGCTCCGTTCCTTTCATTAATCCACTTCTGTTGGTCACTGCCCAAGTTACGTTCTTATCTGTTGCAAGAAATAAATGTGCAAGCTTTTTCATCTGCAGTACAACTGTCATGCTTTCTTTTTCTGCAGTGAGGCGGGCAAAATCAGCTCCCATCGTTTAATAAGAGCTGGCTGATATATTCATATTTAAACCCACATATCATAATATGGCTAAATACATGATTTCCATTTGTAGCCTTTGCTGTCTCATCACTGTAGTCATGGTTACCCAGCTCTTTTACTCTTTGCACCTCATAATTGCATCCCAAACAAAGACGCAAAAATCTCTCAAGGTACCTTTTTTCTTTTTTCTTTTTTCAATTGTTTGTTTTTTACATGTTTTGTGTGTGCCACAGTTTGCCACAGTTGAGGTCGCTATTACGTTCATAAAAGATGAGTTTGGCCCCATCATTCTGCGCTTCCTAAAGAGAGAAGAGCTGCTGGCCCTGGCTGTGTGCGTCCTTGGCTTTATCCTAGGGATTCCTCATGTTACCAAGGTACAGTATGTAACAGCAAGGCTCTTTCACTTCTTATTTGAGGATATCTGGGAGACTGTGGTTAACAGTTGTATCACTAGTGTCAGTTGTTTTGTAACTTTCTCTTCCTCTCTCTCTCTGTTTTCTCCTTCCTGCACAGGGAGGTATCTATGTGTTTCAGCTGATGGACCACTACACCGCTGTGGTTTCCCTCATGTTCCTGGCTTTCTTTGAAGTTGTAGCTGTCTGTTGGATCTTTGGTAAGATCTACATAAAGTTTATATGTTCAAATCCAGATGTCCTGGTTATGGTAAATGCTTTAGACCTCTAAGCCACCATGATTTGCTGTGGCTTGTAAATTATTCAACATTAAACATCTCGCATTAGCCACATCATAAGGAAATCTGTATTAGTGGTTCATGATTATTCTAGGTATTTACAGTATGTTTTCCATCAGGTGTCCCAAGAATCTCCTTAATGGTCAAGAGGATGCTAGGAAAAACTCCAAACATCTTCTTTCGTGTCTGTTGGATGCTGTTTTGTCCTATGTTGGTGCTGGTGAGGTTTAAACTGTCTGAATAAATTCACCACAGGTTCTTAATTATCAGTGATCAATGATCATTAAAATAATAATAATGATGGTTATTAAACATAGTTTTATGACTATACTTTTCCCTACATAGTGTATACTGATCTCCAGCATCATCCAGTACACTCCTGTTCACTATGGGAAGTACACATACCCAGTGTGGGCTGAATGGGTGGGCTGGGGCATCTCACTGGTCTCCATAGTGTGGATCCCACTTGGAGCCATTCAAGAGATCTGTAACAACAAAGGCTCACTTCTTCAGGTAATATGACTCATAATTCAGACAAATGACTGTGGAAACTGGGGAAAAGGCAATAGCTTTTAGGGGTTTTGGTTTGTTTTTTATCGTCTGAGTACACAATGCCCAGCTAAAATGCTAACATACTGATGTTAAGCAGGCATAAAGTTTACCGTCTCACAAATTTAACATTTGTTAATTAGCACCAAACACAAAGTTTATATAGCATATACTAGTGGGATTGTCATAGTTGTATACAGGAAAAAGTCAGGGGATCACCAAAGTTACAATTCATGCTGAGGGGGACACGAATGTCTGTACAAAATTTCATGGCAATCCATTAGTAGCTATTTTACTCTGGACCACAGTGGTGGCCACTAGCATCTCTTACAGGAGATGTTAGTATTATGTGCAGAGGCGGGGCTATGGCTAATACTTGTGAGAAATAAGTTAGCTGATTGTACATTCTGTCTTTACCATTGGGTATTTCTAAGTAGTCCATTTTACTAATTGTTCCCACTTTATGAGTGCCTGAGCTGACCAGATGTGCTTGAACACATTTTTCTAAGATGTTGTTTGTTTGTTTCTACTAATCTTTTGCCTCTTCCAACCCTCAGAGACATAAAACGGCTATGATTTCCAAAGTAGACCTGGATGCTGAGGATTCCCTGCCGGAAAAACAAAACCTAGACAACCCAGCATCTGAAATCTTGTTGACTTCAGTGGCATGACCAGGAATACAGCCAAACCATATGTGTGCGTCTCTACATACTAAACCATGTGGTAGGAGGTTTAATGATGTGCTCTTTAGTCATATAAATAACTGTATTTACACTGCGATACACTGTCATTAAGTTTCTGTCATAAAAGTATAATTCTATCCTTCTTGTTCTACCAAGGGACAGAACCTTAAGCCCACTTTACATATGTGGAAAAACTCAAGCCATTTGATATTCTGTTAAAAGTTATGGTTACTTTTATTTCATTTAGTTTAGGTATGAGTGAGCATTTGCCCTGTCTAGACTAAGCAAATGTTCATTCCAACCAAAGATTGATATTTAAATGATTATTTCCTCCCCTTTGATTGAAGAATGCCTGGTGTACGCAGTGACATTTTCTCTTGCAATGTGTGATGAATGTCAGTGAGTTTGTGTGCTGTAAGAGTGTATCACTCATCTGTGGCAGAGGCAATTTTGGCTAAATACATAGACTGAGTCCTAAAGGCCACATTTCCTGATCAGATACATCACAAAGGGGGTGAACAGACCTATCCCATTTGAAAGTCTCGTCCAAATACATCCTTATATGGCCACAAACAATGTTATTCTTTGTGGGCCTTAAACCCCATAATACACTGTGCTGTTCTGTTGTTTGATGTAGCTTTTAGGAAATCATCATCCACTTGTGAAGTAGAGAAACGTCAAATGACCTTATCATATTTGTCTGGTGTTTTGGTTCTGATGGTCGTCACCTGGAATAGACCAATACAAAAAACACTGTAATATGTAAATCAGTGGTTCTTAACCTGGGGGTCGGGATCCCTTTGGGGACCTGGTCCCAGAGGGGTTGCGAGAATGCTACTATAGACACTAAATTAGAAAAAAAAACAACCTTAAAAATAACTTGACAGACTATAGTTGTGAATGGAATCACTTTGGGTGGATACTGTAAATATTTTGCACTGTTTCATCCAGTAGGTGGAGGTAATGCCAACCTCCTATAAAATGCCGAATAAGAATTAAAACAAGTCAACATTAAGCTAGCTAACGTTGATTCCATTAATTGAGTAGGATGGAGGTGTGGGTGTGTGTGTCATGTTGGGGGGGGGGGGGCTATCTAAGTGTTATGAAACTTGATCTACTTTGTGTCTTTACACATACTTTTTCATGATGATTGTCAGCTGTCTGGGAACCAATTTAGAAATGTTTGACTTCATACTGGTGACCTGAATGCATTATTAGTTTTGACCCAGGGCATCACTTTGTGTTGAAAAGTGGTGGGGACAAAGGGGCTCAGATTAGGGGTGTGAAGAGACACTTAGCTCAAGAGACATTACAATATGCGATATTAGGTTCACAAGAATGAGACAAAAAGATCCTTAAACAGTGTTTTAAAGATACCCTCAATGCCAAGATATATGAGCAGGGGGTAAATTCAGGTAGCACATGACATTACAAAATATATAATAGAATCTAAGTCAGTGCAGCTCTCAGTCATTTTGTGTTGCTTTCAGATCTGTTTCTCCTATAGATCAACTTTTCTCATGTACGGTCATCCCTGCTGAGGCAACACATATGTAGGCATGATTTACTCTTCCCTCCTCTTTTGTCATGTTCAAAGCGAGACAACGGAAAAGAAACTGTGTCAAGAAGTTGTTAAAGTTATGGTGCATGCACGTTTTTGGGTCATTTTTATAATCCGTAGCTTTTTTTTTTTTTTTTTTAGCTTAAAGGTCCAGTGTGTAATATTTCTGAGGATCTATTGACAGACATGCAATATAAGATCCATAACTATGTTTTCAGTGGCGTATAAAGATCTTATATAAGAATGAGACATTTATATGTACATAACCCCGGGCACCTCCTTCCATGGACGTCGCCACCTTGCATCGTCATATTTCTACAGTAGCTGAAAACGGACAAACTAATTTAAAATTCTACTACTAGAATTCAGGCAGTCCGGACATTCATCATGTTGAGTACATACATTAGAAGAAAAAGAAGTAGTACTAATATACTGCAGGGGTCTGCAAATAAGTTTTGAATCGGAGCAGTATTTTCAACCATTAGATGGTGGATGAGAATATAAGACATAATATTACCTTGTTGTTGTATTTTTTTATTTCTCTCTGTAACAAATGGATTCTGCAGTGAATGTTTCTGAGATCACGGCATGTGCTGCACTATTTTTGTTTTACATTTATTCATTTAGCTGACACTTTTATCCAAAGCGACTTACAATTGCTATACATGTCAGAGGTCGCACACCTCTGGAGCAACTAGGGGTTAAGTGTCTTGCTCAGGGACACAATGGTGGATGTCTCACAGTGGGAACCCAGGTCTCCCACACCAAAGGCAAGCATCTTATCTATGCGCCATCACCACTTGGCTTACATTTTCCATGTCACATCTGTCAGTGGTAAAGTCGCAATATGGTTTTACTGAATAATTAAGTAAATATAATTTAAGTAAATATAATTTCTTAATAAATCTAGAAGAAACCTAATTTCTCGACTGGCGACTCTCTGTTGTCTCAGAAGAGACATCTTTTGTGCTGTGTCAGACATCGTAGCTGTGTAACCTCTTTGAAAGGTTAGGAGGCAGTGGTAGGCTGGATAGAATGTTGCAATTCCCAACCCTCACCATTAGATGCCACTAAATCTTACACACTGAACCTTTAAGTTACTTCTTTTTACAACGCACATTTGTTTCTTCTATGTTTTATTTACATTGCAAATAAACCTTTGTAAAGGCATTTTCATTTGTTACTAACTGCAAGTAATATTTCTGAAGAAATTATGCTTTAAAAAAAGTGATGGGGACAAAATAACATTCCAGTGCCTGAACAACATTCACTTAACAGTTAAAACCTTGAACACACACAAGCACAGGTGTTCAACTAAAAACAAAATCATAAACAGAACCAGACAAACACAATTGCACTCCCAAATGCTCTGTGTTAATATTTCAAAGTGATGTCAGAAGTTTCAGAAAGACTCACTGACCATCACTAGCGTTCACATGTGATCTGGGTAGCAGGTAAATACCCACCCATGTGATACCCATGTGTAATGAGATGAGGATAAATCAGCACATGGATTCTGTCTGATCTCTGCTGGTTAAGCAGAGTTAATATTATTTTTCAGTCAACTTGACATTTTTTAAATATCTTGGAACCTGCAAGATATTTAAAGATTATAAATGGTGCCTTTGATCTACGTCTATAAAGCTGGATTAGGCTAATGAGGGCAACACTTATCTGGTAATCTGGTAACTCTCCATTGAGTGCTTTATATTCTATTGACTCGAAACCTGCAGTTAATCACTGTTTTGTCTCACACTTCTTAACAGAAGAGGAAGCCAAAAAGTTCACTTTGGTGGAAACAACATTTATTTTAACTCAAGCTTTAACTTTGAGATTGTACAGTAAAATAATGTTTGTTTTTTTAATGATTGACCCTCCTGCCTCTGAGAGCAGGATGAGTTTATGGTTAGATTGTACCAGACCGTCTAGTCTAAATTATGTCTAACACGGGGAGAAAAGGGTTCAGTCAGTGTTGGAACTGTAAGCTTTGGGTTAATGTATAATGTAGATGAACTACCTGAACTGCAGAGGGGAGATATGTGTAAGTGGGAAAGTCACACTTTCATGCGAGATTGTCTAAAATGTTGTGCCCCACAATGCGCTCTTGTTTATCCAAATTACTAAAATCATGCTCTGACCAAAAAAAAAGCTCTAAACATCTGACTATCATTTTAAAATGACGCAAGGAACAGTTTAAGATATTTCCCAACAATGAGGCAAACATTTTCCACTTTATCACTATTTAGAGATGCTGTATTTATTTATTTTTTTTCTATTCGTGCAAGAAACTAATCTGTAGGTTTGGAAAATAATTCATCTGGAGCTTTTCTGAAAAGAGAAGTTGTAACATGAAATGTTACATTGAAATGTAGCCTCAAGTGCCTTTCATGAAAATCTTTTATATTTAAGTTTTTTTATATATATATATTTTATAGACAACTAAAAATACAATTAAGATGTGGCATACTGTATGGAAAAGTCTAGCATCTCAAAATATTACAGAATCTTAGAATAAAGAATTTATAAATGTCAACATGAGCAAAATATCTGCAAAGGTTTCCTGAGCCTTTAATCTCTCAGGCTGGTTTATTTGAACTTTTCCACCATATTTTAATTTTGTTAGATGCATTGTTATTATTTTGCTTTGTCATGGATTCTGTCAGCTGTTGAAATGTGCATGGGTTGATTTTAGAAACACTTTTACAACATAATTGTTTGCTGTTTACACTTGTTAGTATTTTGACTTGAACTATTACTATGAACTAAATAAAAAAATGCAGTGGGCTATTAAAGTAATTAGGCTTTAAAACAATCATCAGTTATCATGTTGTTTAGAAATGTAGAAAGTCAGACAAACATGTACCATGATGTTTTGACAATGTTGGTTTTCTTCTCAACTTGCTGATTTCACTGATTAGTTTCATAATACACAAGGACGTTTCAAAATTGTGCATCAGTGCTGTTGTGTAATTTGTTACAGTTTCATTATATTGCACTGTAAGCTGGTGACCACAGTGAAACCACAAGTGTTCTCACACTACATGCTAATCAGAATTCATGCAAAACAACTATATATTTGTAAGAGTTGACATTTTTTTCTTTTTCAAGACTTATCATGTTTGTGTTTAACAAATTCCTACAAATCTACAGTCGCTATACCAAATTGAATGCAGATGTTTCATATCAATGTGTGTTTCTCACTACTTTTGTAATATTTCTACTCCTGTTGTGATTTGTGGTGTCTAACATTTTGTTCAATAAAAAGCCTTAATTTTTTCTCTGCTGTCGGTGAATAACTTGGCAACATTAGTGTTATCTGGATTATTACTTCAGAAAGTCACTGGGTGGCAGCACAACATAGTTATGAAATATTTGCATACCTGAAGGCTTCAGTATTTCCACAAAATATTTCAGCAATGGGAGAAATTGGGACTCACACGTTAGATAGCATGCCGACAACCATGAACATTTTCCAACCCTGCAGTATTGCTTTAATATTCATACTATATTAACTGGTGACTTTTTTAAATTTTAATTTATACATTGAACACAACTCTTCAGGATGACTTTGTTAAAACAACATTCACCATAATGTTTTTTAATGTTATATTTTATATTGATATTGCTCTGCTGGCACCAGGTCGTTTTGCAATGGTGAGCAACCACTAAACTTGTGTCACCACACTGTTAGTAGCCACCCTTGTTAGGAAGCAATAGTTGGTTAGTTATATTGTACAATGTTTTAGATTAATATTATATTATAATATATATCACTAAAATCATTACAATCAAGTGTTCATATTACTCAATTTTTATAATTAATCAGTTGTATAATGTATTAAAAAATGTTAAAGACCTGGGGTCGGTTGCACAAAAAACTTAAGTTTCTTTCTTATGTATGACATTTAAGTCTTAGTTTCTCCATAGCTAAGGAATTTACTTAAGGAAATTGCACAGTATCCGTTTCCTTTGGTAAGGAAAAGCATTAAGGTGTTTGCTACACTGATAGAGAATTTACAGCAATAAAATGCTACTGTTACCATAGAGACTGTTTGCACCAACACTTGACCTGTTATCACTGTAGCCTACAAAGTTAGAAAGAAAGGAAAGAAATGGAAGAAAAGAAGACAAGGAAAACCAAATTGGTCCGAGGAGGAAAAAATTGTTCTGCAAGAGGAATTTAATAAAGAAAGCACGTAATAAAAAGTAAATTTGATCCACAAATAAAGGCAAACAAAAAACAACGGATGTGGGAGGAAATTGCTTTAAAAATAGATTCAAGAAGTCTTGTTAAGAGGTCCATCCAGGAGATCCAAAAGAAATATGACAACTTGTCTGTTCTCACCAAAAAAGAGAGAGCCAACTATAGGAGGGAGTCCAATAAAACTGGTAAGAATAACTTTATTTTGGCTATAAACTAGACTTGTCACGATCCTGTCCTGAGCGTGTCTGGGTTTCTTGTGTTTTGTCTTTTCCCCCCTCAGTAATCTGCCTGCCTGCTAGTCTGTTTTCCCTTCTGTCTCTCTGCCTCGTTAACCCTGATCCCAGTCACCTGTGTTGCTCCCGCCCTGCT
>NC_060170.1:23681830-23683718 GCF_021292245.1 Micropterus dolomieu | reverse complement strand
TGCCTGTTGTCGTGCTTGGGATAAATAAAACCTGGAACTCAATCTCAGCTCTCAGTGTCATGCGTTTGGGCTCTCCCCTGCTTTGCGCACCCAGCGATTCTGACAGAATGACCGGACCAATTAAGAGCCCAGCAGACACTCTAACTGAGGAACAGACTGACGTGCTGAGGGAGCTTTTGACGCTGAGGAATATGTGGTATGGGGCTAGTCATGTTAGCCATAAGGCAGCTATCGTGTCCCTTGCCTGGAAGAGCCTGGCTGCTCAGCCAGGAGCAGCAGACTCTCTCCCTGGGTGGGTTTGTGACTTCCTCCACACCTCAGCCGATCCCCCAGCCAAGTCCTCATCAGTTCCTCAGTCCGTTAGCCTGGAAATGGCTAACACCTGGACCGCTAGCCTCCGGCCGTCATCTCCCCGGCCTGCTAGTCCTCCACCTGTCCTGCCTGTTACCCGTTCGGCTGGCGCTGCTAGCCCTCCGCCTGTCCTGCCTGTTACCCGTTCGGCTGGCGCTGCTAGCCCTCCGCCTGTCCTGCCTGTTACCCGTTCGGCTGGCGCGGCTAGCCCTCCGCCTGTCCTGCCTGTTACCCGTTCGGCTGGCGCGGCTAGCCCTCCGCCTGTCCTGCCTGTTACCCGTTCGGCTGGCGCGGCTAGCCCTCCGCCTGTCCTGCCTGTTACCCGTTCGGCTGGCGCGGCTAGCCCTCCGCCTGTCCTGCCTGTTACCCGTTCGGCTGGCGCGGCTAGCCCTCCGCCTAGCCTGTCTGTCCGCCTGCCTGCCCTACCTAGGACTCAGGGACTATGACTCTCCTGGCCTACCTGACCATGAAGGCCAGGGAGTCAGAGGCAGCACGGGCAGCTAGTCTATGGCCTGATAGCCTGGAGGCTAGGCTTCCCCCAGAGTCCTCCTTCGAGGGAAGTCGCCTGGCCATCTTTTCAGGTTCCCGTGGTGGTCATCGGAGGCGACCAGGTCACCATCAGCGACCCGTCGGCAACCAACCTGTCCCCCGGCTTGCTAGAACGGCTAGCCACCTGCCTGATTCCCGGCCCGCTAGCGCTGCTAGCTCCACATCAGACCAGCCTGATCCCTGGCCCACTAGCGCTGCTAGCCGCCTGCCTGATCCCTAGCCTACTCCTGCTCCCAGGTCTCACTCGGTGGTCCTACCGACACCTGTTACTGGTCCCTCATCGAAGGTCCGACTGACACCAGTTCCAAGGTCTCCATCGGTGGCCAGACCGGTTCCCGCTCCCCGTGCCCACCAGCTCCGCCGGTGGACCGATCGACTCCTGTTCCCTCGTCGGTGGTCCGACCAACACCAGCTTCGTCGGTGGCCCAGCCGACTCCTGTTCCTCATGCTCCGTCGGTGGTCCGACCGGCACCTGCTTCGCCGGTGGTCCGACCAGCACCAGCTCCGTTGGTGGCCCAGCCGATTCCTGTTTCTAGTGCTCAGTCAGTGGTCAGGCCGACTCCAGCTCCTCGTGTCTGGTCCATGGTCCCCAGCCCAGCTATCCAGTCGGTGGTCAGGCCGACTCCAGCTCCTCGTGTCTGGTCCATGGTCCCCAGCCCAGCTATCCAGTCGGTGGTCAGGCCGACTCCAGCTCCTCGTGTCCGGTCCATGGCCTCCAGCCCAGCCGTCTCGCCAGTGGTCCTCAGTCCAGCTCTGCCACTTGAGGCCTCCTGACCAACCTCCGGAGAGGTTCCGCCCTCAGCGCTGGCCTCCTGCCCGACCTCCTGAGTTCTGTGACCCCCCCTGTTCTGCCCGCCCTGTTGGGTCGTCCTCCGGGACGGCCTCCCGAACCCTGTTGCCCCCCTGGTCTGCCTGGCCTCATGGACGACCACCTGAACTGTGTTACCCTCCTGGCCTGCTCAAACGACCTCCTGAACTGTTCTGCCCC
>NC_060170.1:23679206-23681810 GCF_021292245.1 Micropterus dolomieu | reverse complement strand
CTCCTGGTCCCTCGTCGGTGGCCCCGTCGACTCCTGGTCCCTCGTCGGTGGCCCCGTCGACTCCTGGTCCCTCGTCGGTGGCCCCGTCGACTCCTGGTCCCTCGTCGGTGGCCCCGTCGACTCCTGGTCCCTCGTCGGTGGCCCCGTCGACTCCTGGTCCCTCGTCGGTGGCCCCGTCGACTCCAGCTCCGTTGGTGGTCCAGCCAATTCCTGTTCCTAGTGCTTCGTCAGTGGTCCGACCGGCACCTGCTTTGCCGGTGGCCCAGCTGACTCCCGTTCCCTCATCGGTGGTCCGACCAGCACCAGCTCCGTTGGTGGCCCAGCCGATTCCTGTTTCTAGTGCTCAGTCAGTGGTCAGACCGACTCCAGCTCCTCGTGTCTGGTCCATGGTCCCCAGCCCAGCTATCCAGTCGGTGGTCAGGCCGACTCCAGCCCCTCGTGTCCGGTCCATGGCCTCCAGCCCCTCGTGTCCGGTCCATGGCCTCCAGCCCCTCGTGTCCGGTCCATGGCCTCCAGCCCAGCCGTCTCGCCAGTGGTCCTCAGTCCAGCTCTGCCACTTGAGGCCTCCTGACCAACCTCCGGAGAGGTTCCGCCCTCAGCGCCGGCCTCCTGAGTTCTGTGACCCCCCTGTTCTGCCCGCCCTGTTGGGTCGTCCTCCGGGACGGCCTCCCGAACCCTGTTGCCCCCCTGGTCTGCCTGGCCTCATGGACGACCACCTGAACTGTGTTACCCTCCTGGCCTGCTCAAACGACCTCCTGAACTGTTCTGCCCCTCTGCCCTGCCCTGTATGTTAGGCCAAGCGCCTTACCTGCCCTGTTTCCTGGCCATGATCTGCCTGTTGGGTGGTTCCCCCGGACTGTTCCCTAACCCTGATTTTCCTGTTTTGTCTTCCTTCTGGACCTTATGACCCCCCTGCTTTGCCCTCAGGCCACCCGCCGGAGAATTCCCTGTCTAGTCCCTGGCCTCTCTGGATTTTGATTTTTGTTTTTCTGGCCCACCTCCTGTCCTCCCTCCAGCAACCCTGGTCGGCCTGGACTTTGTTGTTTGTGCTGTGTTCTGGTCTGTCTGTTTTTTGGTTGACCATCTGGAGATGCTCGTCGGTGGGGGGTACTGTCACGATCCTGTCCTGAGCGTGTCTGGGTTTCTTGTGTTTTGTCTTTTTCCCCCTCAGTAATCTGCCTGCCTGCTAGTCTGTTTTCCCTTCTGTCTCTCTGCCTCGTTAACCCTGATCCCAGTCACCTGTGTTGCTCCCGCCCTGCTTGTTAATCACTGTGTATAAATGTCTGGTGTTTCTGTTCATTCCCTGTCCGGTCATTGTCTCATGGCAGTCCTGTCGGATGTCACATGTCGTGTTGTTACCTGCTACCTTTTGGATGTACCAGTTCCTGTACTCGTGAGTTCTGTTCATGCCTGTTGTCGTGCTTGGGATAAATAAAACCTGGAACTCAATCTCAGCTCTCAGTGTCATGCGTTTGGGCTCTCCCCTGCTTTGCGCACCCAGCGATCCTGACAAGACTGTTCCGTTGTGTACACAAAACACCTACCAAACATCTATTACAGACTGGAAAGACCCCATAGTGTAAAACATCGGAGCAATCATTAATTGCAGAGGGGCTGGAAGAGCACAGCTGCGGAAAGTAGAGTGATCCACATATAGACTGTTGGATAAGTCATGAATTGACTGTCGGTCAAATTTATAATGTAAAAGCAATTGCTCATTTAGCGTGTCCATGGATTCTCCTGGTCGCGGAACACAATTCTTGGGATTTGTTCAGACTGCTGTCCCAGCCCAGCTCCACCAACAGACTTAAACTCTTTCGTCCCCCTAGCCATCAGACACAAGAGCTCCTAGTCATGGCAGGGAGGACAATAGACAAAAGAACAATTTCTACGTCCATCTATACTCTTTACTTCCATTTGCACTGTTTTACTGTGTTATAAGTTTATTTTAATATAGGTTCAATGTATGTATATTTCGTATGCTAATTTCCCTTGGGATAAATAAAGTATTTATATCAGCTATGTTGCAGTTAATTGAAAGCCAGAGGTACCTTAAATTATTTTCCTTACTTTGGTTGCTAAGGTCCTTTGTGCAATGGTTTAACACACTTGAGGGATTCCTTAAGTATAGGAACAAGATAAGGAAACATTTTGAGGAAACCTTAAGGGTAAGACTTGAGGGTATTTTGTGCAACCAAATGTATTTTAAGGAAACCTCAACTTTAAGGAAAATCTTAACTTAAGGTTTTTTTAAGTCAGTTGACATGAGCAAGTTGAGCATCTGCTATGTTTTTCCTCCATTAAAAAACACATGAAATACAGTCAGGTCTGTTCCTGGATTCACGGTATCTAAACTGCTCAATGTTTTTGTGCAGTATTGTTATGATTTTACTTCTCTGATACATGTTTTCACTCTTATCTAGTTTCCTTGCGCTTTCTGATTTGCATGAAGCACACTTCCACTCTGCAGAAACAAATCTCTAAACAAATCTCTAAACAAATCTCTTGCACCTGCAATGCTGCTGTGGTTAACCTGTTGTCTATTTAGCTGCACAAAGCTCACACATCTGGGCCATGTGTGGTGGCAGTTACCTATAGTGATAC
>NC_060170.1:23673170-23679186 GCF_021292245.1 Micropterus dolomieu | reverse complement strand
GAACACAATTCTTGGGATTTGTTCAGACTGCTGTCCCAGCCCAGCTCCACCAACAGACTTAAACTCTTTCGTCCCCCTAGCCATCAGACACAAGAGCTCCTAGTCATGGCAGGGAGGACAATAGACAAAAGAACAATTTCTACGTCCATCTATACTCTTTACTTCCATTTGCACTGTTTTACTGTGTTATAAGTTTATTTTAATATAGGTTCAATGTATGTATATTTCGTATGCTAATTTCCCTTGGGATAAATAAAGTATTTATATCAGCTATGTTGCAGTTAAGAGAAAGCCAGAGGTACCTTAAATTATTTTCCTTACTTTGGTTGCTAAGGTCCTTTGTGCAATGGTTTAACACACTTGAGGGATTCCTTAAGTATAGGAACAAGATAAGGAAACATTTTGAGGAAACCTTAAGGGTAAGACTTGAGGGTATTTTGTGCAACCAAATGTATTTTAAGGAAACCTCAACTTTAAGGAAAATCTTAACTTAAGGTTTTTTGTGCAACCAGCCTCAGACTTAGCCAAATTCTTTTGAGTCATAAATGTAGGTACCCTAGACTCAAAACATATGGTGATATCTACCCAAACAAATCAAATGCAAATTGTTACCTCATGTTTATTCAGGAAATTTTACAGGTTGTTTCTTACAGTGTGCCAAGCAGCATCAGTATATAGATTTTCAGTATGGATGGCCACACTGGGAACTGAACGACATGATGTTACTTGTAACGCACTGATCTGCAGAAACACTACGGATAAAAGAGAGATAAGCCAGGACAAATGTGAAAGTAGTGCTCTAAGAGGTTTGGAAGTTAATTAGACCCTTGTTGTAGAGTTGTGCTACAAAAGTGCCCCTAGCAGAACTGTACGTGAATCAATGCTCCCTTCCTGCTTCCCTCATGACAGAATGTATCATGGGCACTAAATTAGCGCTGGGAGCACTGTTTAATCAATAGTCATAGACTGTGCAGCCCAACAGGCAGTAAATTAATGCTTATATGTGGCAGAGACGTGTTTGTGGCCCAGAATGGACAATGAAGGGGGAGATGGGTCACTGTCTAACTCCTGCTGTGGGGTGTGAAGATGTTTGTCTCTGCCAGGCAAAGAGTTAAACCAGTAGCTGAGCCTCATGTTGGAGCTGTTTCAGACCTTTCTTGAATGGAAGCAAACTGTGTGGTCGGTCCAGGAAATCCACTGGCATATCAAATCATCCCTGTTTCACATACATACAGCATCATGAGAGTGTAATAACAACTGTGCTTGAAGAAGAGGGCAAAGAAGTGGCACGCTGCCTGTGAAGAAACTTGAAACGGCAAAATCTTTACTCCCTTGGGACAACTTAAGGTTTGTTTTACTCCGTCTCCCCCGGATTGTTTTTCTGTTCCTCAACTCTTGTGTTTTAGCAGTGTACCGTTAAAGGGAAGAGGATTCTGTTTTAACTTGAATTAGTGGATGTGTGTGTGTGTGTGTGTGTGTGTGAGAGAGAGATCAAGGTTGATTATATACTGCTATCACAGGTGTGGTGCTGGGAATAATATGAAGTGCTACATCCGAAGAGGGGAGTTTTACCTCATCAATAACCACTCCACCCACACACAATGATTCAATGATATGATGATGATGATATGACTGCAGCCTTTCGCTTTTCATCTGAGGAATCCACAGCAGCAGCTATATACTGCTCTTTGAGCTCACATATATGCTTGTGAGGAAGATGCCAGTTATATATTTTAAGATATAATGAAAACTTGTGTCTCTTGTGAATATTATAGCTGTTATGGCAGCCTTGCAAGTTTCTCCAGTGTTGATGAGACTCATGAGCTTTTTAAAGGTCATGTGTCAAAATGGATATCAGTTCTGTCGGGTAAACAGAGCTGCAGTGCTTACAGCTCTCACAATATTTTTGTTATTAACTAAAAAAAACACCATATTAACATTAAGTCAGTTGACATGAGCAAGTTGAGCATCTGCTATGTTTTTCCTCCATTAAAAAACACATGAAATACAGTCAGGTCTGTTCCTGGATTCACGGTATCTAAACTGCTCAATGTTTTTGTGCAGTATTGTTATGATTTTACTTCTCTGATACATGTTTTCACTCTTATCTAGTTTCCTTGCGCTTTCTGATTTGCATGAAGCACACTTCCACTCTGCAGAAACAAATCTCTAAACAAATCTCTAAACAAATCTCTTGCACCTGCAATGCTGCTGTGGTTAACCTGTTGTCTATTTAGCTGCACAAAGCTCACACATCTGGGCCATGTGTGGTGGCAGTTACCTATAGTGATACAGCAGTCAGCATAGAGAAATATGTAAAACAAACGTTAAAAGGTTTGTATTTACATTGCAGAGGATGAGAACATAAACTGCTTGAATCCCATGAATCATATGCTCAGCCTATTCAAAGGTTTAACATGGCTATATTCATATTTGTGCATACATGATTTGTCCAGTATGTCTGAATAAGCATATTTGTTTATGTTTCCATTTCAACCCATTAAAATGCTAATGAGTATATCTTGCCAACTATTCATATGCAGATAAGCGCTTTTGAGGCTCGGATGCTACAGTGCGCCGGCTGCACCGGTTGCCTTTGTTTAATGAGGATTTTTTGTAGCTTTCTTTCAGGCTGTTTGGGATGTGCATGCATAATAAGTGTGCCCGTAAATGGAGCTCACCTCCTGCTGGTAATGAGGCCACAGCTCACGGCATTAGTTGGCCTTTCTCCCAAAAATTAACTGCTGTTATACACTTATGTTAAAGTCAGTTTTATTGTCAGGGAAAATTATAATGCTTTCTGGCAAGTTGTCACTATCCAAAGGTTTTCACTGAGTCTAAACAGTCACATTACTGTACAGGTTACTTGACAGGAACATTTGGAACCAATTTCTGTTTAACGTGTGGCAGATGTTGTCTTGCCATGCCATATTGGTGAATTGTCCAGTTTGTATAGCTACATAATAGAATGTGTCTTCAAAAAGTCCCGTGACTGAGCTAGAGGCTGGATGTGGAGTCGTGCATATACAGTCTATGGTCTGTGCACATCTCATTGAATGTGCCTGGTCTACACTACTCAGAACTGATAGCTTTCTAAATAATGACTTCTGCACAGCGAGGAAGTCTTGGTTTGTGGATCCTGGAGGACGGTATTAAAAAGCAGCAATTGCTGTAGCCCACTCAAAGGAACTTCCCGGGAAGAATTTCATTGGATTTTGGATGAGGCTGGAATAGATGTTGTAGGTGTATGTGCTGAGAAAAACTCTAAACTCCCTTAAATACCTCAATGTGCCTGCCTTTCCTTAATTGGGATTGGAAATAAAGTTATTATATAGACTAATACATATTAATTAGGGGTGTAACAAGACACTTAGATGAGATGACAAGATTTTGGGTTCACAACATTGAGATGAGACAAGATTTTACTATTTTTAAGCAATCTTCAATGCTGAATTATATGAAAGTTTAACACAAAGCACACACGCAGGCATGATTCAGTCTTTCCTCCTCTTTTGTGTCTTTTGTTTAATAAAGTGACCTCTTTAAATGTGCATGTGGCACCTTTTCACCTCAATGATAAATTATTAAATTTTAATTCAGTTAAACTCCCGGACTTTAATAACTCCTGTGTTTCAGCAGCTTCTCTGCTCATGTTCAAAACTTCCAAAAGTCCATCCCACATATCTGTGTTCTCTGATATGTCCAGAAAAAGTAATATAACTAATGTCATCATTTAATGAGAATTCATATTATTAGTCTACCTGCTCTATACTCTGATGTGCTTTTGCCTTCATTAATGCTCTGCTGGTAGAATCCCCTTCACATCGTCTGACAGACACAGAAACCCGTGTGGGACTGCATGTTAAAATGACAAGGAGGTGGAAAATTAAACACTCCTGATCGGGCAGAAATCTCACCACAAATCCACACACACGTTAAATCAGCACCTCTGATAAAGTGCAGCTCACAGTCCCAAACAGTAACGTTGCGCCTGAGTTTTCAGATGTTTATATTGCAAAATTCTACCATCTATGTTTCCACTCGGTCACAATCAGGCTGCAACTGGCAGCGTGGTGGTGGGGGGGGGGGTAACACTTGATCGCAATAGCTGGGTGGAGTTAATTCGGAGAGTTGTCAGTTACATTTGTTTTGCACTGCGTGAGAAAATTGATATGTGGCATGACAACGTGTGAAAAATGATGTTATCTCTGAGCGCTTTTCATAAAAGAGCAGGTCTAGATGGTACTCTGACATGTTATTTACAGAAACCCAACAGTTCCCTCCAAGAGCAAGCACTAGGCGACAGAGGCAAGGAAAAACTTCCTTTTAAGAGGCAGAAACCTCGAGCAGAACCATGGCTCAGGGTGGGCGGCCATCTGCCTCAACTGTTTGGGGGGGGGGGGGGGGGGGGGGGGGGGCGGAGAAGAGAGAGAGCCTACACAAAATTATTATTTTTTTTTTAATATATATACATATACACACATATACATACACACACACACACACACACTCTAAAGGTAATGTTGCTATAGCCTGAATGAAAAATGGTGCAGATATTTACAGTAGTGTTAATGATAATCGTAATGTTAATGATTATAATAACAATAGGACTAGTAACAATAATTGGAACAGAGGATGTCAAGCAGGAACATGGGGGCAGCAGGTGACTCGCAACCACAGATCCAGAGCCAGAAACACCTGCAGGAAGTGATAGGAGGAGAGGGGAGAGGGACGAGAAAGCACAAGACTACGGGAAAGGGAAGAAGTTGAGTTAGTAACATGCATTAATGGGATGAGGTTGCATACAGAGGGAGAGAAAGAAGAAATAGGAGTTCAGTGTATCATGGGAAATCCCCCGGCAGTCTGGGCCTATAGCAATATAACTAAGGGATGGTTCAGGACTCAACTGAGCCAGCCCTAACTAAAAGCTTTATCAGAGAGGAAAGTCTTAAGCCTACTCTTAAATGTGGAGATGGTGTCTGCCTCCTGAACCCCAACTGGAACCTGGTTCCACAGGAGAGGAGCTTGATAGCTGAACGCTCTGGCTCCCAGTCTACTTTTGGAGACTCTAGGAACCACAAGTAACCCTGCATTCTGGGAGCGCAGTGCTCTGGTGGGGTAGTAAGGTACTATGAGCTCTTTAAGATAAGATGGTGCCTGACCATTAAGAGCTTTGTAGGTGAGAAGAATGATTTTAAATTCTATTCTGGATTTTATAGGAAGGCAAAGCAGAGAAGCTAAAACAGGAGAAATGTGATCCCTTTTCCTGGTTCCTGTCAGAACACATGCTGCAGCATTCTGGATCAGCTGAAGAGTCTTAATGGACTTTTTCAAGCAGCCTGATAAGGAATTGCTGTAATCCAGCCTGGAAGTAACAAATGCATGGACTAGTTTTTCTGCCTCATTTTTAGACAAGATGTTCCTGAATTTTTGCAATATGACGTAGGTGAAAAGAGGTTAACATGTTCAAACTGAAATCAGTCTGATAAATAGGACTTAAACCAGCTTAGAGCGGTACCTTTAATGCCAGTGAAATGTTCCAGTCTCTGTAATAGGATCTGATGGTCAATGGTATCAAATGCAGCACTAAGATCTAATAAAACCAGTACAGAGACAAGTCCTTTGTCTGATGCAATTAGGAGGTCGTTAGTAATTTTCACCAGTGCTGTCTCTGTGCTATGATGAGCTCTAAATCCTGACTGAAAGTCAAATAAACTATTGCTCTGTAGAAAGTCACACAGCTGTTTGGCAACTGCTTTCTCCAGGATCTTAGAGAGAAATGGAAGGTTAGATATAGGTCTATAGTTGGCTAAAACATCTGGATCAAGGTTGGGATTTTTCAGAAGAGGTTTAATTACAGCTGTGGTACATAGCCTGTAGATAAAGACAGATTGATCATATCTAGTATAGAAGTGCTAACTAAGGGTAAAACTTCTTTAAGCAGCCTAGTCAGGATGGGGTCTAAGAGGCAGGTTGATGGTTTAGATGAAGAAATTATTGAAGTTAGTTGGTAAAG
>NC_060170.1:23542476-23673150 GCF_021292245.1 Micropterus dolomieu | reverse complement strand
GAACAATAACTTCAGTTTTATCTGAGTTTAGCATTAGAAAATTACAGGTCATCCAGGTTTTAACATCCTGAAGGCACATTTGAAGTTTAGCTAACTGATGAGTTTCATCTGGTTTGATCGATAGATATAACTGAGTATCATCTGTATAACAATGAAAGTTTAGGAAGCATATATAAAGTGGATATGATTGGTCCAAGCACAGATCCTTGTGGAACTCCATGCCTAACTTTGGCTTGTATGGAGGACTCATTGTTAACATGTACAAACTGAAATCGATCTGATAAATAGGACTTAAACCAGCTTAGACCGGTTCCTTTAATGCCAATGAAATGTTCCAGTCTCTGCAATAGGATCTGATGGTCAATGGTATCAAATGCAGCACTAGGATCTAATGAAACCAGTGCAGAGACAAGTCCTTTGTCTGATGCAATTAGGAGGTCACCAGTGCTGTCTCTGTGCTATGATGAACTCTAAATCCTGACTGAAAATCCTCAAATAAACTATTGCTCTGTAGGAAGTCACACAGCTGTTTAGCAACTGCTTTCTCCAGGATCTTAGAGAGAAATGGAAGTTAGATGTAAGGGGTTAGATATAGGTCTATAGTTGGCTAAAACGTCTGGATCAAGGTTGGGCTTTTTCAGAAGGGGTTTAATTACAGCTACTTTAAAGTACTGTGGTAAATAGCCTGTTGATAAAGACAGAAGATTGATCATATCTAGTATAGAAGTGCTGACTAAGGGTAAAACTTCTTTAAGCAGCCTAGTCGGGATGGGGTCTAAGAGGCAGGTTGATGGTTTAGATGAAGAAATTATTGAAGTTAGTTGGTAAAGATTGAGGGAAGTAAAGCAGTCTAAACACATATCTGGTTCTACAGCCGTTTCTAAGGTTCCTGAGTTTAGAGATAAGTCGGTGCCAGTTGAGGGCAGGTCTTGGTGAATTTTGTTTCTAATAGCTAGAATTTTATCATTAAAAGAAGCTCATGAAGTTGTAACTACTGAGAGGTATGGGAATACTTGGCTCAATAGAGCTGTGACTCGCTGTCAGCCTGGCTACAGTGCTGAAAAGAAACCTGGGGTTGTTCCTATTTTCCTCCATTAATGACGAGTAGTACGCTGCTCTGGCATTACGGAGAGCCTTCCTATAAGTTTTAAGACCATCTTGCCAAATTAAATGAGAATTTTCCAGTTTGGTGGAACGCCAATTCCTCTGAAGTTTCTGCGATATTTGCTTTAATTTGCGAGTTTCAGTATTATACCATGGAGCATCTTTGTTTTATTATTTACTTTTTTAGAGGGGCAACAGAGTTGATTGTCATTCGCAGCGAGCCTGCAGCACTAACAATATGGGAGGGACTGAGTCCTCTGTTACTTTGTGACTTGATAATGAATTTAGATCTGATGGAATTGCATCTTTAAAATTTAGCTACAGCACTATCAGACAGACATCTTGTATAACAAATTTTGCCCAATGGCATGTAGTTCAGCAATACAAGCTCAAAAGTTATTAAACAGTGGTCAGATAAAGAGGGTTGTGGCCTCCTCACTGCTTGGGGCCTCTGGTAACTCCACTAAGTAGCTGTGGCTCTGTACCATGTGAATCCCCAGACTGTGACCCAGCCGCGTGTGCCACAATATCACACATCCACACACAGGAGACAAGCAGAATCTTTTTACACAACAGCAATTTTCAAACATTACACATGACAGACACTGCCACCAGCCCACATAATACATTATATATACCCAGGGAAGAAGACAATCATATCACAACTTTGTACCTGTACACAGGAGAAAAGCAGAAACTCAGTGAGCTTAGTGTGTGGCTGGTTAAATGACTGCAGATTGGAGGTGACGCCCAAGCACACCTGTCTGCCATCAGCCCATCCCCATGCAATCAACCCATGTGAAAACCACCCCCACCAAACACACTCACTCTAGGTGCTCACCCACCACATTATCACTGCACTCAAAATCAGGCTGATACAGGTCTACCCCGTTACACCCAAGGGGGTAAGCCAGAGATCGGACAGTAAAGCTGACCAAAGACTGCATGGAGGGATCCATGTAGGCCCAAAAATTACATCAAAACCCTGTGACACCCCGTCGCACATGAGAGATGTAAGCGTATTGCTTACATTATAAACTCTCTGCAATAAAAACAAACTATCAGAGCAATCAGAGAAGCTGCGTTGTTGTTTGGCAGGTGAGCCTCGTAGGTGGGCTGATTAAACAGTGACGATCCGAGCCATGAGACTTTTTGTTGGTGCAGCAATGCAGCTACCAGACTTACGGTATTTCTGCAGTTGTTCTATGTCATTAAACCACGGTTATGCTGCGCGATCATGCGCAGTAGACGCTGGTACCAACAGGAAGTAGCCCTGTAGTAGTATTTTATTGGTCCAAAACTTCACTGCTCTCCATTCAAATCAGCAGAGTGGCTTCATCCACCAGACAGGCGAGCTAACAATGTAGCATGTCGGCTAAATACATTAAATTTAATGTAATCATGTAACGAGCACGGATTATGTCAACCTCAAGCTGATAAAAAATATTACTGTAAGGTTGAAGTGGGAATTTACCTGAGTTTCCAGCATGTTGTGTGAAGCTATCTCCCTGTCTGTCTAAAGACGCTGTCACAGTGCCTTTTTTTCCAGGAGTATTAAGCCAATATGCGGCTTGCTGCGCTGCATGAAAGAGTCTGAACGTGTTTGGAGAAAAGCCACAGTCTGCATGCCGTGATTCTGCGTTTATTGCAGGATCTTGCATGAAAGCGGTTGTGTTTCGGATTATGCATGTTCATGAATTCAAGCGAGCATGGCACACACCTAGTTGCAATGTTACCGCTAGTGGCCGGTGAAAATCTAATGATAAACAATACTCTTTCCTACTACAAATACTAGTGCCAAGCATAAAGACCCAGTAAAAAAGAAGAAAGTTATTATAAGTTTTACTGATGGTTTTTATTATGCCTAAATTTAGGGGGTGCCACAGCCCCCCAGCACCCCCTAATTCCCAAATTCCCAAAGAGGATAGTGTCTCTTATTTCCTCAAATGTCTGCTATGTTTTCTGTGTATCACCACAATACTTTTTTTCCTTGCCTCTTTGGATGCAGGAATAAACTGCTTCTATCATCCTAACATAATGAGGTCTAACAGAAATTTCACTATGTCTGCTTTCATAAAGCTGGCAGAGAATTGAATTTGGCCCTGATGTTGATTAATCTTCTTCATGCCTTTCTGCATTTGCACTCCTTTCGACTTGAGGATGGTGTTGTGTGTGCCTTCATTCAGTTTTAATGGGTTTTTGTAGAACACAATCCTAGGTCAGACTTATTCATATTGCCCTACAATTTCCCCAAATATGGTCCTCTTGTTTGCACAGTATTGTTAACCTCTTACTTGAGATTTTTTTTTCTTCAAATACAGTAGATGGTACCACACTAATAAATGCTTACCACATAACTCATCTGTTTTTTCTCGCAGTCATAAACACGCTTGCACAGGACAACTAATATTATTGTAAGTGGATATCAACATTATACTTGTAACTGAGATTATCTTGTTTTATTTAATAGAGATTGTGATTGTGAGCATGTCTGTCATCTGCTACTGGTAATCTCCACTTTTGGAGACACCTCAAGAAAAGATCAAACTACTGAAGCCTCTACGATTACTAAGGAATTTGTCCAGTTGATTTTGATTATATTTAATATATATTTGTAGATGTCCTACAACTTTGATGACAGACTAGTAAAAGGGTCAGGATGCAGAAGTCCTTGTAATGTAATGATGGTAAAACGTGTGTGAGCAGAGTTCAAGTCGAGTGGTGCAGTCAGTCCATTCAGAATCTGTGCTGGTGTCTGAAATACCCCATTTACTGTTGGTATTAAAATGTAATCTGTATCTGGATACGTTAACTGGATAATAAATGTGCCGAAATGGCCTTTGTGTTTATACCTGGTATTTTTAATGCATTGTTGTTATCAACACTGAGACCTGATCTCTGTCCTGCAGAGCAAAACCTGCACATGAGCAATTTAAGGTAGGCAGCAAATCCACCCCAGACTGCTTTAAAAAATCACATATTTTTGCGAGTTGTTAAGTTATGGCAAACTTTACAAACTTTATTCTTAAGTAAATTCGGCATATGTTAAACATTTAGTTATTCCTTTCTTTGTATAAAAATTGTCACGATCCTGTCCTGGGCTTGTCTGGATTATATTATTTTGGCCATGTCGTCTTTGTGTTTTGATTTTGTTTTCTCTGTGTCTGGGTTTTGGGTTTCAGTCCTGTCTGTGTGTCTTGTTGGGGAGTCTGGGTTTTTGTTCCATGTCTTTCTTCCTAGTCCTGTGCCTTAGTTCATGTTGTAGTATTTGCTTCTAATTCTTTCTCTGCATCATTTTGGTTTAGTCTGCTCGGTACTCTGGGTTCTAGTTCTGGGTTCTTGTTTAGGTTTTGTCTGTTATGATCCCTGTGTCATAGTTGCTCGGTGTTTGTCTGTTTACGTGGGTTTCTGTTATTGTCTGAGTTACATTCTTGTCTGGTATTTTGTTACATGTATTCTGTCTGTGTTGGTTATTATTTTGCCCCATGTCTGCCAGTACAAGTGTTCCGTCTGTTCCCTCAGTTATTACTCTGTCTGCCTGCCTCTTTGTCCCCCTTTGCTGTCTCTGCCCGCCTGCCTCTCTGTTTCCTCCAGTAATCTGCCTGCCATCCAGTCTCTCTGTTTTCCCCTTCTGTCTCTCTGACTCGTTAAACCTGATCCCAGTCACCTGAGTTGCTTCTGCCCTGCTCGTTAGTCCCTGTGTATAAATGTTTGGTGTTTCTGTCCATTCTCTGTCTGGTCATTGTCATGTGTAGTGTGATGTGTGTCCTGCCTGTTTTTGGAACTACATGTTCATCATTTTGGATGTACCAGTCTCTGCAACCTGTAAGCTTTAATGCTTGTTTTTGGTTTGGATTAAAATCCTGAACTTGACGTTGGTTCTCTAGTTTCTTGCGTTTGGGCTCCCTCGGGCGTGCACTCATCAGGATCCTGACAAAAATATTGTCAGTTTGTCTCAGTGTGTTGCAGTACTGGCATATAAGCTACTACGTGACTAGATACATGTCTTGGTAACAGATCAGCTGCACAGATGATGTGTACACTGTCGCGCACACAGTTATTTCTTACGGTCTCTGTTATGACTTTGGTCTTATGTTGTACTTATGATTTTATTTTGACTAATTCACCCTCATGTGTCTGTTTTTCACTCTCTCTCTGTATTATTTTCCTTTGTCTGTGATTGTTTCATTTTGTCAGCTGTTCATTCATTCAGTTTTCTCTTATATTGTCGTTGTGCGTTTGAGTGCACTTGACTTCCTGTGTTATTTTGTAGTGTTGTCGCTTGTGTTGATCATCTAATTGTCTTCACCTGTGCCTCTTGTGTTAAGTCTGTTCTTCAGTCGGTGTGGGATCGTTAGTTTATGGTTTCAAGCATCTCTGCCTTCCTGTATTTGGATTATTTGGGGGGGGGGGGTGTTATTTATTTATTTTTTTTTTTGGATTTACCTGTAGATATACTTGGACTTTCTGTTCTGTATTTTTGATCATTGGATTGTTTTGTTCCTTGGACTGCCTGCTTCACATCCCTGAAAGTTTTCATCACTGGCCAAATAAACTAAATAAAAGTAAAAATAAAAAGCCATTAACTGTACATACTCTGCCTAGTGTCCTGCACTTTGGGTGCCACCCATAAATTACAGCAGTAAAAAAAATCTCCAGTATTATTTACCCAGTGGAAACTTCTCAGGAATTTATGGACTTAGATTGGAGTTTGTGGAAATCTATTAATGCAAGCTACAAATTTGTCCCGTTTCTTTGAAACCCTGGCTCAAAGATTATGCATACTGGGCCACAAACGTTTTCCGCGCTTCAGCTCCTCAGTCAGCTAGCATCCAGGTCACTACCCCCTCACCTGCTATTCTTCAGCCCTCATTTTGGCCTGTTAGCAACCAACCTGCATCTCGGTCAGTTAGGCTAAAGGCATCTGGCCCTGAATCTACCTCCTGGATGGCTAACCTTTTACCAGCTCCAGCTCTTGAGTCAGCCCTACTTCCTGGGTTGATTAGAAACTCTTGGCTGTCCAGTTCCCTTGCTGCTTTTTTGTTGCTCTTTGCCTTAGAAACAGAAAGCATCCAGACAGCTTGCCCCCAGCTTGCTAGCAACCTGGTTTCTAGTCCCTAACCACATGTTCCAGCCGGATCCACTTTCAGCAAAGCATATTCATGCTCCCTGGACTTTGGTTATTCGTAATCACTGGATTGTTTGTTTCTTGGAAATAAACATTAACTGTACCTGCTCTGCCTAGTGTCATGCACTTTGGTTCTTAATCCCTTGTTAACCTTGTCTGTGCTTGACTAAACCATAGCAATATCATTCATTTCCCACCTGTAGTGCTTTCATTATTCAAGAAGTTCTGTTCCATAATTGTTACGACCCGGCTCGTGGGGAAAGAGAAGCAACAGGAACCCTAATGTTTTTGGTAAAAGTGCAAGTTTATTGTTGAGAGGGTTTACGGACGGAAAAGGGCTGGTGGATGCTGCTTAAATCAAAGAAACGAATATAACTTAGAGGTCTCTCCAACTGAGAGAGCGCCACTTGCTACTCCAAAATCAAACTAAACAAAACTCTGACTTGTTCATTAAGAAACAAAATGCTAAGTGAGCAGCACCCTCTAAGCCTAGTGTGTCTAACAAACTTAACTGCAGGTATCTGGGTGATATCAGTAATCCACCACTAAGGTACTTGCCCTGCTTCCTTAACACAATTCACTGTAAAGGTAACACACAGACACTAAGCACTAAAACTTATCACTTGAACTAATGCTTCTACAGCAGTTAACAGAATTACCACTGTAGAGCACAATACAAATGAGGTGAGTTGAAGGGGAAAATCACAACTGCCAAGTTCACACAGGTAGGCAGCTATTTAAACAGGGGATGATCTTGAAGGTGGTAGATGACTGGAGGAGGTTGCCAGACGCCGCAGCAATCAGATCACCCGCCGGAACCAGGAAGTAGGCAGGTCTCGTGCCAGCCAATCCTCGGCAAGGGTTCGCACATCCTGCTTAACATAAAACACAGCTGCACAACACAGATACATATACACAGATAACGGCGGTGGCCGTAACTCCCCTCCCCTTAAGATGCAAACTATAAGTTTGCAACAAAACCACCACCTTACAACTAATACTGTACTCCTGATGAAGCATAGCAGCACACATGGGTTACGATCAATGTAAGTCACCACTGGCAGAGAACTTGAACCAGCATATATCTCAAGGTGTTGTAAGGTCAACAGCAAAGCAAGGGTTGCAGCGCACATGACCATGAGTAAATATTGATTTCCGCTGTTAACTCTGGACAAGGGTCTGACACAGTCTATAACACGTTCAAAAGGTTCCCCTATCACAGGTATCAGATGCAATGGTGCAGGAGGAACAACTACTTGATTGACAGCATCCCCATTAGAATTAATAGAGGTTCGAGGGGGCCACTTACGAACTAGAACACCCTTGTCCAACAGATAAATTACTTGATTGTTATTTAATTATTATTTTTGTTTACCGTTACTCACCAAACCATCTTTTGGCACTTCCATGGCACAGAATAGATGCATAATCAGTCATTAGAGGCACATCTCTATCAGCCTTATCCCTTGCTATATTTTATGTTGGCTAAAAACAAATATCTGGACATTATAATGTTATGTTATGGATGCCAGCACATTGAAGGCTATGGATTGTGTTTACACCTACCTTAGATCAGAACACAGTGTGAGGCAGATCTGATTCACACAAATCCGATCTGAACACATTTACATCTCGCATTAACATGCGTTTTTCCTTATCTGGATAGTGTATCCAGATATAAATCACAATTTAATACCAGGTGTAAATGGGATGAAAGAATTAAAGTCCAACTGAAATCACATTTAATTATCACTTTTTTTGTCAAAAAAAATATGCTCTGCCTATCAGAGTGCTGACGTTACTGTTTTATTTATCTACAAAGGCCTATACTGGAAGGGTATTCTATCGAATTATTTCTCCCTTTTAGTTTCTGATTTTATTCTCAAAGAAGAACACAGGATAAGTGATTTACAGTGCAGATATGTATGCTGTAGCAGAGAAAATAGAGCTTGAGCCAGGGATGCGCTACCCATTAACAAACAGCAGCACTGATTCTTGTTGATCCTTATTGATTTTTACTGTGTTTTAGTGTCAACATGGACAGGAAAACAGACATTAACTTTCCTTCCTTTTTGAGGTCATCTGATTTTATGTATGGTGATAGTGGCAGAAAAAGACAGAAGTGAAGGAGGATGTCACTGAGACAAATTGCACCATGAAGTGGGTCAACTCTCCTGGGCATGCTCAGAATGGATGATGGTGACACAACTGAGCTGCCATTTGACAGCTGCTATGAAATCTATGTTCTAAACTGGGATGTGAACAAAAGCACTTGACTTTTACCAGTCAGTAAACGCATTTTAAAAAAAGGTGACAAATTGGTTCTCACATAGTTGGTAATTAAAAACTGAAATAATTGTGTGTGTGTGTGTGTGTGTGTGTTGCCATGACTTTGGGCATGTGTGTATGTGAGTGAGTGTGTGTGTGAATGATTCTCAGCAAAGGGCCGGTGTTCTGAGCCTGTCTAAACAATGTGACTCCTTGCACAATCCCCAATTACTAGAATGAGTTTTTGATACACACATTCAAAAACAAACAAACGCTTCAATGAGCACAGAAGGAAAATCCTTCTCTGTAAAGTAGGTCAGGGATTGGCAAATCTGATGAATAATGAGGACATAGTCATACACCAAACAGATAAAGGTGGGACCATTGTGGTCCAGGATAAAACCTTATACATAAAAGAAAGTGAAAGACAATTAAGTGACATAGTGTATGTCTCTACACTCAGACCTTTGGCAACAAAATCAAGACTTTCTTGCAACAGGCCTTACGATTGGGACAAACTAGTGATGAGGAATATAAATACATAGTTCAAGACAACCCAATACGGCCTGTTATACACCCTCTTCCTAAAATCCATAAGAACATCCTCTGGGCTGAACTATCGTGCCCGGAAATGGATCTCTGACAGAGTCACTTTCTAAGTTTGTTGACTCTCATTTCAAAGACTCAAAGTATCATTGTCATTGACATGTGGACTCCTAATGTCCACATGTGGACTCCTTAATCAAACAAATCTCAGAACAGTTTTACCCAAATTCCACCAGCATGTCCACATCCCCACCACAGGAACAAACATGGTGGACCAAGTCTACACCAATATTCCTGGCAGCTACAATGCCCTCCCTCGTCCCCATTTTGCCAACAATTAAAACAGTCAAAGTGTGGACAGATGAGGCTACAGCAGCTCTACAAGACTGTTTTGGGAGCACAGATTAGAGTATGTTCAGAGAGGCTGCCACCCAGGAGAGCCAGATAACCCTTGAGGAATATACATCATCAGTGACATCATACATCAGCAAATGTGTTGATGATGTGGTGATCATCACTAAAATTATAAATTAATTCCCCAATCAGAAGAATTGAGAGGTGAGGGCTCTGGAGCCAAAAAAGCTGCTTTTTGGTTGGGTGATAAAGAAACTTACAGTACCGCCAGAGCTAGACTGAAAGCTGCCATCAAGGAGGCAAAGCGGAGACATCAGCAGAGACTGGAGAGAGACCTCGACACCACCAACACCAAAGATATGTGGCATGCCATCAAAAACATCACAGACTACAAAAGCAGGTGCTCCCCCATCATGTGTGAGGCCACATTACCAGATGAACTTAACAGCTTTTATGCACGCTTTGATCTCCTCAACAAGGAGTCAGCTGTAAAGTCTACTCCACCTCCAGAGGACCGGCTACTGTCAGTATCCACAGCAGATGTGAGGAGAGTCCTGCTGAGAGTGAATATGAGTAAATCAGCTGGGCCTGATAACATTCCTGGCCGTGTACTAAAAACCTGTGCCAATCAGCTAGTTGATGTAATAACTGACATTTTCAACATCTCACTATCTCCCACCTGCCTCAAGAAAGCCACCATCGTTACTGTACCTAAAAAGTCTGCAGTGCCTAGTCGGAATGACTACCGCCCTGTGGCTCTCACCCCCATTCTGATGAAGTGCTTTGAGAAACTGGTTCTTCAACACATTCTTCAACAACATCCCAGCCAGCCTGGACCCTCACCAGTTTGCTTTCAGAACCAACAGATTCACAGAGGATGCCATCTCCATTGACCTCCACTCAGCCCTCACACACCTTGAGACAAACAACACCTACATCTGTTTGTGGATTTCAGCTCAGCATTCAACACAATCTCCCCCATGAAACTAATCAGCAAACTTAGCACTCTGGGTTTGAATACAACACTCTACAACTGGATATTGAACTTCCTCACAAACAGACCCCAGTCAGTTCGAATTGGTGGACTCACCTCCTCCACTCTAGTGCTCAACAGCGGAGCCCCCTGGGGCTGTGTGCTCAGCCCCTCCTGTTCACGCTGTACACCCATGACTGCATCCCCGACTGCATCCCTCGACATGGAGAGAACTCTGTTGTGAAGTTTGCGGACGACACCATCATCATCGGGCGGATTTCAAACAACGATGAGACTTTATATCTGGAGGAAATTCATAATAGAGTAGTGCTCAGAAAACAACCTACTGCTCAATGTCAGCAAAACTAAGGAGCTGATTATTGATTTCAGGAAAAAGGAGATAAAGGACACACACTCCTGTCAACATCAGTGGTGCTGAGGTGGAGCAGGTGAACAGTTTCAGTGTTCCTGGGAATCACCATCACAGAGAACCTGAAACTAACATGGTCATCTCACATCTCCACGATGGCGAAGAAAGCTCAGAAACTACTATATTTCTTGAGGAAGCTTAAGAAGGCCAAATTTCCACACCAAGTTCTTATCAGCTTTTAAAGAGGAGCTATAGAAAGTATCCTGACTGGAAACATCACAAACTGGCATGGGATGTGCACGGCCCAGGACCGGAGGGCTGTGGGTGATTAAAACTGCTCAGAAGATCATTGGTACCCATCTCCTGCGCATCAGTGATATCGGTGAGGTGAGGTGCCTACGCAGAGCCCATAGGATACTAAAGGACAGTACCCACCCCAGCCACAGCCTGTTCACCCTGCTGTCTTCTGGGAAGAGATATAGATATAGAGTAGTTATATATATAGTTTCTGATACACCACCAGACTGCAGAGCAGCTTTTCCCCCCAAGCTATCAGACTCTAATTTATCCTCAGCACTGCTCCAGTGATGATAGTTTATTTCTGTTTACTATTTTTTATAATTGATTCTGTATTATTGTATATTGTCTGCTATGTAGCAGAAGGGAGTTACAAAACTCAATTTCACTCTATAACTTGTATAACTTGTTATATTGTGACAAAAAAACTAAAAATGTGTTAAAGTCAGTAGATTGGTTTTGAATCAGGAAGCATCATTGAATTAGTATTAGTAATCAGAATCTTCCTGTCCCCTTATCACGATTGGCAGTTTTGACACCATTGGTCAGCGTTACCTTGGTGGAATGTTACTTAAATATCAGGATGTGCAAAGTAAACTATCTTTGATTAATTCTCAGATTAATTGGGAATGGGAATCCAAACATATTCAGCTAATTTAACCAAGTAAGTGTAGTAATATTTACCAAAGACCAAAGATATTTTCTAAAAATTTCTCTAATCCTGCACTTTTCTAGCTATAAGGTTTCTAAAAGAGCTAAACAGTCATCGGACAATATAGGGAGATTCATTGAGATAGATTAAAAAACCCTAACCCTAATTCCCTGGAGACTTACCCTAATGCTAAACCTGACATTACCCTAACATTGACCTTAACCTAAACCTAAACCAAGTCTTCACCATGTAATGATTATGGGGACTTGCATTTTGTCCCATAAGGGAGGCGAGTGCCCATAATGTGACTGTATTAGATGTACCCACAACATGAGAAATACACGCTCACACTCACACAACCATCTCTACAACTCTTCTTTGTCTTTGTTGTCATGCTTCATTCACACTGCAGTCATTTATATTACAAGACATGCGTCAGTGCAGACATAAGAGAAGAGGTGGAGCTTTCAGACAATTAGGCAGATATGAGGGACTGCAACAAAGCCACTTAAAAGCATGTGTCACATCTTAGTCATTAATAAAGTTCTTCTCCATTTTCTATGCTTTTCGTCTTTGAACAGAAGGAAGTATCTCATGGATGGTAAAAATAGCTTATATGTGAGGGCACACTATCATCAAAAACACAACGTGTGTGTGTCAGTGATAGCACGGCCAAGTAAAAAGGACTACTGACCAAAACATCCCAAACTGTGTTAGATATGTGTGAGATACGACAGACAGTAGAGTCAATAGGATTAAAGGAAAGTCAGTGAAAAAATCATTATTTTTTCGTGGTGACTGAAAGTTGTAGGTCTCTGGTAATACTACCCCGGGCTGCAGCAACGACATTGAGATGCTGCCTGAATAGCAATTACAGTGGAAGCAGAACATTTTTTTTTTTTGCGTGTGTAAAATCTACAGTAAAAAACTGATTTGTCCGTTGATTGCTGGAGTGCTACTGCCTGGGATTTAAGTTGAATGCTCAGGATAATCTCATCCTTAATTCATATTTCTAATTAATTCATTGTGCCCTTTAAATAATGTAGGATCTATTTTTTGATAGTTTTCAGAGAGACTGCTGAATTATTAATGCCAGCATCCATCACCCGGTTTAATAGAGCACTGCTGCCTCAGTAAATCCTGCTACACCTCGTCCTTCCTCTCGGCCTTCATGATAAACAGACCGGGAACCTGTGTTTTTTCACACCCTCATTTACTATATCTGTATCTGAGACTGTTTCATCACCATTCCTTATACTGCAACCCAGTATGTCATGCTACTGCCATGTGCTATCTGAAAGAGCCCTAATTTTTCAGAGAAAGGAACAGTGCATATCCCTCTGAACAAAACACACTCACAATCACATAGTCCTGGCCCACACAGCTTCACTTATAAGTCAGTGTCGCTGTCTGTCACTGATACTTGATGTACGACTTCCAGTCAGTCACAGCATTACAGTTTATCCAGACTGTCATAATCAACAACCAGAATATGGAATGACAGTGATGTAGTAGTGCAGATGGATACAATCATGATGGAAAAAGCTACACACTTCACCACATGACAAATATTTATTGACCTAAAATGTATCTAGATTTTTGTTGGTGAAGCCGGACCACAGTGCTCTATATGCAGACAGGAAGCTCAGAGGATGTGTCGGCTATGTGTGAAACCTCTGAGCCATCTCGTAAGATGAGTTACTCAAACCGGAGATGAAACTGTTGCTATTGGCAGGCAACTGTCATAAGAGAACACTAGTTAGCAGCAAAACATGTTGAGTTGGAGCAGCATTTTATGGTTCGGTGCTGTGTGTCTTAATCCCTGAGGGGGCAACACCAAGGTAAGAACAAAGAATAACTGCGGCCGTACATCTTCCTTATTGTCAGAAGGAAGTGGAAGAGAAATAGATAATATCTTTAGGGTTTTTTTAGGTTAGGAAAAGGAATTCAGCATGATGTTTTTCAGCAGTAAGATCCTTCCAGTGCCATACAATAAAAATGTTCTTGTAATTGAATCACAGCAAAGTAAAACATTTATGTAACATGTTGAAAACACTAAAAGAAAGAATTGCTCACAACATAAACACTTATGTAATAGCAACTGTTGCCAAAAAGCTGCCTGTGGAGCAGGAAGCAAGTGTTTATTGGTTTGAAGGTCAGACTGAGTGCACAGTGACTACACTTATTGATTGTGTCATTCCTGTGTCAAATCAATGAGAACTATTCCAGAAAGGAATGGTAAGGTTTCAATTTAGCTGTTGATGATTATCACAGTGCAGAAACACGTAGACATGGTGGAGTGACGTCTTTCTACACATGTCAGACTAGGGAGGTTTCACTGTTGACACCACCGAGAAACATTGATCCGTCCCATGGGTGTGTGGCCGCCAGGCAGATAATAAATCACTAAGCAGATCGATAAACATGA
The DNA here is from genome assembly GCF_021292245.1 of Micropterus dolomieu. Classification (NCBI taxonomy): domain Eukaryota; kingdom Metazoa; phylum Chordata; class Actinopteri; order Centrarchiformes; family Centrarchidae; genus Micropterus; species Micropterus dolomieu. Next base: position 23,659,030 of record NC_060170.1, on the reverse strand, counting down.
CACGTGATTATAAGCTGACTGACACAAGAATGCAGCACAATCAGCAACAGTTGATAATTAGTAAAGGAAAACTAAATCAATTTTGTTTGTTGTCCAGCAACAGTTAGCTCCAACTGTATTGATCCAGGCCTGCAAAGCTGGATGGTTATTTTACATTATATTGAAAAAGCAACATTAATTGCTTTACAATGTATAATTTGTCTGACTATACAGACCATATATACTGTACCTATACAGGAAATGCGTGTGTGAAGTCTAGAAGTATGTGTAACTCATGTCTGTCCCTGACTAAAGATTTTCCTTGTCAGTTCAAAACATTTGACAATAGTCATTGCACGCTGATGGTAATAATTTAACTATATATTTTTGGTGTACACTGATGTTTGCAAGTGTACTTTACCTGGTCTTTACTTGAACTCATGTGAAAAGAGTCTTAGCACTTCAAAACAGGCCCAATGGCTCTTTGACAATAGTGTTTTTGAAAGCTGTGGGGGTTTTGATTTTGGTTATACAATAGTGTCCATTAAGAAACCTGAAGCTGATTATCAGGAGCAACAATGAAGTTCATGTTGGCTTCTGACGTCAATACGAGGTCTCTGCATGTGATATTGACTGCTAACCTAAAAAGAATATCTTTTATTCTTTTAGCAGTATGTAAGAGTTTGACGTCTTTTGTTTTACACCTGTCACATTGCAAAATGTGTGACAAATGAGTATGTGAGAATATGAGACTGTTCAATTTCTTCCCATACTGTAGCTCTAGTAGATTTCTGATGAGACTCTGTTTACAGCTCAGACGCTAGATTGGTCTATTGGATGAAACCTCCCTTTGAATACAACAATGGGATTGTGCATAAAATGATCTTTGACAGATTTTGGCTTGAGATACGTGGGAGTAGAAGAGGGAGTTATTTTTCATATTGTGTGCTATCTGTGCTCACAACACCCATTTGTCAGATTGTGACATGAAATAGACCATCAGAAGAACCATTTAACCCGGTCACAATGTCTGGTAACATTCTCTCCATCCCCCTTTAATACCGCCACCTACGTATCCTTATGAGAGGGCAGTGATCTTACACAAAGAGCCCATTATTGTTTATTTGCTTCTGTCTTCTGCATCTGAAGGGTAGATAAACCAGTGGCGGTCACACACAGGCCAGTGCATAATGCACTCTATGCAGCGACTGCCGCCTTGTGATGCAGATGTGAAAGGGTTTGACATTATATTGGCTGGCCTGGAGTTTTAGCTCTTGCACCACATGATTTACCCACTACGTTTGACCTTTAACAATGCATGCATGTGTGTATACCCTTGAAAATGACATAAAAATGCATCTATCAGCAGCACTCTGCAGTACAGTTAATCTAAACACAAAATCCATTTGCCTTCTTCAAACAGTCTGAGAGTTATAGGATGCTGTTGTTTGGCCGCTGTCCCGTCCTGTCTCCCTGATTCAGCATGAGTAATATCACACACTGCACACTGGTGATTTCTAGAGTGGCCCTATAAGTTGGAGTCCGTCGCTGAGTCATCACATAGATGAGAGTAATTGTAGCTGACAGCGCTATGGGCGACAACAACCAACCCATGAATTGATGCTGCTGAAATATGCAGAGTCATCTCTGTTGTGTCAGCACACCATCTCTTAAGGACAGAGCAGCAATAAGCTTGTAATAACTGAGTGGCTTACACAGATGGCTGGTGCTGGAGCTAGAAGGGACGAAGGGAAGAAGTAGGCTTTGACTAACCATACAGGTGAGACAAACTCACAATAGCCTACTCTTTCATTAAAACTTCATCTTTTTGTTTGACCTCCCAGTTTCCAAAAACACACACCAGCCAGTTGGAATGGAGACTCTAAACTCCCTGTAGGCTATCCATCTGTGTTCTTATGTGCGCTCTGCTTGCATGTGAATGTCTATTTGTGTACATGCCCTTTAAAGATCTGTGTAATGCAGTGCTCTAAGCCATTGATTTAACAGTCGTGACTGTCAGGGACAGAACGATAAAACTGATTGAAGCGCGCAGTTTACACCCAAGGAGATTTGCAATTAAACAGAATGGATGATCACCCCAATCTGACACTAGAAATTCCGCATGCCACAGGGACACACACACACACAGCAGCTGAACATCTGGAGGTGGGTTTGAGAGGGGTGAAGCAGAAACGGAAATCAGGATTAAAATCAGAATGCAGAGCAAGCAAAAACGCTCTCAGTGTTAATCAAAACGTGCCAATGGTGTTTTACTGTATGTCTGTGTGTAATGTTTAGCTCATGGAGACGAAGAAAAGGGTGAATTTGTATCCATGTATTATTTTCTGTGCAATTCTCTCACAGCTCTTGGATTCATGCAGTCATGGAAAGCTTTGGATATTTTACATACACATATAATCCCACATATCTCTCACACACACTGTATGGACAAATAGATTAAATTCACATAATTGACCCTGCTGGACAAAGATAACCTAGTATTACATTGATCCTATATTGACCCAAATTGAGTCAATTTTGGGTGAAAGATTTTTAGTGTGTATAAGTGCGTACATAAAACTGTAAAGACATAAATAAAATAACATTTCAGAAATTAAACTAAAAACTAGGACCAAACTAGATTTAATTATATACATGATAATATTCTGTCCATGGTTAGTGTATTGTCTTGACAGGGTGCCTCATGAGATGTAAATGCTGGAGCCTTTTCTCTACCCAGACCAACATTTGCACAACCAGGGCCCAGCTGCACTTCAAACTAACTGTTGCTACAATTATTAATATCACTGTTATTTCTGCAGTATACATCTGTTTTTTTTTTGTCCATCGCTTGTTGTCACTGCAATCCAGCAGGGGGCCATATACACTGATAAGACTTTCGTTTCAAATCAACAGTATGTGAGTGCTTTAGACTTTGTGGCGATTTGTAGCTTAAATTGGCTTATGAGCAGGGAGTGTGTCACCGCGCCAAACCTGTGCTGCTTGGCCCAAAAAAGCAGAGCGGAGTGCGGCGGACACTGCGCCTCTGTGAGCTCTGCTGTGTCCCTTTAAGTACAGCAGGCAGTGCTGTTGGTCCGTGTGGGAGCGCAGGGCGCACGGTGCGGCGCTGCCTCTCCGCAGCGTCAAACAGTGTCTTCCTTCACATCGGACAGACGACAGAACAGGTCGACCCACCGCCTGCATCACATCCACGCTTTGACCTGAACAGCTGACTGGAGCGAGTGAAGCGAAGAGGGGCTGATGTAGACTTAGGAGAGCCTACAGGGCCATTTACGTTACTCCCTCCTTCTCCGACTGTCAGCTGGAAGTGCGCAGCGGTTTATATGCGGTACAGTATATTATTGAACAGCACTGAGAGACACGAGCTAATTAGATTGATAAAATAACAGTAGCTGTCTGCGGCTGAAAGCACAGTAAAAAAATAAAACGCTGGTTATGAGAGAGCACGCTGCTGTTCATATCTGCCTGAATGACCGTGGAGATGAAACATGCCTGAGCATGAGAGATGACCAACCTCAGGCTGAGTTTCGTCCTGTGAACTGCAACATCTAACCATCTGCTGAAGCCTTCTCTTGACTCGTGTTTAAGGTAAGGTGAAGTTACATTTGATCTGATAACAACCCAGAGGGAAACGTTTACTGTAGCAGCTCAGAATCAGTCCTGTAAGCCAGAGGTTGGTTGTATTTGTGGTGTTGTAGAAGTCACTAGTCGAGGCACATTGGTATGAACACAGCTGGTTAACACCCCTGAAGTAGACCCACAAACCAAGAAATCCGTTTCCTAGTTTTCAATACGAATAAAGAAGCTTCCACTTGTTAAAGGAAAGACTGAACAGTATAGCTGCAGAAGGCTTTGTCTATTTAAAGGCCATATGTTTTGATTAGACTGAGCCTCAGGCGATAAAAATACCTGAGTGAAGTAGAGAGGTAGTGCCTTAATCGGCCTTGTCTTGTTTCTATTCACTGCACTGTAAAATCCAATGTATTCTTATATTAATTTGACTCCTACAGTAATGGTAATCCAGTTCAGAGGTCTTAATAATATTTTTATCTGTAATATCTGCACCTTTGGTGTTTGTATGCTGTTGTGTGACAGACTGTAAGGTGTCCCTGCTCTCTACTCAGTACATTATCATGCTCAGTGGGCAGTAAAGATGCATTAGACTCTAACCAGGTTCATGCTTGGTGGCTCACAGACAGAATCATTTTCCCAGAAGTGTGAAGTCGGTGGACTTTAATTAGAGCACTTGTGCTAATTTTTAACCAGAGCTACAGAGCTACTCATGAAACAGGCAGAAGCTAACCTGCATTTTCTCCCCTCATTTGCTTCTTTAGTTTAACTACTAGATTTTCAACTCTAGCATGTACAAAACATGTTCTCTGAGCTCATTCATGTATTAATGTTTTAGACCAAGAGTCCAGCTACTCTGACTGACATAGTGTTTTTCTTTTTGGCACTTAGTTGCAATATGTTACTATGGTCTCTGAGATAATATAAATGGCATATTTCACAATTTATTTGCCATTTTATAGGGTAAAAAAAGAATCGAGAACATAATATGCAGAATAATAATGAAAATCATCTTACACTATTTATCCTCAGCTGTGCAAGGGTATGACGAGAAAACTCCTTATGATTTTAATGAAATTATGCAAATTAAGCAGCCTCTTCTCCCCCTCATTGTTTCTGATGACCTGGGTGTACTGTAGATCATTGTATTGAACCAACTGCTCAGTGAGAAGTGTAAAAGTAGAGGAAGAAGAACATAATGGTTGTTAGGATTGATCACAATGCTGTTAAAATCAATTTATGAATGGCACTAATTGCTCATGCTGCTGCTGGTTCAGCACTTGGAATGACTAAAGACTGATAAATAAAAAGCAGAGCATGACAGACCTCTAGTTATGGCAGTGGGAGCACTCGTTTCATAGCTCCGGAATCTAACCAAGCAGAACTGATCAATACCACGGACGGCACTGTAAAATAGAAAATAGAAGCTCCCCTTCCCCGTAATTCATAAAAAGGGGTGGTGATGGGGCAGTAGATAAGACATATGCCTTTGGTGTGAGAGACCCGGGTTCAGATCCCCACTGTGACACATCCACCATTGTGTCCCTGAGCAAGACACTTAGCCCCTAGTTGCTCCAGAGTTGTGCGACCTCTGATAAATAGCAACTGTAAGTTACTTTGGATAAAAGCTTCAGGTAAATGTAACTCTTATTTAACCCTCTGGTAATGTCAGTTTCTACCATATTATATCATAATGTGCTTTCAGCTGTTCACACTCATTTAGAAAATAAAATCACATAGATTTTATTGTTGCTAACATCAGCTGTGCTGTCCTATGAACTCAGTCCTGCCTGATGCAGAAGTGAGGAGACGTGAGAGAACTATGGCAACAACTGAAATTCGTCTTTGTGCACTCGAGAACAGGAGGTGCTGTTCCCACTGCTGCTGCTGATTTAATGAATAATCAGAATCAAAATCGCAGCAGTTTGTCCCTCTGGAATTTAAGTGGAGCATCGGCCATCAGCCTTTACGATTGCGCCGTGAAGACTGAATCCTGAAAGACAGAAATGCTTTGTGTAAATTTGATGTTGAACTTTCCACACACACGTTTGGCTGTGGCTGCAGAGGACAACTTCAAAGGTGCTCAGATTTGAAGGCCTTTGTGTAGAGACGGGGTGGCCGCAGTGAAGGCTTTGAATTCCTCCAGAGCTTATCTCTTCATCCTCTTGGTGTCCTCTTAGGGACGTGCCATGGATCATATCCAGTGGCCGCAGGCTTTGAAGATCGGCAGAGGAACTGACAGTGAAATAACAGTGGCACAGTGCGAGCTGTGTGTAGGTTGGGTGGTGAACTTACTCCTGAAACATCCCCATCAAGAAAGAATGTCAAGATCTTCATTAGACAGAAATAGCTTGGCATGAAATACTTCTTCGCCAAAGACGTGCTGAACATTTCAGTGTTTCCAGTATCTGACGTTCAAAAGCAGAATAGTAGTTTCACACTTCTTCTCACTTTTATTGGTTTGAATACACAACATAAAGGGAATGTCTTAATTCATTATATTTTGCAATAGCTTATTTCCCCTTTCCTCGAAATAAAATATGATATTAGAGAGAGGATCATCTTTAAAACCGTGTTCCGGTTACACAGATCCAAGGAGTGGGTCAGCCTCGCTGCATGCACATCTCAGCCAGATTTTCAGCTTATAGGAGGATTATTCACAGCACCAGACCTCTTTCGTAAGACGTATCCAGATAATCACTGCCTAGACAGGTGGCAGGTAGACATCAGACAGAGCTGGGAAAACCCAAAACCTAAACTTTGACTCAAGTCTCTGGGTTTTATTGAAAGACTCAAACTAAAGTGGGACCAAAACAAACCAATAATCTTGAAAAGAAATTTCAGACAACACAGCCAACGAAATATATTGTATTAAAGTCCATCTAGTGTGTAAACCAAATGTCAGGTATTAAGTTTTAGTCATACTGTACTTTTCTTCCTAATGGGCAGTATGTCAAGAACACTTTTCAGACTTCAAGGAATGAAGGAAAGCTAAATAGCTAATTATATTTTTGACCTGCTGTTCAGGCTTTTCTCTCAGACAGAGACAGGTACCCTGCTGAGGGTATGGATGTTTTTTAATCCAACAAAGGCTAATATGAGGGAGAGATGTTGTGTGTGTGTGTGTGTGTGTGTGTGTGTGTGTGTGTGTGTTTCTAGAGTCAGAGTGTTTGTGTGTTTCCATCTTGTCCATTTCCGAACATGCTGGGGTGCAAATGCAAGTGTGTTTTCCATTATTTTTTATATCAACATTGGGTGAGAGAACATAACTATTATGGTGCAACAAAATATCTGTTGCTGACTAATGTCTTAAATCAGTGCAGGCCTTTGGAAACCAAAAATAATCCCCACGTAAACTGAATTAACTGGAAAAGAAGAGCCAAGTTGAATTTCATTGAAACGACATTATCTAGAACCTAAACTGCATTTTATTTTTTATGCATATTACTCTCAAGGTAATAATGCAAATGTAAATGCAAGTTGCATTTTGAGTTTTCACAAGCCTGAATCTTGATCACTTGGCTAGATATATTCCATATTTCCCCCCCACTTTGAGAACCACTGTTAAATCACCTCATTTTATATATAATTACTGTAATCAAACAGCAGCATGTTTATTTTTTTAAATATATCATTTACAGTTTTAGAAAAAAAATTCCTACAAGACTTTGTCCCCAAATGTGGATTATCATAATATTTACCGCTTATCAGGAGGTCAGTCGGGGACTCGGGGATGCAGCATCAACTCTGGCTCCCCTCTGTCTGACCCAGAGTCTCCGTTTGCCCTCTGCACCGTCAGACTGTCTCACACTGACTGACTCGAACGTCCAACACTTACCGCTCAGGGGAGGTACAAGGCTTGACATCATGTGTGTGTCAGAGAGAATGAAGAGAGGGGAAGACAGTGCGAGAGCAATTGAGAAAATGAAAAAACATGAGGAGCAGACCATAAGGAGAAAACAGTGAATATAATAGCCACATTCTCTGTGGTCCATGGCCGACCTTGAGATGGTGCCAGTCGCCGAGATTAGCACATCACCACTGTAATAGCTCACCTCGAGTAGCAGACCTCCTTGTCCTTTCTTCAACTCGATCCCTGCTTCACAAAAAGGCCTTTGTTGGTGTCAAACTGCTGGGCTCTGTTTTCTGAACCTGCTGAACCAACAGAGCAACAGCCGAGCCTTTAAATAGAGAAATTTAGTTTACCACACTTTTAGGAAACTGGAGGACACAAATGGTCTGAGTGCTGCCTGTGTGTTAGTCTGGGAGGCATTTATCTTTGGGTCATGCTGGACCTCAAACTAAAGCACCATTTATACTCCTAAATAAATGTACGCAGGATAAGCGGTTGACGATGGATGGATGGATGGATGGATGGATGTATAAATTCCCACTATGAAGCTGTATATAGCTGCTAATAGGTGAAAGAAAACAGAATAATGTAGGAATAAAGATAACAAGTCATAATTTGTTTCCTGATTTTAATTATGTTGACAGCAAACATATAAATAAGTCTTTTTTAAGCTCTATTAGGTCGATAAAGTAGACATTATATCCATATTAGTGAGCAGGCCTGTGGTGTTTTCTGAGCTTCGAGAACATCACTTCAAGCTGTGTTAGTTGATCTGTGAAAACACATCCATCATCATCCAGACTGCACGGTGAAGAATTAGACAGGCTTTTTTCTTTAAAGAGGATGTCAAGAGATTTTGATAAGCCCTGTCCTAACAATACTGCAATACAGCAGCAGGAGCCCCTGTGTGAGACAGAATCAGAAAGAGTAGAGCCCCCTCTGGGTATGTCAGCCTGTGCAGTCAGTGTCAGCCGCAGCTTCAGATCTCCTTTCAGCGTGCTGGGCCCTAATTGAGCTCTCACACTTGCTTGAGAAATTTGTCAAGTTGCTGTGAAATGAACTACTTGGCCAAATCAAGATGTGCATCCCTTGATTCCTCCCCAAACTACCCCTCTACGGCTGTGATTATCATGGAGTAACAGGATGTTCAAGCTTTTAAACGGATAAACTACTTTTGCTTATTTCCTGTTGGGAATATGCCATTAAAGGGTAAATAGTAGCAAATTCTCATGATAGTTTTGTGCTCAGTAATTGCATCTACTGGGATTTCATCTGAAAGATGTGCAACAGTAACCAACCTTCGCCTATTTATACACACTTAAAGTAAGGGCTTATTATTTTTACACGCAGCCTTACATGTTGTTCCATTAATTTCCTGCAGCAAGCAGGATGAGCGCCTAAGCCTATCCCCCTTATCAGCTGCTTTTCTGAATCTGGCAGTAAGCAGAACTCGCACATATGAGCTCCTCTGTAGCGCTAATATTCTCCATCTGTCAGTTGAGCCGCCCAGGTTGGCCGTGATGTTAGGAACTATCACATGCAGTAAATGAAGCACGCCTGGTCAGCCACGAGCCCATTGCCACGCCTTGTCAACCCTCATCACCTCCGCTCTCTCTGTGACTGTGCAGATGTCTTTCCCAGGTTGCTTGAGGGTGAGATGACTCAGCTCGAGCTCCCGCTCAGCGCATCACTGACAGCGGTTCAGCCCTCTCCTCAGTCAACCGCGGCAACTTAAACACGCTGAACCGTTGAGGCTTAAACACAGGCTGCATTATTTGCTGTTTTAAACTCTCAACCTCTTTTTTTTGTCTGACTACAGCACTGTCAGATGGGCTCAAGCATCCGATCATAAGATGGGACGGCTTCATGGAATTCCGTCTCATTGAGATTAAGATCTCTTCTCCAAGAGAGACCTGAGAGCAAGAAACGTTCACTTGAATTGTTCAATAATGTTTCACCACAAAGAAATCCAGAAAGGCTATGCGGATCTGTAAAAGAGATTGCGGGGTCATTGATGATTAAGCCTTTTCTCTTAAGTTTGCATTCATTTCATTCAGCAGAAGATGAACATTTCAGTGATTTATTTATTACTTACAGCTGTTTATTTCTGCTTTTCTGCTTATTTGCTTGTGATGCTGAGGTGTTGCAACTGACTGGTTGCTGGAAGGATTGTCATAGCTGGAAGGTTCCTACTAACTGTGATAACAACTATACTAAAGATCAATCAGCAGCGAAGATAAACATTGAGTTTTGTGAATTCTGTGCAAACTGAAGCTTAAACGGCCAGCTCACCCAATTCACAAAAATACTGTGATCTATCCATGCAGATAGTTTTAGTTTTATCCACTCGAATATAACAGAGGGAAATTTCTTTTTGGCACTCAACAGTATTGAAAAAGTCAGCATGTTGTTCCATAAATAATGTCCCAGTTACTCAGGAAAATCCACAGAGCTCACTGAGAAATGTTTTTTGAAACTACTTTCCACTGAAGAAAGAGTCCATTTCAGCTTCAGAGGCAGAAATTCAAAACCTGGGCACATAAAATCAAAACTATCTGCATGGCAAAGTGCCACTAGAGGAAAAAATATGTTTTTGGGACAGAAGTGCAAGTATTATTTTATGAAAACAATTGAGCACCTCACTGTCATCTGGCTTGGTTATTTCAGAGGTTTCTGTTTCTGTATCTCTCCCTCACACACACAGAGTTGTAAACATTCACTCACGCAGCCCTCTTCTTTCTTCCATTGCTTCAGAGATGTTGTCCATGTTGCATCAGAGCAACAGTGAAACACCACTGCATGGCCGTCATATTTTATTCATTGTAGGAGAGGCTGCATCACTGAGGTTCTCTTCTTCGTGCGAACTCAAAGCAGGCAGCTGTCAGAAAGCCTGAATCCCCAGATACTTTGCCCATTTCTGCTTCCACACCCACACCCTCATTGCATACCGCAGTGCTCCACTCTATACACATAAGCTTTCCCTCATCGAAGAAGTGACTCTTTCTCAATTTCCTTTTGATTTTAGGTATATGTGATGTCATGATGACAACAGTTTTGTATGGCTGGAGTCGCGAAAACAATACTATAACAGTAGAAAGTATTAGAGATCAAAACATTTCTCTTGAACCCTGCGCCCTGTGTGTGCATTAACAACAATTGTATTTACAATGGCTATTTGCCTTTCCTTTATTGTGTTATATTGTTTTTGTGCATGTAGGTTGCCAAGTGGAAAATCCCAAAGGGAGTTACCATCTCCCGCAAAAAACACTGCTGTTGAACTACCTGAAAACAGCTTGACTGTAGCCCAGCCTTTACTTCTATAACCTATATGCGTCACTTTGTAACACGCGCCATAATGCTCACCTAGAAGCTAGTGTGGGATGCCCACAACATTTAAGTACGCTTTAATAGTTGTTAATTATATTTAAAATAAACAAGGCAATGTAACTTTACCGAGTGTTCAAGTGCAGCATTGTAGGGTGAAGATAACCCAAAGCTGTAGTGTTATACCCGGTGGGAAAGCTAGTTGGAAAAATTGCTAATGTACCACTCTGAAATGTTTTGCTTCAGTCTCCAGGTTGTGAAGCTGGTTCAGGTTGTTCTGCACAAATGGCTATAGCGAAGCCACGGTAACCATCTGAAGTGGCTTTGTTTTGGACACTACCTTGCTTGTCGCATGTACAACTCCCAACAATGATCAAATATAAATGAGATGCTTCACTTGGTAGCTAAAACAGAGTGTTCAGTACACAGGGTGAAAAAAGGTGCTGTAGTATGACAAAAATATGGTGTTTTTTGAAAATGAAACCATGTAAACCTGTGTGGTACAACCCATAAATAGGATTAAAAACCTGAAAATGTGCATAATGACCACTTTTAAATACATGTGCATTTTAGAAGTACATTATTACTTATTAAGTTGCAAATAGAACAGTACCGTCACGAATGGTGTAGTAGTTGAAGGTTTAGGACCCAAATGCAGGACACAAGGCTGACAGATACAGTTCAATGATATTTATTCACGGCTAAACCAAGAGTGAGCACACTTACAAGTAGAGTGGCTGAGTCCAAAGTAAGCAAGGTGAAATAATCCAAAAGAACAGAGTTATCCAACAGAAATAATCCAATGGGTTACAGATCCAGGACAGCACAGAACAGAGCAAAACTACACATGACATGAGGCAGAGCAACAAACAAGCTACAATGACAAGACACAGACTGAGGAAAACACAGGCAATACATACACAGGGTTAACGAGCAGGAAGGGGATACACAGGTGAGAGACATGAGGGATTAATCAAGCAAACAGGCAGGCAGGGAGAGAGCAGGAGAAACAGACAGAACCAAACCTAAATGCAGAATATAAACTGAATATAATAAGGCAAACTAAATACAACAGGAAACAAGCCATCAAGACTGAACACAGGTTACGAAACACAGACCATGTCAAAATAAGACTGAACAGACTGAATGAAACAGAACACAGGATAGATCTAAACGGGAACAATGAACTAGAGAACATCTAAGAACTAGGACTCAGAACTTAAACACAGAACCAGGATTACACACTAAGCCATAAACTAAAGACACAGGACTAAGAACCAAGACATGAAAGAAGGAACAAGAGAACCGGTAGTTACTGAAATAAGCTGATATCCAAATAAACATAAGAATAAACAAGGCTGAACAGAAGAGAGGACGCTGATATAAAACCGAAACTTCAGAACAAAGACAAAAATCAAGAACCAGACAGAAACAAGAATGAAAATACAGCACACAGAGAACTCAGGGCAGGATCGTGCCAAGTACAGACTTTAACATGTTAATTTACCCAGTTATGGAATTGTCCTTTTATATGGAGGTGATGGGACCAACAATTAGGACATGAGGACATTAACAACAACAACAACAACAACAACAACAGTTGGCTAAAAATAGGACGTATGAGCAACAAGGCCTCTAATGACGTTCATATTTAATTGGACAGGATATGCTGACAACAGGCCTCTGGTGCTGCTCGACCTTTACAGGCAGATTTGCGTGATGCTGAAAAAGGCCCACGCTTCAGTACACATTTTGCAGGGCATGCTTACAGAGCACCCTACCACATACACACTTCATGTTCTTCAGATGAATGCACCCAGACCACTGCACCGTGCGTGATCGTGCACATTGAACAACTCATGGGAAACAGCTAAATAGCTTGTACACAACAACACTCAGAGTGACAAACGAGCTGCCTGTTCTCATGCTATCCTTTCAGTCAGTTTATTAAAAGGAACATGACGTCAGAAAGTGTCTCTGATGATGTTCAGTGTAATTCAGATTCCCTTCAGTTAATGTTAATTTCCCAAACACCTCCACAAGCACGGGTGTCAAATACTTTTTCTACTGTGATACATAGGTGGTGAAAATCATATAGACATATAGCATACTAATAGCAAGAGAGTCTTTTTCCTGTGGAGAAAAGATTTCTATCATGACTCAAAACACATGTTTTGGCTGCATTATACTCTGTTTCTTATCTTGAATATTTACATTTTATGCTACTTAATGCTTCTACTCCACCACATTTCATAGAGAACTATTGTACTGTCTATTCTACAACAGTTAATTTATGCATCTTATGCACTTTTATAGATCAAACTGTACGCAACAGAATGTAGTTAAAAGTAGATCTACGAAATCCAGCTGCCTTTAAATGTTACTTACACTTTAATCAATCAATAGTACTAATGGAAGAACATGATTTATATGATAATTTAATGCATGTATGATACATCTTTTTGTCAATACCTCTGTAATTTTAATACCTTGGCCAGAATTGAACTAGGGACGTGGCAGTTGTATGGTAGCTGTCTTAAGCCACTAGACCAACTGTACTTTGAAGACCAAGAAAAGTAGATTTTTTCCACACACATTCAGTATCAAGTGGATTCTGTTTGTCTGTTTTTCTGGAAAATTCTAAATACTTGACTGTTTTACTGAATACCTGCTGTTAACTTTGCTTCGTGCTGAGAGAGCAGCTTGTATTGTCTGTAGTGATCCCAGCATGTGGCGCTGTGTACAGGATCACCCCTTTACTCCAGACAGCATCTTTAGTTGCCTAATCTAATCCTCTCTTTTCTCAGCTTTGTATGTGCTGATTGATCGGGCTTTTTATGGATACACATTGGTTAAAATTGTAAAATGTCACATTTGTTTACAGTGAGCTGAAAAATTCAATGGATCAACAGGGCAAAGGGCAAGTGCAAAGATTTATTTAGCTGAAAATGGATTCAGCTGTGTAGCATTAGCCTATGAGACAGCACTGTGGTTTTCTAAAAGGAAAAAGAGGACTTTAGCAAACGCTAAGGGAGATTTTTGTCAATACTGATCATTTCAGACTCAACCAGTCTCAACCTGGCACCATCTCATTTCACCCCGACTGTCTTCAGCGCCTCTGAAGCACACATTTACTGTAATGGTCGGTGCCTTTGGAAAAGTAATTTCAGACTGAATTCATTACATTGCTTTAAAAACAAATCCAAAATGATCTTTTCATTTCTCTCTCATCACAGCAGGTCACAGGGAAGGGTTAGCTGCAGAAAAACAGTGTTGGAGGATTCAGCTTCTTGCTTAAGGACACTTCAGCAGAGTGGGTGCTCGTTGACACAGGAGGTTTAATGTGCGTCCTACAGTGGAGGGTCTGTCTCCCCTCTCACGGCACTGCTGAGCACTCGGCTGTTTTTCTGTTCTTACTCTGTCCAACAGAGAAGAATCTGTGTGATACAGAAGGACAGTTGTGTCTTCCTCGATGAATAAGTTTCCCCACTCAGTCTACATGATTGATATAGTACTGTAAGACACTGCTGTATTTGTTTTGGTGTTCTCCAAAAAATTTGAGTAAAAGCTGCTCTTATCAATACTGTATGTCAACGATGGATCAAATGACTATGTAATGTAAGAGGGGTCGTTAGTAGTGATAAACCTACAACGAATTATCTGCAGCTGTTTTGGTTGTATACCTCGCAAATGTACCATTTTGTTGACTGTCACTGTTCACTCATTACTGATTTCCAGTCACAGCAGGCTGCTGTTTCCAGAGAAAAAGCTCTAAAACTCATTGTACACCACCTGCTCAACACCAAACAGCAGACAGACAAAGTTAGCAACTAGCTGGTGAGCACAGTGGAGCATTTAGCAGCTAAAGAGATTGAGAGATATATCCCTCAGGGGTTGGTGGAGACCAAAAACAGAGCTTAAAGAGAGTGAATATTCGACGTGCATCCACCAGCTGACCAGAAACACGACACCAAATGTATGAGAATGTTTCTCTGTAAATGCTGCGTGCTTAAATGAGCAACTTTTTGCGAACAGTTTTGGCATAACAACTTTAAAGGTGATGGTTATTTCCACTTACCTTAAATCCGTTTAAGGAATAGTTCAACATTTTGGTAAATATGCTTTTTCGATTTCTTTCAGGGAGGGAGATGAGAAGATAAATATTAATCTGATGCCTGTGAGTTAAGTTCACAGCTGGAAGACGTGGTTAGCTTAATTTAGCATAAAGACTGGAGCCGTGGGGAAAGCTGGCCCGACTTTCGTCATACATAAACTACCAAAACCTCAAATGTTTACTAATTAAAATATTGTATCTCATTGGTTCGATCTGTACAGAAACAGGAATGTATATTTATGGTTTTAGGGGAAAGTTACATGCAACAACTAATTGACTGAGGATTTAAACCCTGTCTGGTACACCTCCTGTCCATGTCCCAATGATGAGTGGTACAGGAAACAGGAAGAGGAAACATTGCCAAAGAACGTAGTCCAGGCAGAAATTACATTTTTCCTCAAAACGCAATTGGCAAAATAAAGTAGAAGTATATAAAAATAATTACCAGGAGACAGGCATGGGTAAAGGTGGCCACAAATATCCATGGTTGTGTGTGTATAATTTAACATGTTCAGATTTCGTTCTCAGATCTCACATTGACATCACAGATTTAAGTTGTGTTTTTCTGGCCTCTTGTTTTACAGAACAGTTGTTAAAGCTCACAAATAGTAAATACTGAGTCATGTTAACACTAAAAATATTTAGTAGCAGGTGGCTCCAAATATAACTGAGCCAAACACCCACTCTTTGGTGCTGTTGAGAACACTTCTCCTTAGTAAAAATGTAGGTTTTCTCGTCCAACATGGAAAAAGAAAGTGCCTTGTTCTCAGTTAATAAATAACTGTATTTCTTAGTCGTATACTGTTGGGATGTTTTGGGTTTTCACAGTTTATTTTAATGATGTGTTGTTGAAAGTTGCCTCACGTTACATACAGAGGCATTTTCTCTTTCCCCCATCATTCCTCCTCCTCTACAACTAAACATTTGCTGGAACCCTCTGCAATCCCCTCTTAAGTCTATTGAAGCAGTGAAGTTCACAGCAGCACTGAGCTGCAGAATTCACTTTTAATTAAAGGAGAGAGATATTCTGTGCTTAGTGAAGGTGGGAGAAGAAAAAGAGGAAAAAGCTCTTTTCCTTCCTAAAAAAAACTGAACTGCAGATATTCTGTAAAGCCCTGAATGAGGAGCTTTGTTAAGGTTGGATAGCAGAAGACATCATTTGATCTCCCATTGACAGCGCCTCCCCGCTGCAGAATAATTACTTCTTTTATGAAGCCATTAGAGAGGACTGATTCAAGTGATTGTTTCTCAAATGTCCATCTATGTGGCCAACTGGGATCTGGGAGTGGCTGCCACGGGGGGTGGGGGGTTGCGATACATCAATAGTGCCAGACTGTCTTTCCTTGTTTGCATCAAAGATTTTCTTACAGCACTTCTCTCCCCATTCACTCCCTCATTCCTTCAGATTCACAGGCTCCACACTACTTGACCAAACAAGTCTACAAGTAGAAAAATTAGCTCTAATCCAGATTTTGTGCAAGTTGTTGTCTTTTTTGCTCATGCCTAATTTAACTCTGCTGCTTTGTGTCCACAATCACAGTGGAGCTATTATTCCTCCATTCCCATTTTCTATTTCATTGTGTCTGTTGCTTATCACAGTATACTGCTAGAAACGTACATGATCATCAGTCACTCAATTACAATGGTGCAGCTTAACGCTACTGTGCACCAGTCAAAGAAGAGGATTACATTATTTTTAGACCCTTTAATTTACCTCTTCTCTTTCAGAGTAAGAGGTCACCACTGAGCTTAATGGACCATTGAGTATTATCAGGATTACAATGAGCTTTTTCCCTGCCATCATGGGCTTAATTTTTAAGCTGCATAGGGTGTGCTTAAAACTCTTCCAGTGATTGGTCTATTCAACTTCTCCAATTCCAAATGCTCTGGCATTTCTTAATTACCACCAGGCTTTGGTAGGCTGTAACCAACAGGGTTAAACACAGCAATCATATCATGATAGCAATCTCTTCAGAAAGTGTCCATTTCAAAATTTGCACAAAAACAGGAAATGAAAACCCAGTTAACCACACAACACAAATCTCATGATTTCTGTCAGTCAGGATCTGAAATCTAACTCTTTTGAGAAAAGGCTAGTTTACAATCACCGCTGATGGCCTTCTGGCCAAAAGCTCAACCTACTTCTTAAGCTGCATGCTGTTTTCCCATGGGAAGTTTAGGTTTAGAGCAAGACATTTTAGAGTTGAAAAATAGTCATAAAACTCAGCTTGTCAGTGCTCAGTGTGTGTGTGTGTGTGTGTGTGTATTAGCACAGATATGTCCGTATTACTTAAATCCTGACTTTGCTGTTTTGCTGTTTTGCTGTTTTGCTGTTTTGCGATCTTCCATGAACAACGTGTTGAACGCTGGTGGTGTGTGTCGGCCTATTCTAAAATCAATATATGAAGGACCACCTGGGTGCTCCCTTACTACGGCGAGAGATGACCGCATGTTCGGTAGGCACATAGGAACTGATAGATTTAAACAAACAGGGAAAACAAAACAAGAAAACACAGGGAGAGAAGGAGAGGTACAGTGGGACCATGACAAACATCTACTGTTAAACCATATGGGTTTTTTTGAAAAATATGTCTTTGTTGTTTTTTATTTATTTTTTTACAGTCAGTTGTAGGGCTATTTTTCCTTTCTTTTCTGTCCAGATCAGAACTGGCAGGATTTTACTTAATTAGTTAAAATAGAGTTTCACAGCACAACTGCCACTTTGTTTGCTAATGTGCATACAAACTTCTGTTTAATTGTATTATGTACATTTAAATTATACAAAGGTTTGGTCAATAGTTTGGTGGTCATGCTTGAGGAAATCTAAATATCTATCTAAAATCTAGAATCTAAAATAAATCTAAAGTTAGAAGTAAGAAATCTTCATTAACATCTTGTATCATTAACCTTTCAGCTGGCCATTAATGAGAGGTCAATGAACGGGGGAGTGGGGACACTGGATTTCTTATTTGCCACCAATCTCCAGCTTGTCTACAATCATTACAGCAAAAATTAGTTTACTCTTATCACATTTTTGTTCCACATTTTCAAGACTTCCTGGAGGATTGTAGACAGAGGTTCTAGTAACAGATAACATACTGATAAATAACAGACAGTAAACGATAACGTGCATAATGGTCGTGTTGTTGGTTTCATGCTGCTTTTCTAGCTTCATATAATCTGTCACTGTGCAGTGATTCTTGTTGACATCTTTGCTGATGAGCTTCCTTTTGAGTGACCACCAGTAATTAAGTGTATTGGGCATTAAGCCAATCACTAATGCGGGCACACACTGAGATCAAAGACAGGTTTAATTAAAATGGCTGAAACAAAAATGCAAAGCCAAAACTGGAGCGCGTAACTTTTTTGCCAAACACTAAGCAAAGAAAGCTGCCTTGGCAGTGTGGTCCTGTTGTTATTGGAATCAGTCATGTTCACACTCCAGTTTTCAGGGGTCATGCGCTTCTAAGAGTTGCCATCTGCGCTGAGCGAGCCGCTTGAATATGTTCTGTAGAGCAGCAAAAGTTTGGCAACTAACTGAACCAACTGCTGACGAGCTTTGTCAGTTTTACATGTGAACTGCATTCTTTTGACTGCAAATGTATTAAAAAAACACTGTTTACATTCATATGGTGTCACAATGCATGTTACTGTTTTATGCATACGTAATAAAGACATGTTATGCATTCAGCTCTCATTCAGAGATGCCTTGCTGCTTTCTGGTGGTCTTGAGTTTTCTCCTGGAACAGTAATGAGGCATCAGACAACTTTGCATGTAGGACGGCTTGGAACAAGCTCTGTAAACATGAACGCAAGCATTGCCAGCGTTATCACCGGGGGAGGAATGTGATCTTTAGTTTGATTTGACAAACACGGCTAATGCGCACTGGCAGACCAAACACACTAGGAGAGCGGAAAGACAGGCCTCAGGGTGATGGGAGGGTCAGGGCTGCTGCTGCTAACGCTGTTAACCCTTCTGCTGCTGAAGAACCAAAGACATCCTACATGTTACAGCACAATACTTTTCCAGGATGGGACTGTGTTTTCACATAATACAATCAGGGAATTACAAAAAAGAACAATGAGAGAAGACTCAAATGGTTTCCTTTCCCACTAATGCTGGTGCCTATGGACCAGATGACCACTTCTTCCTGCCACTGTAAATACTGGCCGTTTCTATCACAACAGTGTGTTTCTACCCTCTAGAAGCCCACTGTTAATGACTGTCAGTGTTGGTTTTACTGTGGACTAAACATAACCTCACTGACATTTCACCATACAGTCGGTTTCCTGTATTTTTCGAACTTCTACCACTGTGAAAGCACAGCAAGCAAAACCATTTGAAACTATGCAAGGATATCACAACTAATTAAATTCAGCTGGTGGTGATTTGCACTAGAGGTTTTGAGGTTATAGCAGTTATAAAGCCTCACCCACGTTTGAGTGAAAATAATGCTTTTTGGCAATCGAGAGACAGGGGAATGGAAATTGATTACATCTGCGGAACCAAGAAACAAAACTGAATATTTCATCTGTTTCTATCATGACAAAATATCCAAATTCCGACATCTCCAACCTCCTCAGAGTTCAAATCTTGTTTTTTTGAGCATATAAAAATCTAAACCTGTATCTGAGGTATTATGCGTTTGCACAACAATTCCTTTTGATTACCTCATATCACATTATCAGTCTATTTGTTTGGCAGTTTCTTTCCATCAAACTGTTTCACTCTGGTTTTACTGCTGCTATCATCTCTGTCGTAGCACAGTTGTGTTCAAAGTGCTTCTTTCAGTAAGGTGACTCTTTGTTTGTTGAACCCACCAGCTGTCCAAGCTGGCTGACAGTTATATGTCTGAACTTGAGAGATGTCACAAAGTTGATCACTGCTCGGTCTTGCTGAACCCTGCCCCTGGTCAATGATTCCCACGACAGATATGAAGAATATTTATGGATTGACTTGTGAAGCCATTTGGTGAGCTGGCAGTCGGCCTGCTCACCAAAGATTAACTTTGACGTTTTCCTCTCCTAAATCCGCTCTGATTAAATATTTTCTGGCTCATTTAATATGAATGTGAATTAATGCTCAGTCAGCGAGTTCATGTCCGTTCCACTTGAGTAATTGCCATGATTTGCTAAAAAGACCTCTGCTCCACCTCTTATCTCGACTGTTCTGTTTCCTCTTCCTCTGTCTGTTTACAAGTGTCTCGCACAAGTGAATTAAGTTCACCTGTAGTTACTTTTAACAGCACATACTTGCAGTATGGGAAGCTGTAATATGAGCACATGACTCCAGTAATTGTAGCCATTTTTGCGGCATAAAGCTTGGGATGGCAATGTTGGTCTGTCTGACTTTTCTTCTAGCACCACCACGAGCTTCACATTTGCAGTTTTTAGTGAAAAGTCATCATCTGCCATGAAACTCAGGATGAAAACAGGATGAACTGTAATAACTTTGGTAATTTCTTAACGTTTCATCCAGTGTCATCAGCAAGCTAAAATTATCATTCCTTCAATACTGGTTTATGAACAAATACCATTGAAGCTAATGACATTCTCAGCTGTACTTTGTGTCCTAATTAAACTTAATTGAAATATTATCAAAATCTTCTTATTGCCAAATGCAATATCCAAATGGCAAGAGCTTCAGGGTGTGTCACAATTTACCATTATAAATGAAGCATTGTGGTGCTACAGAGATGCCCTGACCTGCACATTGTATTCTCCAGACATAAGGGAACTGGCTTTGATAGAGACCACAGCAAAAAACAAACAAACAAATATATATATATATATATATATATATATATATATATATATATATATATATATATATATATATATAGTTTTGTATCTATATAAACTGTACATATATATATATCAGTGGCCTCTATTGCAGCCCCCAGTGCTCTGATTACAACTGGCACCGCTGTTGCTCTTACTTTCCACATCTTTTCTAGCTCCTCTTTCAGCCCTTGGTATTTCTCAAGCTTCTCGTGTTCCTTCTTCTTGATGTTGCTGTCGCTTGGGATTGCCACATCTATCACTGCAGCCTTCTTCTTCTGTTTGTCGATCAACACGATGTCTGGTTGGTTAGCTATTACCAGTTTGTCAGTCTGGATCTTGAAGTCCCACAGGATCTTAGCTCGGTCATCAACTACCTTAGGAGGTGTCTTCCATTTTGACCTTGGGACTTCCAGCCCATACTCATGGCAGATGTTCCTGTACACTATGCCAGCTACCTGGTTATGGCGTTCCATGTACGCACTTCCTGCCTGCATCTTACACCCTGCTGTTATGTGCTGTACTGTCTCAGGGGCATCCTTGCACAGTCTGCACCTGGGGTCCTGCCTGGTGTGGTAGACCCCAGCCTCTATTGATCTTGTACTGAGTGCCTGTTCTTGTGCCGCCATGATTAGTGCTTCTGTTCTGTCCTTTAGTCCAACCTTTTCCAGCCACTGGTGGGATTTCTTGATATCAGCCACTTCTTCTATTTGTCTGTGGTACATGCCGAACAGCGGCTTGTCCCTCCATGAAGGTTCTTCGTCTTCCTTGTCCTCACCCTCAGGTTTCTGCTGCCTGAGGTATTCACTAAGCCCTTCATCTTTGGGGGCCACCTTCCTGATGTACTCCTGGATCTTTGTTGTTTCATCTTGGACAGTGGTCTTGACACTCACTAGCCCTCTGCCTTATTCCACTTCGGAACTGGTATCTGTAGCCAGTCTTTGTGATGATCTGGCTGAGGGGGTTCAGGCCTATGGAGGCCTATGGAGAACAGCAACGGGGATAGTGCATCACCTTGGTATATGCCGCACTTGTGCAATTGGCTTTGAGTTGGCTTCCAGACTTGTTTTCCACAGCCCCATTGAGTTCTTGATGAAAGCTATTAGTGTCCTGTTGATCTTGCATATTTCCAAGCATTCCAGTATCCATGTATGTGGCATTGAGTCGTAGGCTTTCATGTAGTCAGTCCAGGCGGTGCACAGATTGGTCTGCCTGGTCTTGTAGTCTCGACTACTCTATCAACCAGTAGCTGGTGCTTGGCTCCCCTGCTTTTACTGCCTATTCCCTTCTGGGCTCTGTCCAAGTATTGAGCCATTTTCAGGACTGTCCGTCCTTGGGTTAGCCATTCTGGGTGGGTCCCATCCATCAGCAGTTGGTTCATTTGTGCTGCCAGGCGTTCATGGAGGGCAGTTAGTTTCTTCAGCCAGTAGGTGTGGATCATGTCAGGTCCTGGTGCTGTCTAGCGCTTCATATCTGCCACTCTTTCTTGGATGCCTGCCGTTGTAATGGGTACTGGATCTTGTTCTGGGAGATTGCTGTGATCTGTTCTTAGATCCACTAGCCACTGAGCATTGGTGTTGTGGGATGCCTGTTTCAGGCATGGGTGGATCTGATCTTGTGTTATTACCATGCCACTGAGACTACACTTTGGATGGTTCGGTGGAGAACATCCGGTTTATGCTCCTGGCTTCTGCTTCTCCCTTGTATCTCTTTAGGCGGGTAGCCAGAGCAGTAAGTCTGGCTGTTGTATTTCCTTGCACCTTTCTGTAGCTCTGAGAGGTGACTAACCTCTCTTCGTGTTGCCTTGATCTTGGCATCTAGCCTTCTCCTCCATGAGGGGTAATGCTCCCCTCACTGGTCTTGGTTATGGCTTTAGTAGGGATAGTATGTATGCATTCACATCTTCTAGACTTTCAGAGGGTACTTTGTCACTTATGTCAAGTGATTTGGGACTCAATCTCTGAGTGAGGGGATGATGATAATGACATCTCCCCGCTGACCTGTCGTCCTGTCTCCCCCGTATATTTTTTGTACCTCATCAATCTCTAGTTGTTATAGGAGTTGCCGTTTGCGGATGTTAGAACACTAAGCTAGGAGTTGTTTCTTCAGTGCTTGCTTGTATAGTAGCATTGCATCAGATCCATATTTTCTGCTCTAGTCTGAGCCGGTATGGCTCTCAATGGCTGTATTTGCGGTTTCACTCATGCCTGAGGTAGGCAAGTAGCATTAAGGACCTTGCCTAAGGGTCCACCTGGATACCCCGCCCTGACCGGGAATTGAACCCATCACCCACTTTGATCTCAGTGAATCAGATCACCTTAACCACTGAGCTATATATATATCATCAATATTTTTTCAGGGAAAATGAAATGCAAACATTCTCTATCTATCTGGTCAGCGTCACGGACCTGTTCACTGAACAAAAGCACCTTGCTGTTTTTTAGCTATAGGCACCATAACATGGCCTCTGCACACACAGCCCTAAAACAATGCTGTCTTGTGCATCTTTGCTTACAGGGCTTCAATCCCACCAAGAGAAAACTACAGATTTTGAGGATACTGTTTCCCTCTGCAGTGAGTTAGGTGAAAGAGGCATGTTGAAATATGCAGTTTTATTTTTTTTTACTGTATTTAGACGTTGAAACCCTGTAGGGAACCTAACCTAGATATGATTAAATTTCTCAGAGGCAAACAAAGTATTCAGTTCGAAACAAAGGCAGCTTGTGTGAGAGTTACTGCATGCCGTTCGTCCTGAAATATAAATCATTTCTCAATCGACAAGGAGCAAAGCACTGCCACAGGACTGAAATATCGTCATGGTTACAGATAGAGTGTAGGAGTCACTTTTCCATGTTGTTTATACAGCTGTTGAGCTGTAAAAACGAGTATGAGAAATGATTATAGAGTGTAACTGCATGCATGTGAATCCCTTTGGAACAGAGGTCGTTCATGGGAATGAAGATAACTAAAAGTCATCAATCTGATACAGATGTTTAAAGGAATGGTTTGGGAAAAAGGCTTATTTGCTTTCTTGCAGAGAGTTAGATGAGAAGGTCGATACCACTCTTGTGTCTGTCCGCTAAATATGAAGTTAGTGCCAGCAGCTGATTAGCTAAGCTTAGCTTAAAATGGACAAGAAATAGTCAGGTATATAACACCCTGTGAAATCACAACCCTTAAAGGTATTTATTAACTCAGGACACAGCTGTTTCCCCCTGTTTCCAGTCTTTGTGCTAAGCTAGCTAACCAGCTGCTGGCTCTATCTTTATATTTAGTGTACTGACATCAGCAAGAGAGCGAATAAACACATTTTCACCTAATGTTGAACAATTCTTTCAAAATACTGCAGATGTTCTGAAATGTAGTGGGTAATTTATACGCTTGTATCATATTACAGCAAGTAGCCATAAAAGATTTATTTCTAGGACAATATTTCTCTCCTTGTTTTGAAACTGTAAAGCTTGAACTAATGAGACTCTCTAATCTTTTATGTCCTATGTGTGAACTTCATTAATATTATTAACTTTGACTCATCAGCTGCAACGCCATTCGTTTAAACCTTAGAACATTTAAAGTTTTTCATATTGGAACTTAATTCGACTTTGGAAAGAGAGACTTGATCTTAAAATCAACAAAATACTGAATAATTAAAATGCAGACAAAGACGTCTGTAATGAAACCTGTCCTTTCAGGTGTATAGAAGTTAATGAACAGGACAAAGGGGCAAAGTATGGAGAGGATGAGGATTGTCTTTGTGCCCAGATGCACATGAGCAGAAAGTGATCCATCCTCCTTGAGGGTCCCAGACTACTGGAGGGAAGAGGGGCGGAAATTCAATGTGGGGGTCTGTAGTGCCATTGAGGTTTCAGGTGACAAGTATTCTGCTGATTTGTCCCAGGGCAGACAGAGAGCCACGAGGGCGAGTGTCCCCTTGAATGTTCTGGAAAATTCCCTGACCCTGTGGAGTGTTGCGTTACACCTTCCAATTGTAGCCTCCCGGGCTCGTCCCAGAACAGAGACTCCTTTGAGAGGAGAATTTGGGAAGTCAGGATTCAACCATCCCAGAAAAATGCAGTAATCAGTGTAAAATCATAAACAAGATAAAGACATTACAGTATAAGCTAGTGGATGAGCAGACTTAACTTTGCAGTTTTTTAAAAACCTCTTTAAATAATCAAGTGAGGCTCTTTTCCTGTCACACATTCACACAAATTAGCATCACTTCAGATCATCTTGAATAATGTTTTTAATTCCCTCCAGTTCTCACACAGATTAGTTCCCAAAGACATCGGTGACAACGCTGCAGGGTAGAGCTTTGTTTCTGTTTTTTCCCTTTCGGCTTACACTTATTTATTAAAGATAATGTCGAACTCTGAGCTTGTTGCTGTGAACCTTTTCTAGCTGTTTGGTGCACAAAGTAACAACAGGGATTCACTTCCCAGATACTTCATTGCTTTTAATCCTATTTTTATTGTCTTTGTTTATCTCTGTTCCAAATTGTAATCTCGTTAATGTGAGTTTGACAGAATACAAAAGAATTGGGACATTTTAACCTGTGACTCCACGTAACAGCAGCATAATTTCTGTGTCTCTGGCGACACATCTTGTGTTAAAGCTGAGTATGAAGGTTATTATGTATTTCTTTGCTGGTGATGCACTGACTTCATCTTTTCGTAACCTGCTCATGTTATTCCTCCCTTTCCACCTGTGATAAAGCTTAGTCAGATGTATACTTATTCTTCCATTTTTGTGTGAACTTTTTGCAGATGGTGAGTAACGCCCTCTCTCTCACGGATCGGCTCAGTGAATAGCCGGACGCACAAAGGAGAAAGGATCTCAGCTCAGCCGCTAAATAAAACCCTCTACCTTCTGCACAGCGTGGGAGAAAGTGCCACTGCTGTGCTGGTGTGGCATCTCCGTAGGCTGATAATTGGAGTGAAAGCTGTGTTGAGC
Source organism: Micropterus dolomieu (assembly GCF_021292245.1). Taxonomy (NCBI): domain Eukaryota; kingdom Metazoa; phylum Chordata; class Actinopteri; order Centrarchiformes; family Centrarchidae; genus Micropterus; species Micropterus dolomieu. The sequence continues at coordinate 23,633,435 of NC_060170.1, read as the reverse complement.
GATCATCTTTCACTCTGAGCCACTCACCTTTCAGGCCGGGGCCGAGCAGCCAGCTCTGAGGGCTAGACTGTCAGCAGAGAGATTCTTATGTGGACAGGACAGGCAGAGCTGCACAGTCATACATGTGTAAAGCATCTTCCTCATGAGACTGAAGAAGCATACATGCGGGAAAAGTCATGCTATTGTTTGGATGACCTTCATACCGGATTAAGACACTTTAACTGACATTTTCTTCATTTCAGTTGGGGCCCAGTGGGGCTGTGTGGTGGGAGCAGGGAGAGCTGGTGTTGATTCTTCTGCTTTATGAGTTTTCATCACTGGGAGAGCGTGTCTGTGTCTGAGGGGCAGGGCGAGCCAGCATGGCCAAGCCTTTGCTGAAGATACAGCGCTATTTCCGTAGGAAACCTGTCCGATTTTTTTCCCTCATCCTCCTCTACCTGACCGCCGGGAGCCTCGTCTTCCTGCACTCTGGCTTCGTCGGGGACAGCGGCCCCAGAGCCAGAGGGGGCAGGGACCCTGTGGTAGCTTCAGAGATGGGCAGCAGGACGTTGTCAGACACTCGGGGGCTTGGCATCATAAGTAGAGTGTTTAAGGAGACGCGCAGGTCTGGACGGAGGTATGGCCCTCCATGGATGAAGAATACCAGGCAGGTGGGCCAGGAGACGGTGCAGAGGGGGGGAGACTACACCAGCAACTGGAACCGTGCACTGAAAGGACGCAATGCCAAAGACATGGACGATGGAAGAGGTGGGTTAAACCAAGCTTTACTATACTGTCTCAGTACTGTTGTTTTCAGTTTGGCAGTTGTCCAAATTCAGCACCTGACCCCTGTCAGATCTTCTCCTACAGCCCACAATTCAAAATGAGTTGTCCATGGTGGTTGAAATTTGCCCTTTGCTTCTCCCACATAAAAAAATCCATTAAAAGAAAAACAATAATTCTATGCAGTGTGCATCAGCAAAAGCAAAAGTAGAAGTAGATTAATTAGTAGAATTTACTGGGACAGTAAATTAATTTTAAATAAGGTAATGATCACAATATGTGCCAACAATTGCAAACATAATTGCAATGTTGCAACATTAATGACTATTCACTGTGCAGGACTGGATCCTTGTGTACAATATTTTTAGAATAATTATTATAGCAACCCCCATTGTTTTTGTCACGGTTGCTAATTAGAATATTCAACACATTGTAAGACTGTTTCATTACAGGGTGATTTATAATGCACATCCACTGGCAAACACACAGGCAGCATTTGTCCCTCCAACACTCCATGTTAATATGAAATCAATCCAAATTAGTCTCTGATTGCAAACTGCACCATCTTAATGACTGAGAATTTGTCGTTGTCATTGGTCCTGTAGGAAGTCTCTTGAGAGTGGAGAGAGATGATGATTGTGATTAAGTCCTCTGTCACTCACTCTCAGAGTCAATCCTTCAAAGGTCTCACCCACAGTGTTTCAGCTGCAGCTTAGCTCTGCACACGTTCAGCCACGCTGGAGCTGCAGCACAATCACATCTTAACAATTCCGTGATCATAGGATTTACACTTTTATCTATCTTTTTTATAAACAATCATGTGTACCAAACTACATGATCCTGTCAGAATAGGTTTACATATAAACTCCTGACTTGCATGCGACATCCTATCAAATCGCACGTTTTGAAAACACCAGCCTAAGTATGGGAAGTGTCTGTCCACACAGCCAACATATCTGACCTTGGGAGGCACGAATATCCTGCTGACTTATTCCTATCCTAATGAAACATGATCAAAAAGCCGATTAGAGGATATCATTTACTCACTTGGCTCACTTCCCTCTTCCTCCTCTAGTATAAATTATTAAAAACAACACCTTAAACTAGAGACTGAATATCCATAGATATGGGTTTCTGGTTTCCCTCCAGAGTGCAGTACAGACAGGTGGAGAATCTTAACTGCCCATAAATATGAAAAATAAGTGTGAGTGACTGCTGCTCTGTCTGTGTTAGCGCTATGACAAAATGTGTCCTTTTTTTTAACTCACTATGCTCCGGGACAGACTCCAGCCTTTCTGAGCCTGAAGAGAAAACAAATAAGTGATTCTATTACGAAAACTCTGAGTCACAGTATACTACAGCAGCCTGCTGCGCATTAGAGTGTCTGATATTAAACAACAATGTTTATCTAATACAGCAGTGAGCTATTTTATTTTCCTATTCAAGGCTAGCAAAACAAACATGTTTACAGTGTAAATTCAAGCTGATCAAATGAAGCTCTTTCAGTCTGGCTTAGTCTTCCTCTTCCTCCCATCCTTCCATTCTCTAAAAAACGCCAACCTCACAGGCTTGCAGCTGAAAGTGATAATATAGTAATTAGTAGCTTCAAAGCATTTGTTTGCTCTTATACATCCCGCCACACTCATTACTCTGCAGTCTTAACCATCTTTAGAAATCAGTTATGTTTGGGTTAAGAGACCCCCCCCCCCCCCCTTTCCTTTACTCTCCTCTCACTGCAAATAAACTCATTCTCACTGGCTCTGAATTTAATTTAGAGAGAATATTGCAGCAGAAAGATGCAGACCGCAGCACATAAACACATTTGCACTCTGTGGTGCAGTAGCACAGATGTATACTGTACTGAAGGGAAAACAGGAGTAGACTGGGGAAGGATTATAGCTGAAACACTGTTGACATTAGTTAAAGTAATCCACCTGGTACAGGGGGTTATTGTGCAATGTTTGTATATTGAATGTATAACACTAGCTAATAATAATATGGAGACATTGGTTGCATCTGTTGTTTCATCCTTTACCCTCATGCAATACTAAGTTATTCAAAATGAGGTTCCAGATTCATTTAAATCAATGTTTCCCTTCATCGTAGAGCAGATTATTTTTCAGCTCAACAATAGTCAGGAGGAAGATTACAGCTGAGTCCTGCAGCACATCGCATGCTGCTCATATGCAGGTCTTTAGACCATAACAATTAAATTAATGCAGGAGACTAGGACTCTATGCTTTCCCCATTTAGCTATTAACAGAGGCTCAGATGGGTAATGGCACAACACAGATGGTGAGAGGTTTGCTTGTTAAAGGTACAGTAGAACCAATGCAGCAGGAGCAGTGGTTTAATGTGAGTAAAGAAGGTGTTGGAAGGACTACTGTATCCCTCTGCAGAGGTTCACTGAAGCCCAACCCCCACACACTTACTGAAAAATGCGGAGAGAGATGACTGCCACTACAGTTACAGGCCACTAGAAGGGGATGTGTGCCTTTATAAATAAATAAAGATTCTGGCCCAGTTTTGGACTCCTCATGTGCTTTGTTACTACTCTGTCAAGGCATATGAAGAAGAGACTGTTGCGGGTATTATTCACTTCATGGTCAAACAGCTGTTTCACAGTTATTTATATGTATGTATGTGTGTGTGTATATATATATATATATAATTTCAACTGGGTTGTACAGTAGCAGTAAATTCTTATGCTAGAAATATCAGTTACTGTATGGATTTTATTTTATATTTAATATTATATATAACTTTTTTCTTCTTTTTCAGCAAAGTATATCGGCTGCTACATTGATGACATAAAGAAAAGAGCGCTGAGAGGAGTTTCCTTTTTTGACTACAAAAAAATGACTGTATTTCGTTGCCAGGACAACTGCGCGGAAAGGTATGACAGCAGCAAACAACAACAAAATCACTAAAACAATAGATATCCCTTTTCCTCTCTTTTTTATTTCTACTGACAGGCTGAGAAATGAAGTAGAACTTATATGGAAATTAAAAACGCTGATGTTGAATTACAGGTACTTCCTCATTTGTGGTGGTTTATTGAGCCAGAATGATCCCAGGTTTTTGGTCAATACAGGCTTGTCACAGACATTAATATCGACATATATTTTGACGTGCAAAATATTTAAAAAACTATTAAAGGCTTAAGAACAAAAAAGCTCTTGTAGTTGAGCAAAAAATCTCCCCTCAAAGGCCATTTTTAGCTGTTCAGAAGCTTTCAATAATTATCACGTTTACCCAGTTTCCCAAGTCATTCAATTTTGTTTATGACCTTGGAAACAGTGTTTAACAAAGTTTGACTAAAGTGCCCTGAAAACAATATGAAATTTGAGCATCTATGCTCATATAACAACTGAGCAGAATCTGCCAATAAAGATCATGTGATATGGTTGAAAGCTCCAGGACAGCTATTGAATGGACGTTAAGGAAAGATTGTATGTTTGTATATGTCAGTCATCAGTTTTCTCATAGTTGAAAACAGTGCACTGAAGAATAACATTACTGTCCAACAAAAACATACTATATGACCAAAAATATGTGGACAGCCCTGCCATTTGTGTACTTATGGACTGGGCTGTTTTTCTTGGTTTGTGCGTGTCCACTTTGTAACAATGAAGGGAAATCTTACTTCTACAGCATACAATAATATTTTAGACAACATGTGTCTCCAACTCTGTGTGAACAGTTTAGGGAAGGCCCTTTTCCTGTTTCGACACGACAATGCTCCCGTGTTACAATTTATTTTTTTTTTATATTATGCTTTAGAGTCACATTCGTACACAAATGTTTTCTTAAACTAGAATAAATCAGTTGACACACAGAAATCTTAGAGCCTGACCCCTGGAGTTCTGGGGCCGTGTGGTAGGTCTTGCACACTGATACAAAAAGCAGAAGAGGCTCTTGAGATGCAAAAATAACCTTTTGCATGTGGAATAAATTGATTCTTTTTGCATCTCAAGAGCCTCTGACTTTTTTTTTGTCAGTGTGTGGGCAATTTGTTCATAAAATGGGACTGTAGATTTTGGCCAAATGCCTTTGATTCTATCTTTTGAAAAGCCTGGATTCACAAGCACAAATCCTTTTGCAATTCTTTGGCCTTGTAGTAATTGCCTGCTTTGCTCGGTTGATAATCCAGCCTTGCATCCAACACCTTAGGGCTGAATTGGAGAGCCAACTCCAAGCCAGCCAACATTAGCACTCAACCTCAGTTATGCATTCATGGCTGAATGGGAGCAAAAACCTGCAGCCAGGTTCCAAAAATATTGTGTCTTGCTGTGCCAGAGGACCAGAGGTTGTTATGTCAGTGCATTGCTTTGCATGTTCAGCAGTGACATATGGATGTAAATCTCAGGTGTCGGCTTAGGTCATATAGAGCACCCTCATACAAATTTTTTTATTAAATTGGAGGGAGACCTGATGCAAATTTAATTCATTCAATTTAATGTATGTATATGTACATGAAAACATCAGCTGGTACTTTATAATCAAAATTTTTGTTTTGAATTGTATCTGTATTTGTCAATTCCTGGTGATTGCATCAGGTTAAATCATGGGGAAAAAGTTACATATGCTCCAGTTTTCAAAGCATTTATCCCTTTGCTCGTCTCCTCCGTGTGTCTCCTGTTTCCCCACATCCTGTCCGACTGCTCCCTCACCATCTTTCTCTCACCTATTTTTTCTCCCTGAGGAATAACAGGGAGGGCTCTATCGAATGCATTGAATTACACCCATCACTGATTCACATGGCAGAGAATAGGAGCCAAAAGCGAGAGAGAGTGAGAGAGAGAGATCTTTGTTTTGAGCTCCTTTCTCCTCTTGCTTCCCGCTCCTTGTAGCTCGCCTGCCTCCTCTCCTAGAGCAGCGACTTAATAAAAGCAAGACCAACAAATGAGGGGCAACAGCACATAGGGGTTTTGGTTTGATTGACAGCCCAGCGGATTTTTCCTGTGTGAGGGGTGTGTTAGACGTCTAATTGCATCAGAAAGGCCTCTTGGGAGTCAGATCCTCCACGAAGCAACAAAAAGGAGAGAAGAGATTGTGTGTGATGGATTCAGTTTTCAAGTATATTTATAATTGGCTTTGCCTCACAGGGAGTGTGATTTCTCTGATCTTCACCAGAAAGAGAGATGTTGTTCCAGTTGTAATGTTTGGATGTGTTCTCATCGGTACTTCAACATCCTCCGTGCATCATTTGCTTGTTTCTGCCTATCCAGTTGCCCTGAATGTCAATCTGTGCTGGCCTGTGAAGGATTAAGGCACATAATGAATGCTCAGAACAATCACTTGAGCCTCTCTGTCTTCCTTTACTAACGATGCTAATCCCTTTTCCTTTCGCTTGCCTCCAGAGGTTACATGTACGCGGGTCTGGAGTTCGGAGCAGAGTGCTACTGTGGCCACAAAATCCAGGCACCCAATGCCTCAGAGAGCGAATGCAATATGGAGTGCAAAGGAGAGAAGAGCAACCAATGTGGAGGAGCTAACCGACTGTCCATCTATAGGCTGGAGCTGAGCCAGGACTCTGCACGCCGCTGTGAGTCTGACGCTCTGCAGCAACAGAAAAACTCCCCAAATGCTGCTCCCCATGGGGCTATCAAATACACACAAAAGAGCACGTTTGAAATTTTAATCATTTCTTTAAACAACTTTAATAAAAAACTGGTCCCGAAATGTATTTAATTTGTATTTGATATGTTAGAAATTGATTGATTTCCATGTGCTGAGAAAGACATGAGCAGACCTGAGTATACTGACAGTATCCACTGAGGGACAAAGATGCTATTTTGATCCAGAAATGATAACAGCCCTGGCTGTTTTGATGGCAAATATTTGTTTTATTTAGGGTTATGCCACAGTTGGGAGCAGGCTGCTCTGTTGTGTTTACCTCTTTCCCCGGAGAGCTGTGCTACCTACGTAGCCCAGCCAGCCGTGGTGTGCATCTTAAACACTCGCTGCCTGCTGCTGGAAAACTGAACTGAAGTCAAGGAAGGTCTGATTATCAAATATCTGTATGTTGAGGCAGTTTATTAAAAATGGTTGCAAGATAGTGTAGTTTTCTTTTGTGAGATTTTAAAAAGTCCCGGCCACAAGGTGAGGTAACTTTCACACTTTTCTTTCTTCGCTTTGCGCTTCCTTTTTCCTCAGCTGCTTACGCCTTCTTAGAAAGAATCTGCTGATGAAAGGACAGAGTCAGTATACACGTCTATGGCAAATATTTAGACTGAATCTAAATCTTACTTTCCTGGTCCAGATCAGTGCTGTTTGTTTGTTATTATTTTCGTTTCTGCTTCTTTTGACATCATCAGACTGCTGAATAAGCTCTTCTTGTTTGTGTTTTCTGACCCCGGTCATCATGTGAGCCCTGCTCAGAACATTAGAGAGGAAATGCAGGAAATGTGTTGAGTTGGCTGTTTTGTGTTTTGTTTTGTTTTTTGTCACGAAGAGACACATAGTGTTTTAAGTAAAAGTGCACTGCTATAATATTATCCACTGCATGGATATTAATTTGCATTTCTTTCCTTTTCTTTGTTGTTATACAGACCATCTGTAGCTCTGTGTTAGCATCAATGATCCATTATGTGCTTCTTAAGACCTTGTTTGTGCTATGTGTTTGGATGCTGCATATGTTTGAACAGAGCATTTCCGTTTGATCTAAGTGGCAGAAAGAGGACTACAGGGAAATAAAGAGATCATGAATATGGCATTAAAAATGCAACTGTAGGTCAGAGATAAAGGTCAAAAATTAATAAAACATTAGGGGGTGTCACCTTGTCTTGAAGCCTCACTGCACTGATAGTTATGCTTTCAGTAAACAAAAGCAGACAGTAGCTCAACTGTAAATAGGAGGAAATACGGCAGATGCACAGCTCCTATTTTATTCAGTGACATTTGACATCTGCACCATGGAATTTGTCACAGTAAAAAGCTTTTAGTGTTTGGTTTCCATCCCCTGTTAATGCTTAACAGTCTGTGGACCGCTTCATATGTACGTCAGCACAGCTGACATCTTGACAGCCTGAGCTCAGTAACCATACAGCTGGAGTATATTGTGGTTCTTTTTTCCTATTGGTGAAAAACATTTTGGTTCTGTCTGTTTCAGATGGCAGTGCCATTTTCAAAGGGTGTTTCCGCAGGCCAGACAACGTCACTCTGGCACTTCCTTTCAGCTCGGTCATCCAAAACATGTCTGTGGACAAGTGTGTGGACATGTGCACAGAGAGGGTGAGGGCATGTGTGTATTCATGCACTGTATATTTGTGCATGTTAGTGTGTTCAGTGTGTAATGACTGCTGTATTTCAGGAGAAATCACTGGCCGTCCTGGCTGGGGACCGATGTTATTGCGGCTTCCCGACTCCTCTCTTCTCTCTTCATGAGCTGGAGAACGAGGACATGTGTCTCTACCGCTGCCAAGGGGAAGAGTTTGAGAGCTGCGGAAACGACGAGTACTTTGTGGTGTACCAGACACAGGTCCAAGGTAAAGTTTGGTGGCTCAGACCTGGCTGCACAGTCACAGCAGTATAATAAGGGCACATTCGGATGAGAGGCATGTCAGGAAAGTCAAATTTAAGCAACAGCCTGCATGCACATTGACAGCACAGTCATACACTGGTGAATCACGTGTGACAAAGTCCAAATGCTGAGTTCTTGTAAACTAGAATGCATAATGCATGACTCTACAACACGTTTCTTTTTTCATACCTCTGTGTATAGTAGAGCCAGTATACATATGTATATATGATAATATAATATATAACAAATTGATGTTTTATAACCTAAATATTTTGTAAATTCAAGTTAAAAATATTTTTGTTTTGTTTTTTAATCAATATAATAGTTTAATTTCCAATAAAGTTCACTTTAAAAATGGCAAATGGTGGTCACCCCAGATACTGACTGGTTTCTGGACCCCCCCAGACTCCCCCAATACAGTGAAACTGCACATTTTCGAGTGGCCTTTTATTGTGGCTAGTGTAAGGCACACCTGCAATACCCATGCTGTCTGATCAGCATCTTGATATGCCATACCTGTGAGGTGGATGGATTCGGCAAAGGAGGAGTGCTCACTAACACAGATTTTGAAAGATTTGTGAACAATATTTGAGAGAAATATGCTTTTTGTGTACATAGAGAAAGGCTTAGATATGTGAGTTCAGCTCATGATGAATGAACAAAAGTGTTGCGTTTATAATTGTTTTCAGTGTAGTTCAGTTGTAAAGTATCCTGTCACAACACTTTAATAACCCATCAACAATATTTGATTTTGTAAAAAAAAATGATAGAAACAGATACTGACTGATATATTATTAACAGTTTGTTATTATTACCAAATATCATTATCAAACCCAAAAGTCTTGTATCAGTCTGCTCTAGCATATGCATTGTTATGGAAAGTGTTTCCCTTAGCAAAAACAGAGACAAAAAAACTTCAGTAACAGGGAATTATTGGGCAATATGTGGTGAAAGGAATCAAGATGACCCACACACAACAAAAAAACCCCACCATAATTTGTCTGTATCATAGGTCTGTATCCCTGTATGGAAACCTTTTTTGACCTTTTCTCTTTCTCTCTTGAAGTTAAATGTCTTTGCCACAAACTTCCAACAATTTATTTTCTTTAGCCCATGTTATTACAGAATGTTAATAAGTGACTAACTTTCAGTATCTATTTGAAGCTTAAGGAAAGTTATAGGTCATTGTCCTAAACCCCACATTTAGAAACACGGTCGCATATCATGCCCCTGGGTATCACTGTGGATTCTTTCAGTATTGTTATATATACAACAGATCAATAATACAGCCTATTGGTCTTTGTGTTATATCAGATAACCGCTGCATGGACCGGCACTTCCTCCCTACTCGTGCCAAGCAGCTGGTGGCCCTCGCCAGTTTCCCCGGAGCCGGCAACACCTGGGCTCGCCACCTCATAGAGCTTGCCACCGGCTTCTACACAGGCAGCTATTACTTTGATGGCTCCCTTTATAATAAAGGTAAGCTTCAACATTTTATCTGACGTGATTCACAAACATACTCGTTCATGAATACAACTCTGTGGATTAAATACGTTCACTGTGGAACGTTGTCGTTTCATAGGATTTAAAGGGGAGCGCGACCACTGGCGAAGTGGGAGGACCATCTGCATTAAGACACATGAGAGCGGCAGGAAGGAGATCGAAGCATTTGACGCCAGCATCCTCATGATCAGAAACCCCTACAAAGCCCTTATGGCAGAATTTAACAGAAAATATGGCGGCCATATTGGATTTGCCTCCCAAGCCCACTGGAGAGGGAAAGGTGAGTTGCTGTAACTACAATATGGTACAGTATTTAAAACAATGGATTTTGCATACTAATGTAACAAAAACAAAAACATTCTGTAAAAGACTAAACAACTGATGACTTGCTTCATTTTTAAATTGATATTGGCTGACTTTGAGTAAAGCTGTCAAATGAATCGTGTTTCAGTTTCTCAGCAGTTTTGATCTCAGTCATCACCCACCAGCCACCATCATTTACATTTAAATTTCACAGAAGGACTCCTGAACATAACAGACACAAGACAGCTTAATAAAATATAATGGGAAACTAAATTTGTCATCAATGCCTTCACTGAGAGTGGTAATATTTAAAGAACTGGCTGTATGGTGACATAGGATATTAAGGAAGTGGAGGAAATGAGCAATAAACCAAGGGTGGTTTTGACCTTCTTAACCAGTGTGGCTGAGCGCAAAGGTTTTGATTTGAAGACGTTCCGCAACCATTTCCAACATCAGTGTTGTGCAAGGTCACACTTCACAAGAGCTTGATCAGTTCACACAGATAAAATAAACTAGTTCGCGTTCATTTCTTCCATTATTTTTCTTTACAGAAGGCTTTGAGTTGACCCAGGGGTGGAGGGTGATGTTACTCTTTGTTGATGATTTCTTGTGATTATCATTCAGATAAGCCCCTTGGGTATTCTGTCAGAAAGGCTTTATAGCACATAGTTAACAGGCCAGGGGTTGAGTTTCACTAGCACACCAGTGCACACTGTAATCAATAAGTCTTGCACACTGAGTTAACACATTTACACATGTGATTATTTCCACTGCAAAGAATTAACAACTAAGTCACACCTTCAGCCCACCCTGAATGGCTGACTGACTGAGATTTGAGTTAGTATTGATTGATGGGGGGAAGCAAACAGATGGCAACAAAACAAACAAGCAAAAACAAAGACAAGAAACTAGTCTGCCCCAAGGGCAAACCCAAATCTTTTTGCCCCGCTACCGCCATGGCAGACTAAGCACCAATAAAACAACAAGCAAACAACGAAAATAGTCATCTAATGGACCTCTGATGCTCTGGTTTGTCGATCTACTTTCCTACTTTCCTACCAGCCTGGTCAGTTTTGCTTTCGTCTTCCCAGCATGGAAAAACATGGCGCATAAGCTTAGTTCACGATCATTAGTTGCAAATGGATACTTTCAGTTTACCGTTCACCAAAAACATGAGCATGTTCAGTGAATACGTTCTTTTAGCACATTCATGCGCAACACTGTCCAACATGATATCAGGCACAATTGTCTGTTTTAAGAAATGAGAAATGAAACAGTTAGCCAACAAACCACGACCGCAGTCACTGTAGTTACTCAGATGATTTGTGTCACCAAGTGAAACCAGCTTGTTCCCCAGACTCTCGTGCTACATTTAATTAGGGAAATGTATGTGTGTGTGTGGACTGTGTGTATAGAAAATGTGCACATTCTTCACAGAAATTCTTCCCAAATCTGATGATCAGACACTTTAGGTTGACCTTTTGGGAGATATGTTTGTTTGTTTTCTGTGGGAGAGTTAGGTAAGAAGATTGATACTGAATCATATCTGTCTCTTCAATACGAAGCTACAGCCAGCAGCTAGTTAGCTTATCTTAGCAGAAAGATTGACATCAGGGAGAAACAACTATCTTTGAGCAGTTGCAGGCATGCAGAGGAGACTCCAGGAAGTCACTCCTCATAAAACAGTGAATTGTTGTGTTTACTCTGTTTTTTGTACATGTTAAACAAACGAGATATAACATTTTAGGCTGATAGGTGGACTTGGCCAGCTGTTTCCCCTTGTTTTCAGTCTTTGTGCTAAGCTAAGCTAATGGGCTGCTGGCTGTAGTGGACAGATGCGAGAGTGGGATAAATTCTTCTCGTCTAACTCTCTGCCAGAAAGCGAATAAGCTTATTTCCCAAATTGTCACACTGTTCATTTCAGAAAGCTGTTGGCATGTGGGAACAGAACATTTGAAAACCTTGTGCATAAATTCTTTATGTTACAGTGCATGTATATGTATCTAAGTAACTTCCTCTAGGACATAAAAACAAATCATCATGTCCTTTTTTGACCTTTTTTAGACATGTTGTCTAAAGTGTGCATTGTGCAACCATTTAATAATGCGTCAGAACAGTTTATTCACGTTAAATTCCACTTGATGATTAAAGGTTTTTAAAGTTGTGCATCATTCTTCATGGGCGTATTTGTAGAAGTGAAACCAGTAACTCTTTGTCTATAAAACGTTATGCCCTTTGCCATAGAAATCATTATATTTCATGTATATTCAGCTTTTCTAAGTGCATTCACCCACCAAAATGTGTCCTGGTAACCATGGAAACTGGTTTTGTCTTGTCGGCATATCTTCTCTCTGACTGTCTGTGAGTTTTAATCGATTTTCCAGAGGCTGGAGACTTGCCGACCCAGCAGTTGTCTCTCTTTGTGAAAACATCAGCACATTCGGCCTGCCATTTCCAATGAATGTTTATTCCTTGTGTTGGTGGGGAAATGATGCAGTGACATCAGTTAAGAGAAAGCTTTTTGACAGCTGCCACTTTGAATACGCAGAAAGGATAGCGTGACATTGTGTGTGTGTGGGGGGGGCAAGTGTCAATTTGATGCACTCACCTCTGCAGCGGGAGGGATACTCTGGGGTTCAGATGATGTTACAGACACTGATGCCTAATAGTGTGGCCCCATAAAGTCAACTCAGGGGCAATTGTAACTTATTTTGGAGGGCATGTCATTTTACAAAGCACAGTCTGTTATTGTTCAGTGTTATCTGGTGGATTTAAGCTTATTTAGTTAAAGGCTCTTACATAAACCCATTTATTCGGGTTTCTGAACTCAAACCACTCCTAATAACAACATACGTATCTAAATTAAATTAAATATTCAGTCAAACATTAGCAGAACAGAATGTTCATGGTGGAGAGCTGTAATTATTTTAAGCTCTGGTTTCCTTTGAAAGCCTGATAGGAAGGAAAACAGACCCAGTGTGGTCACAGATGCAGTTCCTCAGTGTTTCTATATAGCTGGTTGTATTTTTAGATGTAGCTAGTACATCATGTAGCTAGTATAAAATATTCTGTCCACTGTGGTACTAAAGTTGCCTCTCATTGGTTTCTGAGACAGCACTCCAAACTCAGCAGGCTTTAAACTTTAACGACAACCTCTCCTAACAGTGAAGATACGTGCTAATGCAGCACGGCTCCTGCCAGCCGTTGCTTTTATGGGCCAGTCTATTATCAATGAGTAAAAGTTGCCAAGCAAAGGATTTTCCTAGAGTGGCCCCGCAGTTTGACTAACAACCAAGAGTGTGCACTTTGCAGTCCAAACATTTTAGAAATGACTTAACGTACCCTACCATGAATTGCAGCAGACCTCTCGAGCTAAATGGCTATCATGACTCTCACTTCTTATTCATTCTGCCCCCACATTGACTTTTAAATTAGTTATTTGTCATTTCTGCAAAGTATGCTCCTACTTAAGAATAAAAGCTATTTCACACATTTCTTACAACTAAATAATACTCACCTTTGCTGCTTTTTTGTATACGCTACCTTTCAGCCAATTATTGCTAGCTAAAATTAAATATTTTACACAAATAAGAAAAGAGAGTTTTAAGAATGAACAATATGGTAGATGTCAGAGGGGCTACTCCTGCTCTGAGCATGTGATTAACTGTGACCACTTGAGAGCTACTCTTTAACATTACTCTTACATGTCACTTTAATTAGAAGTAAGTTGCTTTATAAATGTGCCTTATCGTTAAATTTAAGTGAATACCCTTTTAAGTATAATTCTTAAAAGTTTGATAAATACAGGTCCTGATTTTTTCAGTAAGATGAGCTGAGTGGTTGTTCTCAATTTACACAATATCATGACTTTATTTATTATATTGGTTATTTTCTGTCCTCTCATTTGTCCTGCAGAGTGGCCCGAGTTTGTGAGGAACTATGCCCCTTGGTGGGCGTCCCACACTTTGGACTGGCTGAATTATGGGAAGAACGTCCAGGTGGTCCACTTTGAGGATCTGAAGAGGGACCTGTTCTCCAAGCTGAAGGGGATGGTCCAGTTTCTGGATTTGAAGGTTTCTGAAGAACGCCTGCTCTGTGTCGAAGGCCAGAAGGATGGAAACTTCAAGCGATCAGGGCTACGAAAGCTGGAATATGACCCCTATACTCCTGAAATGCGAGCGAACATCAATGAACTGATCAGAACAGTAGACGCTGCCTTGAAGAAAAGGAAGATGTCTGGAGTTCCAGAGGACTATATGCCTAGATGATGAATGTGATCCCCTTGTTTCTTTTTATTTTCTTTCTTTACCCTCCTATTTTCAGTTTGTTTTCCATCTTAGTTCATTTTCCCCAGCTTCATGCATTAATAGAAGAGGCAGTTTTAACTGATTAGGTTTGTTTTTCTCTTTGGCTGAATGAAAAGGACTTCTTTTCCTGCTCTATGCACATGTGCTGTAGGCATGTGCACATGCCTTAACGTGAAGAAGGTCATAGCTGTGACTATAGAGAGGCTCGCCTGACAGTGCTGGGTGATTTGTTGCCAGTGAAAAAAACATTTAACACAAAATATATTATAATACTGCAGTATGAGCTTATTTTGTGCAAAAGAGAAACAACGATTATGAGAAATCAAAACATTAAACTGTACGAATCTTCTGCTGCTATCAGAGTTACAGAACAATAATATTTTATAAATTAACTTCTCTGAAAACTTTAAAATGTTCAGCCCTTTGTCAGAGGGGAAATGCAATATGCAGGCTATAATGATGATACTGTGTGTTTCCAAGTTTTTGTAAGTTATTCATCTTACTTTATGTAAAAGGAGTCATGTTTTCACTGATAAAGAGGTAAAGAACGCTGAGCTCCTCATATTCAAGAAGATTAACAATCCCTCTTGAAGGCACTGACTCAAGGAGAGAAGAGGATTTATCTCGACAGCATTTATTTATCTCTGGTGTGCAGTGCACATGTTGACTAAATTGTTTGTGAATATGTTTTTATTAACACCGGACTCGATGCAGAAATCCAAAAAGCACTTCTCTGTGCAACACTTGCCCCAAAGATCACTGAGGAATTAGGCATTACACTTGTGTTATAGATTGGAGTTTACCTTAGCAGTAGTGATCGTTATAGATTTATTTTAATAACAGTTAATCATACTGAATGTGAAAACTGATTTTTTAAAATTGCTTTGTTGTAAAAAGAGCTATGAGACAGTTAAAGCTGTTGATAATTTCACTCTTCGTAATAAAAAGAAAATCCACAAATGTGTGAAAAATTCTGCTCAGATTTATAAGCAACACGTCTTATTACGGTACTCAATGTGCTATGCCATATGCTTAGTAATAAACAAATATATAAAAAAATGATTACATGAATATATAAATAAATAAAACACTGATGACTGAGAGCCAGAAAACATGAACTGACATCCATTTTCAGTATGATATAAATATATTTTTATAATGTATGCTGACACATCAACAACAATATTTGTATTGCAACAAGCAAATGGGAGAAATTGTTTCTATTTTTAACACATGCTTTAAACTTTATTGGCCCTTGCTTTCATTGACAAGCTGGCACTTTCTGAACATGTGTCACATTTGAATGTATTTTCTATGGAATGAATGTCGTGATAAGGCCCAAATAAATGAGTACATACAATTATGTTCTATGGTCAACTGGTTTTTACAACAACAACTCCAAGCAGCCAGAGAATTGAGGGCATAATTTCCACTGGGGAAGGTGTTGGTAATACTATTAACGGATGTTGCTATTGAGGAATACATGAGAAGAGGTGTAGTTGCACATGTGAATGAAACGTCTCGGGTTACGTATCTAACCCTTGTTCCCCGAGAAGGGGAACGAGACACTGCGTCGGTGACGACACTATGGGAACACCTCTGGGCGTGGCAGGGCTGAACTATGAATGAAACTACTCCAATCCTATTGGTGTTACTAGAACGGTAGTGTGTGACGGCGTAACCGGAGGGGGTATATAAGCACACCGGCACATAGGACACATTAGCCCTTTCTATGAAGCAAAGCACTCCAGGCGGGGTGAGGAGTGTCTCGTTCCCCTTCTCGGGGAACAAGGGTTACATACGTAACCCGAGACGTTCCCCTTCGAGGGAACTCGAACTGCGTCGGTGACAACACTATGGGAACGAGATACCCACTTCGGCCACGCCGAAACCCCGCCTGCCCCCAGCGTGCAGAACCTGACGGCACAACTAGGAGGAGAGCGCACGGGTGCCGGGTGCAGAAGGCAGGTCCAGACTGTAAAACCGGATAAAAGTGTGAGGGGTGGCCCAGCCAGCCACATCACACAAATCCTGGAGTGACGCCCCTGCGAGGAGGGCCCTAGAAGCCGCCATGCCTCGAGTAGAGTGCGTCCTTACGGCCATAGGTGAAGGCAAACTGCGCACCTGATAGGCCAGGCAAATAGTCTGAACAATCCAGTTGCTGATGGTGTGTTTAGAAGCGGGGAGCCCAGCCTTGGGGGACCCGAAACACACCAGCAACTGGTCTGCTTTCCTCCACCGGGAAGACCTCAGAATGTAAATACTCAGTGCTCTGACAGGGCAGAGCAGATGAAGTCTCCCGTCCTCCGCCGTCACATGAGGTGGGATGATGAAACACCTGCAGCACTGTGGACCCTGGCCGGAACCTTAGGGACATAACCTGGACAAGGGTGCAGGATGGCCCTGACCCTCCCCGGGGCAAACTCCAGGCATCGGGGAGACACCGAAATTGCCTGGAGATCCCCCACCCTCCTCAGAGAGGTGATAGCGAGGAGAAAGGTCATCTTAAGGGTCAGGTGCTTGGCCTCAGCCGACTCCAGGGGTTCGAAGGGGGCCTCAGCCAGCGCTTCGAGAACCACTGCCAGGTCCCAGGTGGGAGCCCTGGAACGAGTCACGGGTCTCATCCTCCAGGCTCCACGGAGGAAGCGCACGACCAGCGGAAGCCTCCCCAAGGGCCCATCACTCAGAGGGGCGTGGAATGCTGCAATGGCAGCCACATATACTTTGAGCGTGGACGG
This sequence comes from Micropterus dolomieu, assembly GCF_021292245.1. Lineage (NCBI taxonomy): Eukaryota > Metazoa > Chordata > Actinopteri > Centrarchiformes > Centrarchidae > Micropterus > Micropterus dolomieu. Next base: position 23,616,297 of record NC_060170.1, on the reverse strand, counting down.
GGAGAGGCCAGCGGAGAAACGGTGCTGGAGGAACTCCAGTATCACAATTACCGAGCAGGTAACTGGGTCCACCGCCCGTTCTCTACACCAGGTGGTGAACACATTCCACTTTACATCCTTCTCGTGGATGGGGCTCTGGAGCTGAGCAGCGTTTCGACTGCTCCTGTCGTCAGGTCCGCCTCTAAGAACTGCGAAACCTCAGGGGCCAGACCCATAGCTGCCACAGAGCGGGGTGCGGGTGAAAGATCCGGCCCTCCGCCTGGGACAGCAGGTCTCTCCTCAGAGGGACCTGCCAGGGCGGGCCCTCGAGGAGCGATATTAAATCCGAGAACCACACTCACACAACCAAAATGGGGCTACTACTAGTAGACTGACGCCGTCCTGGCGGACCCGCTCCAGAGCCCCCGGGAGCAGAGCAACTGGGGGAAACGCATACAGGCGCAGCCTTGGCCACGTCTGTACCATGGCATGTGGTCTGCTCCTTGATTCTGGGTCCCAGGGATGTACATCGCTCTGAGAGACAGCAGTCTCTGCTGGGACCACAGGAGGATCCGATGTGCCAGTTTGCATAATGGGCGCGAGCGCAGACCCCCCTGGTGATTCAAATAGGCCACTACTGCCGTATTGTCGGTTCTGACAAGGATGTGGCGACCGCGGAGGGCGGGCAGAAAACTCCTCAGAGCTCTGAAAACCACCAACATTTCCAGGCAATTTATGTGCAAAGAGAAATGATGCTCCTCCTCTCTCGAAGCGGCCGTCCATGACCGCGCCCCATCCCGTGAGTGAGGCGTCTGTTGAAATAATTGTTCGGCGACAGATCGCTCCCAACATAGGACCTTGGGACAGGAACCAAGATTTCCTCCATACAGACAGGGAACGAAGGCATCCGCTCGTAACCCGTATCAGACGGAGCGGATTTCCCCTCGGGGAGAATCCCTTGGATTTTAGCCACCACTGCAGGGCTCTCATGTGCGGTAGTCCAGAAGGTATGATACTGGACGCTGCTGCCAGAAGACCCAACACCCTCTGAAAGTGTTTTACAGTGATGGCGCAGCCTAACTGCACTCTGGTCACTGAGGATAAAATGGACTCGATGCGTGCGGGAGACAGGTGGGCCCGCATCGTCGTTGAGTCCCACACCACCCCTAGGAACGTAGTCCGTTGGGCGGGTGTCAGCACGCTCTTCTTCGCGTTGAGCCGCAGCCCCAAACGCTGAAGGTGGGCGAGGACGACATCTCGATGCCGAACCGCTAACTCTCGAGACTGGGCCAGGACGAGCCAGTCGTCGATGTAGTTCAGTATGCGGATGCCCTGGAGCCTCAACGGAGCCAGAGCTGCATCCATGCATTTGGTGAACGTGCGGGGAGATAGTGCTAGGCCCAACGGAAGAACCCGATACTGGTAAGCCCTGCCCCCGAAGGTGAACCTCAGGAACTTCCTGTGAGAGGGACGGATGGAGATGTGGAAATAAGCGTCTTGCAGATCTATCGTGACAAACCAATCCTCGGATTGGATGTGACTGATGATGGCTGGGATGGTAAGCATCCTGAACCTGAATCTCCTCAGAGATTGGTTCAGGGACCGTAAATCCAAAATCGGACGCAATCCTCCGTCCTTCTTGGGAACCAGGAAGTATCGGCTGTAAAAGCCGGCTTCTCTGACTGGCAGGGAAATTAAGACCCCTACTCGAGGTCTCAGGACCTCTTCCCCCGGGCCCGCCGAGACTGAATGACGGTCCTCAGATCCGTCTTCCCGGGGGGCTATGGGCGAGAGCGCCGTCTTGCGTCCCAGGTTGGTTGAGGGGGATCCCGCGAAGCGACGCTCTGCTTCTCGCTGTGGCGGTAGGTGCTGGATGAAGGCTGTGTCCGCCTTTCCTGAGCCGTCGCGGTCCTGGAGTCTGACCGGCAGGGGAGATATCGCTTAAACGCCTCTTCCTGAGTTTTGGCGTGCTGGAACCTGTTGACGACAGCATCCACTGCTTCGCCAAACAGGCCAGAAGGCGAGAGCTGGACCACAAAAATGTGCTTGAATATTGTCGGAGTTGAGGAGCTCCGCAAATGGCTGCGGGGGAAGCTCACAGAGCCCTCTGCTCCCGCCGTCACACAGACCGCTGCAGCAACAACGGCAGAGGAAAACACAGCTGGAAGGTTTTCATACCGCTTCTGTCTTTACATTCTGAGGAATGTTGAAACCCTTTAGCCGTAGATATATTTTAAGATATGGTGTGTGTGTCGCATTGAACATTACGTCGCGGCAGTTGTGTGTGGCGTCGCTCTGACGACAAGCTACGTACCATCTCTGGGTATTGTCTGCAATGGAAAACGGAGCAGGGCCGAGTAGAGTCGAGTCTATCGATTTGCGCTATGGTAGCATTTTTCGGCAAGGCAGCATAGATCATCAGAACACCGGCAACAGTTCAACGTTTAGTCCCAAAAAGTAATTTAAGCTAAAAAACAAAAAATGTCTCCAGAATGCAGGAAATTGAGTGTTTAATGCTCTAATTCCACCCTCCCACACTCTTATATTTTAGCATTTCATATTTCTTCAAAATAGTGTTCAAAATCTTATCGCCTTGGTCTCGTGCATCGTCATGTCTCGTGTATCATCACGCCCCTAATCTGAGCCCTTATGTCCCCACCAATTTTCAAAACAAAGTGACGCCCATACATGTGAGATGAACTGCAGAGCTGATAATTATGTGTGGGTTTGTCACTTCAAGTGAACCCTTTAACATTTTCTCATGGTCCAAAATTTCATTGCGACTCAGTGCGTGCAACCTTTATGGTCTGGGTCTTCCCCCTTCTGTCCACTGTTTCAACATCAAAGAAAATCACCAGGCACCCTTCTTCTTTTTGTCTTCTTGTTATGATTCCTCTAATGAGTAGGAAGCGAATGTTGTCTTTTCACTGCAGATACACATTAATCGTGTGCAATTTACACCTTAAGGGGAAGACCTGAAGACCTCATTTTGACCACGGAGATGTTGCAATGATGGACCATTTTACTTTTTTGTCAAACACAAACTGAGCTCATATTTCATATCTCATAAGTGTTGGCAAAAAAACATGTTATGTAAAGAGTTTGCACTGTTATACTGACTGCTGACTGCAGTGATAATATAGCTCATCATTGCATTTATTATAACAAGTGAGGTTTCAATGAAATAAATGATGCCGTCCATGAAATGAAATGCATAAAATGCTTGCACCTTTTGACTGCAAAGAACTACAGATGAAATAATTCTTCCAATCTTCTTGTCTTTTAACTTATATCCAAATTCTCATCTGAACATGATCATAGTATCGTGGCTGTGGATAAGTTATAAATAAATACATTTTTAAGATTCTGATTGAGTAATACAACAAGAGCTGATTCTAATAGTTACATCTTTATTTCAGAAAACACAAACAAGGAGGGAAAAAAACATTTATTGCACAAACAGCATTCACTGTGCAGCTGTCACACATGAAACAACAGAAATACAAGTCCATTGGTAACTGCTAATAACAGCTGGGTATGTGTTGTATGTACTGATTCACAAATACAATCATCTCACTCTATACACTGTATAGTATGCAGAGCTGTGAAAGACACCAGCTATTTCTGTACTCCTCTTATTCATGAGACTTCACTGCATATATCTCAGCAGCAAGTCCTCCACCTATTTGCACATTGTATTTGGGTCAGTCTGATATAACATACATAAATGCTACAACACACAAATAGTTACGTACTGTGGTATCAGTAAATAAAACCTCAGATATTCCTTTTCCGGTGGAACGACAATTGAGGTTTATGTGCATGACAAAGAAACTCCATGTGTTAATTCTTGTATGCCAGTGTGCTTATTATTTTAGTTCAGAGGTCAAGGAAGTAGATGAAAACTTTATAACAATCAATCAACCTCGAGCCCCTTCCAGCAAATTTGCAACATACAAGCTGTGATTTGAAACATAAGATTATTTTACTTCCTGTTAAATTTTGACATGTGTCACTAATCAAAGCAAATACAATCGATGCAAGAGCCCTGCAAGACTCAAAAATGTATCTTCAACATGCATTCAACAAACATTTGTGAAAGGTGATGTTGCCATCATTTTAGATTCCAAATACACACAAAATTGCACTTGTGAAAGGCAATGGAAGTGTTTCTTTTTCTTAATATAATTACAGACAATACTTAATATAATGATTATACATATACTGTGTATATTATCAGAAAATATACCTCATATTTTACAGTCTTATTTTACAACTACATTTACAGTTATAATTGCCTACAAAACTTTTGCAAATACTACTCTGAAAATACACCTGCTGGATGAAATTGATGTCATCCTTGTGCCATGTAAAAATGAACTTAGCACATGTTAAGATATTGGCGCAAGCTTGTAGATCTTTAACCTCATTATCTGTTTGTGAGCCTAAACTGGTAACAGATTTCTCTATGTGGCCAACAGAATAAAAATGCAACACGAGTGTGTTATCACAAGCAACAACATATTCCATAACGTGTGTTACAGCAATTAATTGCACATTTGAAGTATTTTTTGTACAGGTGAGTGCACTGAGTGAGACAGCTTTGGAGTGATGCCTCTAGATGTGTGTAGAAGCTCTGGCGTCCATGGAGCTGGACCTGGACAGGTATCGGCTGGTGGTGCGGCCTTCATCTCCCATCGCGTTCTCCATCTTTGAGAGCACAGAGCTCTTGAACTTCTGCTTGAAGTCATTGCCCATGAAAACATACAACACTGGGTTGAGGAAACTGTTCGCCGCTGCCAAAGAAGTGCCTACTTTGAGTCCAATGATTAAAATGCCCTGGTCAAGGTTTTGGTGGTCCAGCTCAAGCAGGATGAACACGTGATAGGGCAGCCAGCAGATGAAGAAAGCAGCCACGAGTGCAGTCATGACTTTGAGTGGTTTGGAGGATTTAGTCATCCTGCTGGTTCGAAGTCTGAGGATGATGACAGAGTAGCAGATGATGATGATGGTGAACGGGACAATAAACCCTGCAAGGAAGCGGCTCCCTGCCACAATCTTGTGACTGTGTTGGTTTGACGTATAATTGTTCAAGCAAATGGTCCTACCCAGGTGAGTGCCAACATCCCGAAAGATCACAGAGGGAAAGCTCAGTGCGATTGCGAGAAGCCAGGCCACAAAAACAACAATGGATGCCTTTTTGACAGTGCGACAGTTCTGGGCCCAAACCGGAAACACCACTGACACGCAGCGGTCAACGCTGATGACAACCAGGAGGAAGATGCTGCTGAACATGTTGAGGAACATAATGAAGGGGACAAATTTGCACATGAAGTGGCCAAAGATCCACTCCTCCATCACCATGTGGGCGATGTTGAATGGGAGGAAGGCGCAGAAGACAAAGTCGGAGATCGCAAGGCTCAGGTACCAGGTTGTGTTGACCGTCTTCTTCATCTTGAAGCCAGAAATCCAGATGACCAAAGCATTTCCAAAGAAGCCCAGCAGAAAAATGACCACGCTGACCAAGAGCAAAGACATACATGACCCTTCTTTTAAACAAGTCGATTTGTGCCGAAAAACTAGCTCCTCGTGTGGAGTGATATTGTTTTCGGAAGTGTAGTTATAGTCTAATTCATAATCATCTAAATAATCCATTTTGCCTTGATGAACTGTTTTAAAGATTTCTGTGAAATAAAAAGGAAAACATTGAGAATGTACAGCATTTGATCAAATTGTACATCATTTTCAAACAACTTATTAACAACTTATTAAATGAAAATGTTTTTGAATCTAAATGAACTCTTGTAATATTCAGATCATTGAACAATGACATACCTGCAGCACAGACCTTCTCCTGTTGTTGACTTGATGGTGTCCAGAGCTTTGTGTCAGCGGAGCCGTTTTGTTTCCTTTAACACTACACAACCCATCTACTTTGCAATCAGCTGACTGAGTAGTTTCTCAACGCTTCCGTCCCCTAAATACTTTCAGTACTGCATTTTGAGGTCTTTAAGGAATCAGACTAATTGTACAATTTACTAGTATTTAGTACAAGTAAATTTGAGAAACTTTACTTGACAATTTACATGTCACTTTCTGTTTTAGTATATTTTGGATAAATGTTCGGTAAATAGAGCAGGGGGTGTCCCTCTCTAACTTCAAGAAGCTCTTGAAAACTCATCTCTTTCGAGAACACTTCCTCTTATAACACCTCTAACTCCTAACCTCTAACATGCATGTCCTGTGCTCTTCTTCTTCTATCCCCTACAATGACCATGTATAGATTGCACTTTTTGTTTTGATTGCACTTTTTGTTAACTCTTACTTCCTTCCCTAGGTATTTACCCCATTGATGTGATATGTACTATGAGCTCTTACTAGTATTTATTGCTGCTCTTACTAGTATGTTTTGTCAGTTGTAGATCTGTAATTGATGCTCTGTTGACGCTTGTATGTTGTTCCTCAAATGTATGTCGCTTTGGATAAAAGCGTCTGCCAAATGAGTAAATGTAAATGTAAATATTTTTATTCCACTACAGTTATTTGACAGTTTTAGTTACTTTACTAATTAAGGTTTTGTGCACAAAATGCATGAAGAGCTTTTATAATATGATGCTTTTTTATAAACTAAACTACACCACAGTATATACAATTACTGAAACAATTAGTCATTACTTACATACTTTTACTTAGGTAACATTTTAAATGCAAGACTTTTACTTGTACTTTCTTTACAATATGGCATTAGTACATACTGTTGTTGGTTACAAGTGAGGCTTTAAATTATATTAATACCATGGAATTACATTTATCTGACGCTTTTATCCAAAGTGACTTACAATTGCTATACATGTCAGAGGCCTCTGGAGCAACAAGGGGTTAAGTGGGACACAATGGGGGATTGAACCCAGGTCTCTCACACCAAAGGTAGGCATCTTTTCCATTGCGCCATCGCCATTGCCACCCCAACAATTGAACCTGTATGTTGTTCCTCTGGCCTATGAAAAACAGAAGTTTCTTAATGAATACAGATACATATACTTCCCCCTGTCATGTTGCATGCACAAACAGTTACATCTGGCCTAAGTGATAAAAGCAGTCAGAGGAAGAAAGCATTTAGAGCCACGGTATTCATAACACAAATGAGTCTCAGGCAATAAACACACTGATTTTTAATTTGATATTTCAGCCCCAGCTTTTGATGCAGATGTTTCTAATAACACACAAAAAGCAACAGCTGTTATAAATACAGGCCACAGAATCATTTCTGATTGAGTCAGCTCTCTATGGTTGTTCTGCTTCGTGGAGCCATAATCATCGAGGCAGATGCATCCGTTCACAATGTTCTGTGTTCCTCCTGAACCCGAGAAAGCAGCAGCAAGAAGAACCACAGATGTACCTCAGTTTGGAAAATGAATGAGTTTGTTATAATGAGTTAAGAGGACAGGAACATTCATACAAAACACTGGGTTCCTGACTGTGAACCCCCCCCCCCCCTCATTTCCAGAAGATAATAAACTGAAAAGGTTCAGTGGGATAAAGGGACAGATAATATAAACAAAATATCTAGAAATATCCAGAAATTATCAGCTTGGATAGCTGGATCGGGTATTGTGACAAGGGGCCCACACTGGGGCCAATCTATTCAATTCAATTACACGCGTAATTGAAACTTTATAATATAACTGAAGGAAGACAGTTTTCATAGTCTTGTTATGTGCCTTGACTTTTCTTAAAATGATTTGGGGTGAATGTGTAGATTTTAGTTTTGTTTTGATTCTATATGGCAAACACCTAGCTAAGAAAGCTAGCTAGCTCCACACATGGCCGTTTGCTCCACTGTCTCGTCCAAATATGGTCACGTCTGGGGCTGCTGGTTGCAAAAAATCAGCATGGCGGCGCCCTATTGGCCAAACTTGAGGCTTCAAAATGGCAGTCCACAAACCAACGTCACGATGACTACGTCCACTTCTAATATGCAGTCTATGAGCATGACTACTGCTATACATTGAATCACGGGTGGAAAAGTCCAGAAGAAGAGTTCTGTGGGGGGGTTTTACAATCAAATCAACGTAGCAGACACAGACAGGGAGAGAGAGACAGAGAGAGGTGAGGCACTCTGATGTGTTTGCAGCAGAGGTAGGCTATATAACCCCTAAAATCCAAAATCCAATGACTCTGTAATGTCTGCGTTATGGCTGCGCCGCAGTTGCCGGAGCTAATCATGGCCATTATAGTCAATGCTCCCTGTGTGAAATGCAGCCTGCAGTTGACGGAACGAAACAGGGTAACATAGAGCTGTGAAGAAGGTACTAGAAGCACAAAAAAGACAAACTAATAACAAGTAAACAATGTGGGGCAGGCTGCCTGCTCCGCTGCTGAAACGCTTCTGAGATGCTTCCAGTGTACTTTGACGACGGACTATGGACGCATCAAAACTGTGGTGGAGAATGAAGTAGAAATAAGAAAAAACTATTAGAAATAGTAAATACATACCCCGCTAACACCGATTTTATCACCTTGTTGCTGCTGTTTACATTCACCACAGACACAAATTCCAAAAAAGCACTGCAGAATTTTAAATAACTGTATTGTTGTTTAATTTTATTTTATATGTTACCATATTTTTAAATACATTTAATTATATGTTAAAGAGGTGGTATTATGCTTTTTGGCTTTTTCCCCTCTCCTTTATTGAGTTATATCTCTTTTTTTGTGCATGTAATAGGTTTGCAAAGTGAAAAAGCCCAAAGTCCAGCCCAAAGGTAATTCCCATCTCCCACAGAAGGCACTGCTTTGTAGTCCAGCCCTTCACTTCTTTTACTTGTGACGTCACAATGAAAACACATCATAAAGCTTGCCAAGCGGCTAGCGGGGTCAGGCACGCCCTCAAACCAAGCTAGTCTGAGCGGAGGCCCTTTGGCGACTCGCCTTTGTTTGGTTTTCCATTGTAGAAATGTTGTACCTGTTCCTGCTTCCAGGTACTTTTTTTCGTATCACCTCACCTCCCTCGAGGTTCCAAGCGAGTTGAGGGATACTAAAATGTAATGTGAAAACATGACAGACTGCTGATTGGTCAGAGAGAATATTCACTATTCACTGCATCATCATTGCGTGTGCCAGACAGAGACCAGCAACAGAAAGTTTTATATTTTACAGTTTTCGTATGGAATTTCATCACTAAATCTACTTCTGAGAAGTTTTGAGGGGAGAAATCAGCTGTGTAGATTTCGAATATTGACAGTTTTACGAGAAGTGATGGCGGAACAAAAATGTGCTTGAACATTTTCGGAGTTGAGGAGCTCCGCAAGTGGCTGCGGGGGAAGCCTGTGCCAACCCGCGGGAGGAGCATGTGAGGCCGGCCAGCCGCCCGCTCACAGAGCCCTCTGCTCCCGCCGTCACACAGACCGCTGCAGCAACAACGGCAGAGGAAAACACAGCTGGAAGGTTTTCATACCGCTTCTGTCTTTACATTATGAGTAATGTTGAAACGTTTTAACCGTAGATATATTTTAAGAGCTCATTGAACAATACGTCGCGGCAGTTGTGTGTGGCGTCGCTCTGACGACAAGCTACGTACTATCTCTGGGTACTACCTGCAATGGAAAACGGAGCAGGGCCGAGTAGAGTCAAGTCTATCGATTTGCGCTATGGTAGCATTTTTCGGCAAGGCAGCATAGATCGTCAGAACACCGGCAACAGTTCAACGTTTAGTCCTAATGGTAAGATGTGTAACAATGATGTTGTGTGGTTGTGGACTGGTAATAACTTATACCATCTGCTAGGTTACGGTCGCAGTCTGAAGCGGCTTTGATTTGGATCACACTACCTTGTTTCTTACGACCCGCCCTTCTCTGCTTCTGATTGGCTAGTAGTCCTTACCTGGAAACTGCGCATGTGCAACTCCCAATCCAAGATTTTGTACAAGTAACATGCATCACTCTGTAGCTCAAGAGCAGAGCGTACAACACAGGGTGAAAAGAGGAACTGCAGCAATGTGCAGTATGAGAAAAATATGGTGTTTTTTGAAAATTAAACCATGTAAACCTGTTCCCCTTCGAGGGAACTCGAACTGCATCGGTGACGACACTATGGGAACGCCTTTGCAGGGCTGAAACTTGAATGAAACTACTCCAATCCTATTAGTGTTGCTAGAATGGTAGCGTGTGACGGCGTAACTGGAGGCGTATATAAGCACGCCGGCACACCGGACACATTAGCCTTTTTCTATTCAGCAGGCACTCTGGAATGTTTAAAGACCAAAGCTACAGCAAAAACCGAAGAAGCTCTTACCTGGAAGGAAGTCAGATGGCAGACAGAGAGATGGCTGGTGAACGATTCAGGCGGTGTGTTTTTCCATGCCCACGCTACATCACGGCTGGAGACAATCATGCCCTGTGTGTTTCCTTCTGGGGATGCTCTCGAGGGGGCTGCTTGCGGCCATTGCGAGGCCCTGCCCCTGAGGGTGCTGAGGTCCCGTGCGGCTCCTTTTTCCGAAGACGGCCGGATGCGCCCGGCGGTTGCTGAGGCGGTGCGGCGGCTTCGGTCATGGGGCGCCCAGCGCTACATCTCCGAGGGCATCGGGACTGCCGAGGCTTTTTCCATCATCATGGCATCATGGAGGATGACTTCCGGGAGCCAGGCCGACGTCATCAGACCGCACCCAGCTATGAGAGGCAGGGCAGGAGCCGCGGGCCGGCAGTAACCTCTATGAGCTTTTCTGCAGCCCGAGCGCCCCCGCGTTCTTTCCTGATTTGCACAATGAGTTATGTAAATCATGGAACAGACCAAAAAAAAAAAAAAAAGCTGCTCTGCACGGCTGACTGTGTCCCCGATGCTGGACTACAGGAGAGTGACAGAAACTACGGGGGCGTGGCGTACCAGTATCAGGTTCTTCCGTTCGGCCTAGCACTCTCTCCTCGCACGTTCACCAAATGCATGGATGCAGCTCTGGCCCCGCTGAGGCTCCAGGGCATCCGCATATTAAATTGCATCGACGACTGGCTCATCTTGGCTCAGTCTCGGGAGTTAGCGGTTCGGCATCGAGATGTCGTCCTCGCCCACCTTCAGCGTTTGGGGCTGCGGCTCAACGCCTGCCCAACAGACTACGTTCCTAGGGGTGGTGTGGGACTCGCACGCACCCAGGGGCTGAGGCCCGGGGAATGGAGACTCCACCCCCAGGTGGTGGAGTTATTATGCGAAAGGTTCGGCCCCACAGACGTGGACTAGTTTGCGAGAGACTATGCACTGTCCACTGTGGTTCTCCCTCTCGCCCCCAGCCCCGCTAGGGCTGGATGCCATGGTGCAGACATGGCCGAGGCTGCGCCTGTATGCCTTTCCCCCAGTCGCTCTGCTCCCGGGGGTTCTGGAGCGGGTCCGTCAGGACGGTGTAAGTCTACTGCTGGTAGCCCCGTTTTGGCCAGCCTGAGTGTGGTTCTCTGACATAATATCGATACTCGAGGGCCCGCCATGGCAGGTCCCCCTGAGGAGGGACCTGCTGTCTCAGGCGGAGGGCCAGGTCTTTCACCCTTGCCCCGCCCTGTGGAGACTGTGGGTCTGGTCCCTGAGGGGGCCCAGTTCCTGGAGGCGGGAACAGTCGAGATGCTGCTCAGCTCCAGAGCCCCGTCCACGAGAAGGATGTACGGCCTGAAGTGGAATGTGTTTGACACCTGGTGTAGAGAACGGGCGGTGGACCTGCCCGGTGACTATGGTATTGGAGTTCCTCCAGGACCATTTCTCTGCTGGCCTTTCCCCATCCACACTCAAGATGTATGTGGCTGCCATGGCGGCGTTCCACGCCCCTCTGAGGGATGGGCCACTGGGGAGGCTTCCACTGGTCGTGCGCTTCCTCCGTGGAGCCCGGAGGATGAGACCCGTGACTCGTTCCAGGGTTCCCACTTGGGACCTGGTGGTGGTTCTCGAAGCGCTGGCTGAGGCCCCCTTCGAACCCCTGGAGTCGGTTGAGGCCAAGCACCTGACCCTTAAGATGGCCTTTCTCCTCGCTATCACCTCTCTGAGGAGGGTGGGGGATCTCCAGGCACTTTCAGTTTCTCCGGGGAGGGTTAGAGCCATTAGAGCCATCCTGCACCCTTGTCCGGGCTATGTCCCTAAGGTTCTGTCCAGTTTGGCAGGGTCCATGGTGCTGCAGGCGTTTCATCCCCCACCTCATGTGACAGCGGAAGACGGGAGACTTCATCTGCTCTGCCCTGTCAGCACTGAGTATTTACACTCTGAGGTCTTCCCGGTGGAGGAAAGCAGACCAGTTGCTAGTGTGTTTCGCTTCTAAACACACCATCAGCAACTGGATCGTTCAGACCATTTCCCTGGCCTATCAGGTGCGCGGGTTGCCTTCACCTATGGCCGTAGGGGCGCACTCTACCCGAGGCATTGCGGCCTCTAGGGCACTCCTCGCAGGGGCTTCGCTCCAGGATTTGTGTGAGGCAGCTGGCTGGGCCACCCCTGGGGGTAGGCGGAGGCGTGGGTATTCTCGTTCCCATAGTGTCGTCACCGACGCAGTTTGAGTTCCCTCGAAGGGAACCGCCACACCTCACCCCGCCTGGAGTGCTTATATACGCCTCCAGTTACGCCGTCACACGCTACCGTTCTAGCAACACCAATAGGATTGGAGTAGTCTCATTCATGTTTCAGCCCTGCCACACCCAAAGGCGTTCCCATAGTGTCGTCACCGACGCAGTGTCTCGTTCCCCTTCTCGGGGAACAAGGGTTACATACGTAACCCGAGACGTTCTGGTACAACCCCTAAATAAGATTTTGAACCTGAAAATGAGCATAATACCACCTCTTTAAGTTCTGTGTGTAGCGTGAAGGGACTACAAACTTTGTTTCGTTTTACGGCCTTGTGCTTTATACTGACAAATAAACAACCTTGTACCTTGTACTTGTACACAGTTGGACTAGTAAGTAATATTGCTATGTCTTGTGTTGTCGCACTTGCTTGATGTTTGGCTGTGTTAGCAAAGTTCTAACACAGCCAAAAAATCCTAACAAATGCATGTGTACAGCTGTCCTTATTTGAAGCGTTGATGTACTCGAGACCAGTCTTAAGACCACTTTTCGATGGTCTCGGTCTCCTTTCGGACCGCATTTGTGCTCGGTCATGTCTCGGTCTCGCACATAGAGGACTCTAGACTTTATTTTAAGATCAGTCAAGACCATAAATTTTGTATCAATAAATTGCTTTTGCATGCACAAGCTACCTAATTTAGTTAACATGTTGAGGGAAGTAGCTAATGCAGTTAGTTTGTTAGAGACAGCGGACAGGACATGTGGTAATAACTTGTTCCTAAGATACATTTTTCCTTCTGATAAACAATGATGAGACATGCTACATACAGAGTATATAGCTAATATGTAAGTTAAGTTACATCACTGTTAGCTATTTGTCAGCTGCATACAGCTCCCAACATTAAAGCTACGCTCCATTGTACCACTCCCTCATTTGGGTGAGAGAGTTAACCCAGAGATGTGACAGCGGAGAGTGGAAACTGAGTAATGCACCACCACTGCTATGAAAAATGTACATTAAATAGGTTGCTCTGTATGGGCATAAACATATGGCACTTTACTTTAAGAGAGCTAATTTTGAGTTTGAATACAAAGTTGCAGATCAATAATGGATGCTCAAATATGGAAGACAAGAGTCGCCCAGAAAACCTAATGCTTGCACAAAAAATTGTATTGTGTAATAAATCAATAATGATAATTATAGTGATGTAATTTTCCGCGATAACAATATAACAACAATAGAAACACTTTGGAAACATTTAATTCATTTAAATTAGCACTTAATTTTTCAATTAAGATGCTGCTGCTTTAAGTTATAAAGATGCAATCTTTACAATTTAAATAAATAGTTTTGTGTGTAGACAATAACATGGTAGAAGCAAAATTGCCAAATATTTTAAAGCAACAGTCTGAGATGTGTTCAAAACTAAATCCTGAGCTATTTTTATTCCTTCATTCACCTGTAATATTCCTGAAGTGTGTAAAGCCTATACACTCCAGAGCTACTGTATTAAAGGCCCTGCAACCCATTGTAATCACAGATGATTTTAATAAATCTGGGAGACCTCTTCTTAGCACTGTGTAGGCCTGTACAGACTGTGCTTGATTGACATTTCCTGGATTCTCCTGTTAGCTTTGTTGCACCTGGTAGGCAGGGAAGCCTTTACCATTCTTAGTCGATGCTGTCTCACATCTCATAATTTCCAGAATTGCGTCGCCCACTTTCAACCTGAATGAAATGAAAACACATTTTATGAACAATTTCTTTGGCATCTTTCACCCCCCATACAGATCTTTACTTTAGATGTTCTTCTCTCCTGTTTTCCCTGTATGATCTATTCTGTCAGAACAGTCTTCCAAAACACTAAAACGAACAAAACCTGTAAATGTAATTTAGGAAGTGGCAGTCACAAACTTAAACAGAATCTAGAGATTTAATTTTGTTCTCTGAAATAACCGAAGAATTTGCTAAACTGGTCACGTTTGTTAGACTGTTCTGTGCTGCCTGACAAAATACTTCAACTATAGATACAGCTCCCAGTAATGCTGCGTATTTTTAACAGATCAAGGTACAAGGTTGTTTATTAGTCATTATACAGCACAAGGCTGCATAACAAAATGCAATTTGTAGTTCTTTCATGCTACACACACACACACACACAACATAGGCTATAATTAAGTGTAGGTAAAATATAGTAACATATAAAATAAATAAATAAACAATACATACAGTTATTTATATACATATATATGCATATACACACCGAACATTCAACAGTACATTTTTTGAATTTGCATCTGGGGTGAATGTAAACAGCAGCAACCAGATGATAATATGAAAGTTTCATCCTCAAAATAAACAATCTGACACTTGGGAAACAGAGTTGCCATAGCATCCACGTCATCTATACAGACTTAAGATTGACATTCATCTCCAGCTGTTGTACTGCAGTTTTTGGAATTAGCAGGGTAATAAGATTGTTAATTGTGTAAACATTTTCCTAAAAATACAGTAACAGATTTTTTCTACACACAAAAACATGTTAAGGAGAAAATAATTCTTTGTGAAGCTAATGAAGCGCCTTGCTGCACCTGGCATGTTTAGTGTATTTCGACCGTTTCCTCGTGTGTCTTAATGTTTCCTTGATTATTATAATGAACAAGAAAATTTTACATGTTTGGGGGAAACTAGTTTATACATCCTAAAATCCTGAAACAGATGCAGCTCTCTGGTAAATTAGGGAATAAGGAATTGCTCACTCGCCTATCTGACCTATTTAGATCAATTTCAGCAAAATCACTTTCACTGCAGAGGACACACAGACCTGCTGACATCCTGCAGATTAGATTTCCTAATGTAGCTGAGGTTATAAATAATCAAACACACAATAATCAGGTATAGTGTTTCTCTGGGAAATGCACTGTAAACCCTAGTGAGGAAACGTAGATTAATGCCTTATATTTCAGAATATGCTCCACACTTTGATAAAGAACTGCAGATGATTTTTCTTCCTGCTTCTACTAAAAATGCAGAAACAATATTTAAGGAGTTAAGAGGTCACTTAGATAAGGTTGATTACAGTACAACATGTGTTGTCTGTTTCAAAAATATGTCTCAAGATTCATTGGAGTGTAGATTCATACTGGCATTAAATTCAACTTCATCCATTCTGTATGATAACACACACACACACACACACACACACAGTTTTTTTTCCAGTGTATTTTAGCTCGTTCATCACAGTGACACCGGAGGTTCAGCAGGATGGCACAATAAAAACAAAGAGGCCGTCCTTCAGTAGATGACTTCACTTCAACCTTCTCTATCTGAAGAACTACATTATATTATCTTATATTATATTATTATTTGATTTTTGGAATATTCCTGCGGAGTAAAAATAGGTTGTACTAAAAGATTAAGATTCAGAATACATAGAAGATTCGAATGTGCTAACATATGTGTTACCTTGAGAAAATCCAAAGATACTGTTTCATTTTAGGTTGCCTCATAACTTTGGATCAAATTCTGTATTTTGTGTATTTTTACAGCATTATATTGTAAAGCAGAGCAGGTGTTCATTCATTCATTCATTCATTCATTCATTCATTCATTCGTTCATTTTCATTTCCTACAGTTTATTATCATTATTTTTCTACATTCCCATAAAGATAATAAAGGGACTAAGGTATACACAGGAATTGAATGAGTTACACATACATACATAAAATAAAAGTACATAAATATACATTCATTTAAATGCAGTTGTAATTAGATTTTCTAAGTCACTGTACTTCTGACACTGGTTCTAAAATGAGATTTGGACACTGAGTGTGTGTTTTCAGGCTTTCAGCTGTTGTCTTGTTTTCATTGACAAACCACTGTTACACATCAAGTGTCCATCACAACATCCTCTGGACATTTGGGAGTCAGAGACAGTGATCTGAAAGATGTGGAAATGAAGTGTCACCGGTTCTACCTGCCAGTGTGTGGCCTGCTTTTCTACAGGATATGAGGCCAATCTTCCTTGATTTTCAAGTTAAGTCAGTTTTTATTTGTATAGCAAGACAGTATGTTTTCATCTTAGTAATAAAATCCATCATCATTGCGTGATGCTGAAACCATAATCCACACACTTGTATCTGCCTAACTTTCTTATTGTAATGCCAATGTCTCCGCTCTTTGTGCTACTAGAAGTTTTCAGCTTGTTCAGAGTGCTGCAGCTAGAATCCAATTCTGGCCTCTCTTCACTGGTTACCAGTGCAAACTAGAGCTGAGTTGAAGGTTCTTCTTTTAGCTTCTAAGGCCTTGCACCATCTTACTTCTGTGAGCTAGTACCAATTATATAATTATTATTTATTCTACCAGTTATACTCACTTGAAGCTATTCTCCTGGTCATTACTTCAGTTTGCAAAAAACAAACAAACAATCAGGTGGCTTCAGAGCATTTGCCCGTGCCCCTCATCTTCGGAATGGTCTTCCATTACATGTTAGAGAAGACATCCAGTTGAAATCTTAAAATCAAGACTGAAAACCTACCTTTATTCATTTGATTTCAGCCTACCCTAGAACTTTGAACTCAGTCAGGTTAATCACCTTTTTCAGCATCCCTTTAACACTGATGTTATGTGGTTGTTTTATTTTAATTGATTTGATTTGCTTGCTGTGTGTTTTGTCCTATGTATTCTCTTCAATTATGTATTGGGATCACGCTGCATGGTTATTCTGCACTTTACAAAAAACTGATTGATATAGCCCAATCTCACAAATTTGCCTCAATTGCTGCTACCACTTTGTGATTGTAGAAATGAAACAATGAATTTTGGTTTTAAACATTTTCAGGAAATGAAAATGGCTTTCTATTTTAACAACCTCTGACATCATGAGTTTAAAATCAGCTGTTTTTCTAATATTAATTCATTTACTCAACTCCACCGATGAATGTATACAGTTCACATACTGCATTAGTCATCTATATGCTTTAAAGTATTTGTCTTCAAGCTCGGTCATGGCAGCCACAGCAGATACATCATTGACCTCATAGATTAATCCTCATTTATATATACTTTCCTGTGTGAAATACATCTGGGCAGCAGTCAGCTACTGTGTAACAATCAATTGTACACTTATATTTATCCTGTTATCAGGACTGGTCTCCTCTGCTGCAGTGTGATGGAAGGTCTTCCTTTGGAATACATCAGGTTCCACTCCTGCCAGACAATACGCCATTTGAATTGTTCACCAAAGTAACATGAGCATTATCGCTACATTAGTGTCTTCTGCTTGAAACCCATTATATAGATTAAAGTGCAGCAGAAATGCATCACTCATCAGGATAAATCTGTTTACCTAAAATCCAACTCCACAGTGGGGATTACAATGGACTGAGGTTTTGAGTCACAATACCAGAAATAAATAGTAATCGTGCTGAAATGATCTGTGGAACAAAGAGGTGGTGTTTACCTCCTAGGAAGTGTCGGAACTTCATACATCTGAATTTCGTACGTTATTATTAGAACCGCAATATTTCTGCAGCATTTCTACAAGGTGCATATTTGAATGTGTAAAGCAGTTGGGCTATAACAGACCTTGTTCACAGCAGACATTTTGGTTTGTCAGAGCTCAGGTGTACTCTATTTTAAAGAAATATTTGATGTTGAAATATATGAGTGGGGGGGTCTGGTGGTCCTCCCCCAGAAGATTTTGAGCATTAAACTCTACTCTTAAAGTAGGCTTCTGCATTCTGGAGACATAGTCTGCACCAATAATTGGTGGAAATGTCTTTTTTATATGATATAAAAATATATAAAAAAAAAAAATATATATATATATATATATATATATATACAATGGAATATAATGCAGTAATCAGTAGCTTGTTTTTTGGCTAGTATCTAGTAATGAAACAGTATCTTTGGATTCTCTCAAGGTAACATATGTTACTTTTTAGGACAATGCACATTTGTTTCTTCTATATCTTCCTCCTCTTAAAGCTTAAACTAAAAGGCATGGAGACGCAGCAGCAGAGTTTTAAAGCTACCAATTATTTTATGGTAATAGAGTAAACTTGGACAGATTGGTATGCTGAGGAAACCTATATTTTTCCAGAGGTGTCATTAGCTCTGTGGGGACTTGGCTTGGGAACCGACATATATACAGTATGGTTCACTGCCGGAGGTGGCCTTGAGCAAGGCCCTGACCCCGGGTGCACTGATCCTAATTAGGATGGGTTAAATGCAGAGAACCAATTCGTAAAAATTATATGCGGCCAATAAAGTTGATTGTCATCGTAGTGAAAGTGATGAAGATTAATTAAAAAATAAGTTTAACTTCCCATGTCCAGCTGTACTTTGTTTTCTTTTTTGGTATCATTTAAAGCGAAGTGATCAATCTATGTAAATCCCATGATAATTTTTTTATTATTATATATCTTTATCAATCATCCAACCATGAAGCAGGAAATGATATACTCTCAGAAAATTGAGTTCAGATCAAAAGAGGCTCCAGTCATGAATGTTTGTTTGTCTTTTTAAAGGTTCAGTGTGTAATATTTCTGAGGATCTATGGACAGAAATGCAATATAAGATCCATTACTATGTTTGCAGTGGTGTGTAAAGACCTTACATAATAAACCATTATGTTTTCATTACCTTAGATTGAGCCATCTATATCTCCATAACCCCCTTCCATGGATGTCGCCACGTTGCATCTTCATGTTTCTACAGTAGCTGAAAATGGACAAACAGCACTACAGAGCGCGTTTCATCACTACGTTCTTCTTCTTCTACTTCTGGTAGAATTCAGGCAGTGCAGACACTTATCTCTATGTTGAATACATACGTTAGAAGAAGAAGAAGTAGTAATAATATACAGCAAGGGTCTGCAAATACATTTTGCATCAGAGAAACATTTTCAACTGTTTGATGGTGGATGAGAATATAAGCCATAGTATTGACTTACATCAACATGTTGTCTGGTTAGCTCAGTTGGTAAGGTATGGGACTCACAACCTAAGGGTTAGGAGTTCAACAGAGGTGTGTCAAGCCGGCTGCAGACTCTTTTAATGTCATTCAGAATCTTTCAAAGTGAAAGCTCAGTTCAACTTCAAATACTGCATAACAGTAAACAAGCTTCTCTCGCTTTTATTTTGTAGGCAAAACCACTTAAGAGGAAGTGATTATGTGAGTAACTGTTGCTGTCATGACTGAGATCTGGTTCAGCACCGCCATCATAGCATTTTATTTTTTTATATTTTTTGCCGCTATCAAAGCACCGTAATCTGGCAGCGGGCCAGATATTATTGTTGGCGAACAGTTTTGTATGGTCCATAATCACAGAGAGAATTAATGTGTTTCCCATGTCAATGATTGTCTAAAATTAATCTAATGTGTGATTTAAATGGGCTGTGGTGCAGAAACAGTGACAGTGTTTCGCACTCTTGGCTTACATTTTCCATGTTATCTGTCAGTGGCCAAGTCACAATAAATTTACTTTACTGAATAATTAAGTAAATATGATTTCTCCTAAAGAAACCTAATTTCTTGACTGGCCACTCTGTGCTGTCTCAGAGGAGATACCTTTTGTGCTGTGTCAGCCACCGTAGCTGTTCTATGCTCTTTGAAGGGTTAGGGGGCAGTGGTAGACTGGACAGATGGTTGCAATTCACAACCCTCGCCACTAGATGACACTAAATCTTACACACTGAACCTTTAATGGACACACACATGCATTGACATATGTGAGAGTACACACACATACAAGCTCTATACTTAGAAGGATTAGAGCTGGCTGTATGCCAACAGTGATATGCACAGATGGACCGACGTGGCTCCATGTTAAAATCAGTACATTAACAGGCTTTTATTCATCCAGACCACAGAAGGAAGAGAACAGTTTAGAGATACATGTGCCTCTCATTCAGACAAGAGACAGTAGGACATGCACTACATTATAATCCTTGACATTATTATTATAGCTCATAATAGTATACATAATACATAATAGTTTTTCCACATAGCAGGTCTTACTGTTATTTAGAAAAACTAGAAATGTATGAAGTACAAGAAACTGACAGAGGTCAACTGCCTGTGAACTCTCCTGCAGGAGTGGACTTCATGTGACACACAGGAGTAACTGAGGAGAAAACTGCTGCTGTGAAACTGCTTCACCAACCTGGTGCCTTTGACCTCTTTGCTTTTGAAGGAGCTTTTAAACTTTAAACTTTAAAGCAGAGCTGATGCCAAACGACAGTTAAGTCTGTATTGGTGACCACTGATGGAAAGTAAAGTGCAAAACACAGAGGATGAGCCCACGGCCAGAACAAAGCTGGAACAAAATATAAAACCAGCATCCAGATATAAAACAGTTTTGTATGTATGTATGAAGCCAGTCTTGTATTCTTTGCAAATGAAACAACTCTGGATTGAAATGTTTGTTCTTCCTTTCCCTCTTCCTTTCTTTCATCTCTTTTCACCTCTTTGTTGTTGGATGTCTTTTATTGTTACTCTCTCAGGAAAACAGTGACTGCATGACATTGCTGCATGACCTACTAAATATCTAACAGCGGCTTGCTAATTTATGGATACTCCCTTTGGTCCGTGATGAAGGAAAAATATATCAGGATCTTTTATATCTTTTATCACTGTTTGGATGCCAGTAAATTGTATCTTAGATACTTTTTTGTTACTACAGTTGTACACATTGTCCATTCAAAAGATAAGACAGTCTAAGAAAAATGTTCTGCCTTTACTAAAATCCATATTTACTGTTATAAATACGATGGCAGATTATCACATGTACCCCAAAATAAATATTATACATTTAACTAGCTTTTAGATTAGGGAAATTAAGCTAATAGGATATAGCAGAAATGTTATAAATTATGCATCTTTTATAATGCAATATGGCCCTGGATGTGTGGTTTTATCTGTCCTGTTACTAACTAATCCTGTTAGAGTGATCAGAGAGATCCTACGGCACTGAAGAAGTTAGTTAACGCTTTAATCCTCAAAGTGACCCAGGCACATGATCTAGGGATTTCTGCCTGTAATCACAGTGTTACAACGTTAGGTTGTGCCGCCTAATTGTAAAGGAGTTGACATCATATGAATCAGGACTCATGAAAATAATCAGGAAGAGGAGAAACTTTCTTCAGGTCGCAGCTGGGTCGGGGCCTCTGAACTCTAAGGCACGCAGCAGATTCTGACATGCAGGACTTCAAATGTGAAGCTGGAGGGAAAGGATGGAAATGAAAGTCCCACTGGCTATTTGCCTTTGTTTAATATGTTGAAGTCGGCATCCATAGGGGGTTGTTGTATGCTTACCATTTGGGCCCACTGGATACCGTTGGAGTTGGATTGATATAGCCCAATCTCACAAATTTGCCTCAATTGCTGCTACCACTTTGTGATTGTAGAAATGAAACAATGAATTTTGGCTTTAAACATTTTCAGGAAATGAAAATGGCTTTCTATTTTAACAACCTCTGACATCATGAGTTTAAAATCAGCTGTTTTTCTAATATGTATGCATGTTGGTTTTCAAAATCCAACATGCTTCAAAAAAATATGGTATTCATGCCTTTCTTTAAGTTGTGAAAGTTCCACTTCAGAGTGACAATAAAACAAAACATGTGACTTACATTCAAAAGTGTCAAGAAAATTCACTGCTGCAAATGTTATTTTCAAATGATGAAATGAAAATGGAATGAAAAGGTAGTTTATACACCATCTTATTTAAGCGTCTTAGCATGCTAATATGTGCTGATAAGCACTCAACACAAAGTACAACTGAAGGTGAGGGGAATGTAGTTTTTTGCTGGTATTTGGTCATAAACCTAAGTACTGGATTAATCAGAATATTAACCTGCAGGTCTAAATGGTACAATGACAAAACGGATGATTGATTTGTGACTTCTATGGCAGCAGGCATTCAATGCAGACTACATGACTGACTATTATAATAATGTGTTTGGCTGCAGACAGGCACTTACAGTTCCCCTTGAGATGCTGGGATTAGTTTCCCCTGCCGCAAAATCAGCAGCCTGCATTTGCAAAATCTCATGAACATCTTACAAAACAACTAAAAGCGAGCAGAGGAGAAAACTTAAGCAAACATAGTCATCTGGTACTATTGTGTGTCTAATCGTGTTATAAGGTGCTATAATTGTATTTTGTACACCCGCTTGTACGTTACCAAAGAAACCAAACAAAGTATCCAGCGAGTCATCTCTTGGTGGGTGAAGAAAAATAACGAGCCACCCACAGTTGCTGAGTCATCGGTGCGTGCTTTAAGATATGCCTGTTAGTGCTGGAATTGGTACATTTGACAGAGCTGACGGCTTGCATACCCACTTTGCTGAGCAGCACAGGCCAGTGTGGATGTGAGATAATAAGTGAAACATCAGGAAGCGCCTGAGGGAGGTCCCCTGTAATGGCTGGCCCTCAGCGAAGACCTAATTATTTCTGTCTCCTGTCTTTCCACCAGATAATTTACTCACCTGTAAGCCCTGCTAAGGCCCTCGAGCAGGTGAACAGCAGGACCTGACCGAGTATGTGAGACTGTGCCAGAGGGACGGCATCTAATCTGAGGGTAGTATATGCTAAAAACTGACAAACAAGCAAATATGACTGTGTTGAAAACAGCAAGCCTATTGCCAAGACCAAAGCTCACATGCAAAAACTGCCTGTCTGTTCCCCCAAAAAATATTTCGTGTGTCTTTGTTTAGTCATTCATAAAGGGTGTTTCTATGTGAAATTCTAGGGACTCTCTTAAGATGTAAAGTCAGCCAGCCAGCTCAGGTATATTCCTCTACAGAGTCTTCATGAAGCTCGTGGACATGACTGAAGGACAACCTAAATGCCAGATGAGACGAGTGGTAGCAGCAAGTGTTTGCAGTGGAGTTCACAAAAGGAACTGAGCAGAAGGGTGGGGGCGGAGAACTGGCCGTGTTGAATATATTGTGTGTTGTGGCCTGTTGAGTGCTCAAGCTCAACTTGAGTTGTCTGCCTGAACATCCTTGCAGACATTGATGTATTAGGAACCAAAAGTCAGGGACAGATGGATGCATTCCTGCAGTGTTTTCACAGATAAGGAAGAGGCTGTGAATTAAAAGCAAGGAATTATACATTATGGAGGGTATCTGAATTACACAGTAGTGTATATGAAGTATTTAAATACACACAAAAAAATAGATTATACTGGAAACTCGACCGAGCTATACTGGTACAAGTGGGAGATGAGCCAGGATATACTGCTGAGGTGATGGGCTGATGAACTGTGTAGGCTGAGAGGTGTCAAGCTGATAGCAGACAGTGTGCAGGAGGAGCTGAGCTGGGAGAGGAGACCACGCCCACACACCAACGTACAGACAGAGACAGCCAGGGGAGCGCTGGGATGACAGGGAGGCAAAGCCAAGACAGCTCCAATCAGATGTCACATTACTTTCAATTGTTGTACTTTTGTTTGGATGTCATGTTTAGTTTTAATTGGACGGATGCAGAGGTGATACAGTAACAATTTTCTTTACTGTGTGTAGTTTAGAGAAATATTTGGTAAATATTTAAATATTCACATTAACAATAAACAATGAACCAGTTACTTACTGGGGTATAAAATAGCTAGGGCCAACTGGAGAAACCTCAGCATCGCACTGTGATTGTCGTGGAGCGTGGCCCTTCTGCCGGTGCAGGAAAACTGTAGGGACACAGCTCCAGTAATTACCTGTTTGACCCCAGGCAGCCACATCTTTTTTGCTTTCCTCTGACCTTCTCTGAGTCCCTTTAAGAAGAGGCAGCAGAGGGGAGTCTCAGCATGAGACTTACCAGGCTGCTGGATCAGAGGGAGATGGAGGAAACACAAGATTACTGTTGTTGTGAAAGAGTGAAGTTTAAAGCCTTTAAACTAGCTATTTTGTTGGAGCTTCTGGACAGACTGGGGTCAACCAAAGACATCCCACTGTCCTCTTGTCACCTAAGAAAAGAAATTACGTCCTGACCTCCCAAATCGTCTTGTTGCAGCACTTGTCAGCCTGCCAATGGGTGTGTGGGTCTCGCATTTTGGAGCAACTTCTCTATTTAGAAAGGTATTTTGGATGCTGACAGATGAGGACAGCTGTTGCTCCCAGTGCAGCTCTCCTTCACTCTGTCATCCATTTTATGGCCCCCCTCTTCCCTGCTTTCTGAGCCATCCATACTCAGAGAGTGCAAAGAGAGACACCATCCCTTTCCCTCTGACTGTCTAACGAGATCCTCTATCTCTGACACCCAGCTCTGTCACCCAGAACAAAGCCTCTCCTCAGACAGAAAGGCAAGCAGGCCGACGGCTCCACTGAGGCTGGAGAGAAGAGCGTGGGGGAGGAGGCGAGGCGTCTGTGCCAGAGGGATTTATACCCTGCCCTGACAGGTCACTTTTTTTCCAGGTGGGCAGATGGATATTCTACCTCTTGGAGCACAGTTCCAGCAAGTAGTGAAAAGACAGGGTGTTATTTTAATAGTCTGTGACAGGTCATCTCTAGAGTGCGCTTCAATTTAACATGTCGACTTGTGTGAGGACCATGCTGATGCATGTAGCAACCTATTCTTTCACACAATCTGCAAGATATTCAGTGGAAACAAGTTTTATTTTCTCCACACAGATTAGTGAGAAAGCCTGTACTTCATGTTCCATGCATCACAGTCATTTCACAACACTGATACAGGAGATAAAAGCATATTGTAGGAATGCATAAAAGTCAACACACGCCTAACTTTTCATGAGACTGTTCCATTCTGATAATAATCCCAAAGTGACATGAGGCATTTAATTGCATCAACACAGCAGAACAGAATTAGCACCCATCAATGATTTTAACTTCAGACCCATGTGGTTTTGTCGGTTTCCACAGCTGAGGAGATTCTAGCTTGTGTGAGCATATGCCAGATGGGCAAAGAAGTAGTCCACAATATGACCTAAGGGCCCTTCATTTTCATGCCATCGTTTCTCCTTCATCAGTCGCCCATTCTGCCGTATTTGTACTTGTTTTTCAACCAAAGCAGAGTCTATCAATTCTTTTGGAGCCATAAATGGAGAAGTGGCCAGGGCATCCCTTTGATGGGCATCTCTGGTGTAAGCAACTGGACTGTAGCCAGACAACAGAGTCCAAAAAAGGAGCTAAATTGATGTCTCACACTAGTTTAGAAACCACTTATTCTGTTAAGCCTCAATTTAGGTAAATATTTCTTAATTAATATTCCTCCTCAGCGCTACCAGTAATAAAAAAAGGGGAGGGGGGGTGTCACTTTGAAGAAAGTAAATCACAGTCACAAAGTCAGCTTCAAAGGAAGCATTGTCAAGCTAAATTAATTAAATTTTTCAGAACATAAAGCACTTTTTTTATTCACAGAGATCTGGAAGATGCATCACTCACTAGAATTACAACTTTTTTTAAAGGGGCACTCCAACAATGCTTTTGCACTTCCATAAATTGGGTGATTCACTAGAGCCAGATTGAGGCCTGTAGTATGGGCTAAACTCCAAAAACACTGGATCCTACATTTCCCACAATGTAACAGATAGCACCTTGTCATTAGACCGTTCCTTACTCAAACAAAAACAGAAGTCATTATATTAAAAACTCAGTGATGGTGAATGCTATTGATGGTGACCTTAACTTGTTAGATTTTACAATCCTGCACTTCACCTTTAACATGTGGGGCGGCTGTGGCTCAGGAGTTAGAGCGGGTTGGCTGTTAATCGGAAGGCCGGCGGTTCAATCCCTGGCTCCCCCTGGTTACATGTCGAAGTGTCCTTGGGCAAGCTACTCAACCCTGAATTATGTGTGAATGTTAGTTTCCGTTTGAGCAATTAGGCTCAGTGTATGACTGGTGAATGCAGATGTAGTGTAAATGTGCTTTGAGTGGTCGAAAAGACTAGAAAGGCGCTATACAAATACGGAGCATTTAACATCGAGTGATCAAAACATTGCTCTATAACCCATCATTGCAAATTTTCTAATTTCCTCTTTTGCTAATGTCCAGCTACAGTATTGAAGAATTAGCATTTAGATTGGCTAATTTCCACAAACAAATGCTGTTAGCTTGGTCTCCTATTTTCAATCATGGTTCCTCTCTGCATAAAAATCTCATTTGGAATGCTATAACCATGGCATACTGGTCAAAAACAAATCGGTTTAACAATAATCCAAAGAAGGTTAAAGTCAAGAGCAACTGGACTTGGTGGATAACTATGACCTGGATGACTGAGAATCTTCACAGACATCTTTAACAATAATTTTTTAATTTTCCAGTTACAGTTATTTAATTAAGGTGGTCTTCTAGTTAGCTGTTTTTTGTTTTTGTTTTTTTTTGTCTGTTTATAATATCCCCGTCACCCTAAAATAATTTGCTGTTGTAGTGGATGCTATTGCTAAAGGTGGATTGATGTTATTTAAGGGTAACTATGAATCTCTTTTGTTTTGTTCTCTAAGTTTGAATGACACCATGGTAGGAAAAATATGTTTTTCATCCAGCCCTTCAACCCAGAACAGTAGGCTCACATCCCTCCTTTTAGAAAGACCTTGTCACCAGTCAATATATAATGCCTTACTGTGGACGGTTTGTCTCAAATATCCGTCAAAAAAAAGCTGTCTTCAAGATACTTGATCACAAACAAACCGTGAGAAGTCTTTTTTAAATGTTGTTCTATGTCTACAGAACAGTTTTGTCTTCTGTTCTATGTCTACATTTCCATTCATCTTTTTATCATCGTAGCAAAGTCACGTTCACAAAAACAGAAATCAGAAATCAAATAAAATCATCATTAAAGAAACATACAAAATTTTCACCACTCACCTCAAACTAATCGACTCTCTGTATTTGTAAATTGTACAGTTGCAGAACCTCTTTTTTTCTGTTCCTTTTCTATTTTTTAAGCTTTACTTACCCATTACCCGTGGCATATGTCAACTTGTTGTCTTCAAGACCAAGCTGAGATAACCCTTATGACAAAGTTGACTTGACATAACTCCTCCAGAGCCACAGAAAACCTTTTTACAGGCTTTGTAGTGATCCTCATGACAAGTAAACTGATTTTGACATGAAAAATCAGTGGAGTACCCCTTTAAGTGTCCCAACTCAGGCCAAATATGTTAATCAGTAAAGAGAAACTGTTGCTCCAAACTGAAGGCGATAGAGAAACTATTGCAGGATTGTTACTGACCACAAGATTGCCTCCTCAGAGGCGACCAATGAATCAGCACTTTTGTGACTCAACCAAACCTGTCCAAAGCCGACACACAATGATGTGAAGAATTATTACAATTACTTTAGAACAAGTGCATGTTGTAAAACCCTTTTACACACATAATATACTATTGCTCACATCCACACTGGACACCAAAAGCCTGAAGTCTTGGTGGGCTCCTCAGATACCTGATCTAACATAGATGATCTAACCCTTTCTGTGAGTTTCAGGAGGCCAGAGTTCGAAATGGATAATATCTCCATCCCCCAGAGAAGTGGAGTCTTTCATCATGAGTAATAGTCTCACTGAATGCATCTCAGGATTCAGTGTTTGAAGGAGGGCAGAATTTTGTGCACTTGTCCACTGTGTGTGTACTCCTTTCTGCAGCTCCTTCACCACTGTTGAAGGCAGGCAGGTGCTTGAGTTTAAATCTACACATGACTACATTTTTTTCCTTTATCCGTGATCACCCTCTGACCTTGTTATCTACATAAAGCATGTGATTTTATAAAGATGTATGGGTTTGTTTTCAGTGCACTACCACATGCCCAGACACTGTTCACTGCTGACACATTGTTTCTTCAAACCATAAACTACTCAGGAACTGAGAAAAATAGCTTTGGGTGTGTTACGCCTCAATTCTCAACATATGTCTCAACCCATTGAGAACCATCTGGTCCTTTATTTTGACCTAAACTTGCAGTTTTGATCATCTTGTATTGTTTTATTATGGGGTAATGGTACTTTGTATGCACATTTGTCATTCTATTATATGGGGAAAAGTAAGCAATTTGGTGTAGTGAGCCATTAAAGGACATGTTAAATAGTCTTCAGGAAGTGGAAGATCTAGAAAACCTTTGGTTCAAACCTGTGAAGGTTTTGTCTTGAGTGCATTAGAGAGTCTAAGCTACTTCAAGCCAAAGAACAATAATAAAAGTGTCTTAGTGCAGTGGCAAATTATAGAGCACTGATTATGATTTAAGCCACAGATACAAAAAATATAGAGCCTGTATCCCACAGGCATCCATTAGTTCTCCTTCCCCCAATCACAGTTAATTATTGGCAGCATGTTGATTAAACATTTCCCCAGTCTTTCTTTTTATTGCTTTCTTTATTTCTGTCACCCTTTCAGAGAATGAGAAAATGTATTTAAACATACTCTTGGCCACTAAAACTTCCCATAACCTCATCATTGCTTTTAGAAGTGTGTGATTGAGTGCACCAATAACCGGAGTAAAGAAATAATGCAGCTCAAGCCCACTTGAACAGGCTGCTCCATTATTCGCCAAGGTGAAATTGTTTTGAGTCAGAGCAGGGAGGGACTCTGTGGTGGTAAATGGTGTTAGTGTGCAGCTCCAGAGCTCAACATAACTTGACAAATACCAAACCCCAAATTTCAGACAGACCTACTGAATCATCTATACATGCCATTCATTCATAACTTTCTCTGCACTGTCTGTATCCGCAGCTTGTTGCTGCAGAGTCTCAGGCTGTGGGTGAATATCAGCTATTTAGAGCTGATAGTCTGCCATCTGCTAAAGATATGTCTAATAGTGGTGGCTTTGGCATGCAGCCAGGAATCAATCCTCATCACCCCAGGCTGGTCCCAGCTGTTGGTAATTTCTCTAAAGGCAATTTCTCTAAATAGATGAATAAAAGTATAAAAGCTTTTAACAAAAATACATATAACAGAACCGAATACCAATGACTTGAAGGACGAGTATAAACAGAATTGAAAGATTACAAAATGGTAATAGACAGAGGCAGCACAGCAAGGAGGAAGATATTAATATTGCTTCATATTAATACAGATTCCTTTTTGTTGCCTTCACAAACTGGATATCATAATAATACATCTTGATTATACTGATTTTGAGGCCAAGAGTTGCTACTGCAATCTTCAGAGAATATGCCATACTATGACTGTGATGCTTGCATGACAGAGCAATGCTGCCCTCTTCTGTGTGTTAGTAGAGCTGCATTAAAATTTTAGAGGAAGGACAACTAGTAGGAAAGCTGTAGCTGCCTAATCAAAAATGCTCAGTAAATAAAAATATCAAATATCAAATTCAAGTTCCTTAATGCAAATTATGTGATAGTGGATTACAACACACTCCCATAAAGTCAGTAATAGTGTTGGCGGTCAATGCCATCAGGTTGTCTAGTTATTGATCTCAATCAACTATTCTTTAATAATGAATGGCAAGAAAATGATATGCCAATATATGAAATGAAAGACACAGGCCAAATAAAATACTAATCTTTTTTTATTCTCTATAGCCAATCACTTCCTGTTTTTTTTCTTCTGTTTTATTTAATTTCAGAATATTATGCAGAAAATATAATATTTTTCACTTTGCGGGATGGGGAGTCACCTGAAAATGTCGCTAATGATTTCCCTTATTTTCGAAACGCAATGTTGACAGATATGGGGAGGGCCCCAAAGAAAATGCCTATGTACAGGGCCCAGATTTTTGTGCGATGCCCCTGACCATTTGAGAACAGTTAAAACAATATCAAACATCAAATCTTTCAAAAAATAAAAATGACAAATGAAAATAAATAAAAAAATGTAAATTGACTTAATAAACATATATAAATACAAATACGGGAAGTGAATTAAAATATTTTAAACATTATATAACTGCATCACAAGCAGGGAAACACAATTAAATCACAAATTATATCTATCACTACGTAATGCATATCATTTTACCCAAAAGGTATTGCCTGTAAGTCGAAACTTAGGGCTGAAATGTTCAGAATCACCCAATCAGAGACGGTTACGTACCATATGTTGTGTCGCTGCGTTTTACCCAATCGGCGCCGCTCTTTAGTACAATTCTGACCAATTATATTTCAGGATGTTCACACGTCCAGACCAAGGAAGTCGATGGTGTGCGTATTTTGTGTACAACTCATGGATGTATAATAAGACCATCAATGATACAACTAACGCCGAGAGCAAATGAACCGCCGTTTAATCGTTAGTTTAGTCTGAGTTTCAGCTTAGAGTCACATTAATGCGACAGAGAGCTAGCAGCTAGCAAACTTAGCTCACGTACGAGCTGTAAAAGTTGGGTAACTGAGCTGAATTTCCTCGGTAGTGTTGCGGATTCCCAGCTGTCATGTTGACCGTCTTACCGGATATACATGGGAGGCAGCGTCACTAGAGGATGGAGGATATAACTTGGACTCATCATGGTTGCTGTGACGGTGTGGCGTTACACCAGCGGCCGTGTTCTCGGGGGATGGGGCCCGCTGCTGTGTGTCCTCCTCGGCTCTCTGGTGGCCCTCCTGTTGCCCCTGGTGGGGGTGGAGGACCAGTGCTGCGCCGCCCGGAAGGGCATCGCCCACCTTCGCTGCCAGCTGTGGGGAAGCTCTCAGCCGCCTCCAGCTGTGCAGTCCACCAGCCTCACGGTCCCCTTTACCGCGCTTGATCTGTTGCCCCAGAAGGCCAAGCCGAGCAAAGGTACGAAGGAGAAGAGGTGTCACGTTACTGATTCATTAAATTCACAGTTCAACTCAGTAACAGATGTTACAGACAAGAACAGACACGTGTGCAGTAACGTTACTGCATAACTAACCACATGAGGGTTTGTCTGTTTTCACTCTAAAGAGTCGTGAGAGTAGTTTAATTAGTTATTTATCAAGACTAAAAAAACACTCACCGTTTCCTGGTTCTTAAATATGAGGCTTTTCTGCGTTTCATGCAGTTTGTAAATTGCATATTTTGCGGTTTCTAGTTGTTAAAGACTTCTAACCTCTGGCTCCTGGAAATTGAGATTGTGCCATTTTCACACAATTTTCTGACATGTTATAGAGCAAGCAACTTTTCAATAAGGCAGTAGGTTAATTAAGCGTGAAAGCAGCTCTAATATCAATTTTAATCTATAATTGCAATATTAAAGCATATTTTTCTGAGGATTCTAGTTTGTCTTTCACTACTTGAATAAGGCACTTTGGATATCATGATATTTATTTTCTGTATTGCCCAATATTGAACACACCTTCTGTATTATTCTGCTGTGTTGGAGTTGACGCCATCCATCATGTTCTGATTGCAGAGATGGAGCTGGAGGCCAAAGCAGCGCTGCTGCAAGCTCTGGAGATGAAGAAACTGGGGAAGAGGGAGAAAGCTCACAAGCTACTGGTGCATGCACTCAGTGTGAATCCAGACTTTGTGGACGCCCTAACGGAGCTGGGGACCATTCTGGAGGAGGAGAAGGATGTCGTCCAGGCAGACCACCTCTACACCAAAGCCTTGGCCATCTCGCCATGTAATGAGAGGGCTCTGGTCAGCCGAGACCGAACTCTTCCCTTGGTGGAAGAGATTGACCAGCGTTACTTTGGCATCATTGATAGTAAAGTGCGCCGGCTCATGTCCATTCCTAAAGGCAACTCTGCACTCCGCAGAGTGATGGAGGAAACCTACTACCACCACATCTACCACACGGTGGCCATTGAAGGCAGCACGCTCACTCTCTCCGAGATCCGTCACATCATCGAGACGCGTTACGCCGTCCCCGGGAAGAGCCTGCAGGAGCAGAATGAGGCTATCGGCGTGGACGCAGCCATGAAGTACATCAACACCACGCTGTTGTCCAGAACAGGAGGCATGACTGTTAGTGACATCCTGGAGATTCACCGGCGGGTGCTCGGCTACGTAGACCCCGTGGAGGGAGGGAGGCTGCGTACCAGCCAGGTGTTTGTGGGCCACCACATTCCCCCCCACCCTCAGGACCTGCAGAGACACATGCAGGAGCTTGTTCAGTGGCTCAACTCCGAGGAGGCCCTGCAGCTGCACCCTGTGGAGTACGCAGCTCTCGCCCACTACAAACTGGTGTACGTGCACCCATTTGTAGATGGCAACGGACGCACATCACGGCTACTCATGAACCTCGTGCTCATGCAAGCGCGATACCCACCTGTCACCATCCGCAAAGAACAGAGGGCAGAGTATTATGCAGCTCTAGACACAGCCAATGAGGGTGATGTGCGGCCCTTCATTCGCTTTATAGCCAGATGTACAGAGATGACATTGGACACATTGTTGATTTCTACAACAGAGCATGCTGTGGGGCTGCCGGCAGCCGGCCAGGACCAGGCCTGTCCCGAATGCAAGCAGACCATCCCGATCCGCAACTGAGCTGGAAACGGGAGGAGAAAGGGAGCATGCAGGGAGAGCTTTTGATTCATTTAAAAGCTCTTGAATAAAAATCATAGATTTGGGTTGAATTGCCTTGACCCATGTCTGTTTCCTACTTTACCAGCCCTTTAATTCAGTTTGGGCCTTTTACCTGCTGAATTCATTGAAACTGCGGCAGGATGTTGAATTGAAATCAGATGTTGCTGTGTTTAGTACGGAAGCCCTAAGCTGCCATCCATTTTTGTACTCCTGATCTCGAGATAACAGTGGTTTAATGGTGATTTCACTATGTGTATTAGTGTCGCTGGTCACTACTCAGTTGGTGGAGCATAGGACTCGTACTCTTGGAGTTGTGGGTTTGAGCCTCACGGACAAGCAACTTTTTTATTTTTTTTTTATCTTTTTCATAATCCTCTAACAAAGTTCTTATGGCGATTGGGCCACATCCATCAACCTCTGGCGTTCTCATTTCCCCGTCATTCCCATGCAGAGGAAATTCTTGTGCTTCTCAGTCAGGGGAATCCATTTAATGTTACACATTTCCTGACGGCTATTTTGGAACCTTTGAAATAGCCGTCGGGAAATGTGTGACTGGATTCCCCTGAATCTCCTCATAACAACTTTGAAGGGGATACTAAAAACACACAAAAGACAAAAAAAAGTTGCTGAAAGCAGGAGTAAAACCCACAATCCTTTGATTATAAGTCCTGTACTCTACCAACTGAGCTAACCAGTGGCACTGTAAGGTGCCCTGAAATTATTCTTTCGAAACACACAGGACGGCCCCTCTCTTCGGCTGTGGTTTATCTCGAGATCACAAGAAAATTATCACAGAAAACTGAGTAAAAGAAATATTTGAATGGATGGCAGATGTGTAGTGTTTGTGTAGGATAAAGATGATGTCTCATAACACTGTAAAGCACTTTCGTGTATTTATTTATTTTATTTTAAAATAAAAGTGTTCCATTAACTTTCTATAGCCTAATGACTTTAGGTTATAAACTTCTTTTAGAACAAACCAAGCTGCGAGTGTCATACTGGGATCACAGAAGAATAACATTATTTTATTAAAACAAATTTTAGACCAGAAAAAAAAATAAAATAAAAACAGGACATGACTTTCATTTTTTTTACAGGACCAAAAAACGCAAGAGTAGATAATTACACAAGCTGGAAAATAAATACTGTGATTGAACAAAAAAAATTAAAAATAGCCATTTTACCTCTACACCAAATTCAAAACATCAGCTATAGAAATTATACAAAACGGCAACACACACATACCACCTTTTAGTACTAAACATAAAACAGGCGATTTCTGGAGACCGACAGTTTTTTATTTTTTAGATTAGGCCACTGTGGTGAGAGCAATACATATAGCTTGTATTCCATCTTCTTTGAAAACTGATTTATATTTATTACAAACTATGGTGACCTGTTTGAAATATTATACTGAACATTATGTACAGAATTGTTAACATCCAAGTGGACACAAGGTCGACTCCTAAAATGGGACAAAACTGAAATGGAAAACTGCATAGATTCTCTTCTCTTATATCGAAGGAGCTGCAGACCTAAATAATGTGTAGCTGACAGAGTTAGCCTCTTTACCAGAATACTGAAGAGCTGTCAGCTAACAGGTCAATTCAGAAGATGAATTCAACTCTACCGAACACACAAAGAAAACCAGGACCAAACCACATGTCTAAAACTACTTAGGTTTCAGTTTGTAAAGTCTGAGTGTACACATGTACTTTCTAGCATGAATGGTCGTATTCCAACTCTTTTTAATGCCTTAAACGAATGTCTTCTCTTGCATCAACGGACTACTGCATGGGAACGATTATTTCATTATCAATTAATTGTTCAATCTACAAAACTGAAAAAGGCCCTTTGCACTGTCCTAGAGCCAAAGACAATGTCATCAAATGGTTGCCATAATGTTAAAAAAAAAAAAAAAAAGGGAAATCAAAATAGATGCAGCTCTGGACTGTCGGGTAAATTAGTTTTCATGTGAAGTTAATGAAATTAAAAACATTTCTTCAGCATCAACACCATGGTACATGTGCATTATATGAATTCCACAAGATGAAGGGGATATGAATCTTTCGGTCAACAGCACATCATTTCAGACTCTTAGCTGAATAAATATGTGATCTGATGGATGTTTTTAATCTGGACAGACGGGTCACATGACCAGTGATGAAAGTGATGTATGAAAACAGAAATCTTGAGACCTTATACTTATTTCTGTAAATACTAAACTGATATCAAGCGTCAGCAGTGTGACATGACATTAGGGCAGTTTTTGTACTGATAACATGCCCTCATGGCAAGATAAAACCAATGAATAATAATTTGCTGTGTACTCCAAAGCATCACTATAATGGTGATTAATATGAGATGGTAACTGAAAGGTGATATGTAAAAACGATCAATTCGCTGTTAGCTACAATTAGAAAAACAACAAAAATCCTACGTTTCCTAAAACATCTGGAGAATGTCTTTTCATAACTAACACATCCACCTTACATGCACGCACACACACATACACACCAGCTATATTACACCACATCTGAACTTTTGCATATAACCTTTTTAAACAACATTAACAAGTTTCGCTGTTTTGAATATTTAAAAAAATACTCTCCCGTCTGTTTCTCTCAGGTCCCTTTCACATTATACGACAAAAGAAGAAACTTTGCAACATGAAGGGAACAATTTTTAGATACAGTATATTTACACACAAATATGATACACTTTTTATATAAAATAGCCTGCCAGCCACCTCCCAATAAACCAAAACAGAAACAATCTGTCACACTTTTGAAAAGTCTTGGTTGAAAAGGGGTTACTGATGGAGGGAAGGAGCTCAGCGATTAAGGCAATCTCACAGACCGCATGATGAGAACAAGACTGAGATTAAAGGGAAGCCAGGTAACCAATTACAGAAAAATCACCAACACTACTTTATAAAGACACAAGATGGCTTTCAGTGTGAAGGTGGTTGTAATGCTCTCTCGTTCATCTTCTCACTTGCTGAGAAGCATCCTGGCAAAGTCTGAATTTGACAAAGGTTTAGTCTCTCCAGCAGCATTCACCTGCTCAGGTGCAGTTCCGTTCTCCACTTTGCTTGGTGGTCCACTTTGTCGGTGCAGGGAACGAGGGAGTAATGAGAGCTGGGTGCGCCCCCTTCCTCTCCTGGAAAAAGAAAACAGTTACAGATCTGAGAACGGCAGACTTTCAGAGCCTTTCAGTTGGCGTGACAGAAGCAAGTCAATAAACTTACGAGCCATGGACCTGGCGAGGGATCGCGTCTGTCGAGGGCCTGTTGGAACCAGGTTTATCCATCATGTTTCTGCGAGGAGGGTTACTTATAGAAACAGAGATTTTGTTGCCCATTACGTCCATGCCGTCCATTTTCAGAACTGCCTGAGAAGCCTGGGCTTCATCTGCAAACTCAACATACGCCAGACCCTGCAGAGAGCCACACAGCGACAGAGGGTTACACCAAACACAGACTCTAAATGCCTCAACCTTGCTCCACATCTGCATGGTCAAACGTGGTAATCATGATGATTTTTTTTTTTTTCTGTCCTCCTCTTCATGCCTCACCTTAGGTTTTCCTGAGCGATACGTGACCAGACGGACGTCTTTGATTGTGCCGTGACTTTTGCACATTTCCTCCAGTTGCTCTTTAGTGCAGGAGAACGGCAGCCCAGAGATGAAGATTTTTTCTTTCTCCATGGATGTGTTGTATTTAAACACCTACAGGGACATTCATGTGAAGTGGTCACTTGTACTGCATGTTATTATGTAAATTATATATTTGTTTATTTAATACATTCTAAAGTCAATAATGATTTTAAGACTTTAAGACCTGTAGATACTGTGGTTATAATAAATGAATTCATATTTACCTTAAAGTCAGGATTTTTGTTTTTGTCTACACATGGTGACACAAACATGGGCCGGGCCTCCACCTCCCGTCTGTCCAGCTTCAGGGCTTCAGGGACAGACACTGGGGATTCAAACTGTACATAGCCGTAGCCTTTGAAGCTCCCTTTGTTGCTGAAGACAGGGCGAACCTGTGTGATGGGACCACAGGTCTCAAACAGTGTCCTCAGCTTTGCCTCTGGCTCCTCCAGGGTGTATGCCAGGTTGCTGATGAAAACGCTGCAGTTATCGTTGCGAAGCTCTGGCCTGTCATCGTTCTGTTTCTGGGCAGCGGCCGCGACTCCTTGCTGGCCTTTTTTACTGCCAGGTGGAGCATTCCTCCCAAAGAGTCCTGTCTCGGTCTCCATGGACTCTTCTGTGGTTTGGTTCCCATTTCCTCTATGCCTTTTAGCTTGTTCAGTCACAGAGGGAAAGATGGATCAGGAAACACTTTGTCAGGCGTAATTTTTGCTTAAAAAATTTAAATGTTTATCAAACACATCATTTACCTGCAAAATCAGTCCACTCATCCTGATTATCATTGTGGTCTGCTTTCCTCTTCTCCCCAGCTCGAGTTCCCTTCTGGAAAGCCTTCTTCGAAGCCTTCTTGTCTGTCTTGGTTTTCCGCCGCTGATCAGTTCTGTCCTCGTCTTGGCGGGCCATGTTGGCTTCTTTCTCAGCCTCCTAACAGATGAACATGGCAACATTAGCCAAAAGCAGCTAACGGATACACCTGCCCGGTACAATGCTGATATGTGCTCCTACCTTAGCTCGTTGCTCATTAATCCTGT
This sequence comes from Micropterus dolomieu, assembly GCF_021292245.1. Taxonomy (NCBI): domain Eukaryota; kingdom Metazoa; phylum Chordata; class Actinopteri; order Centrarchiformes; family Centrarchidae; genus Micropterus; species Micropterus dolomieu. The sequence continues at coordinate 23,578,699 of NC_060170.1, read as the reverse complement.
TCAGCCGGGTCTCTGTCTTCTGCACCGCCACGTCCCAGTCCTCCAGCGAACCTGTAGGCGAGGACACAAAATACAGAGACACACTGGAATTCATGAAAACCTTCTTTACTTTTATGATCACTTTGATTTTTATATTATCTTTGAATCGGTACTCACCTTCCACCCTCTCAAAGGTGAGCAGGACTTCACTCACATGCTCAGGGTAGTCTGAGGTGCACTGAACTGCTCTGTGGAGAGCTTTCCGGCAGTGAACAGGGTCTCCATAAGACCTATGGATAAAGTAAAAAAATAAAAACATATTCAAGAACTGATACAAGTATATGCAAGTTTTGCTTAAATGATCACAAAGGCATCGGACATGGATTGACAGACCTTTCAAGGTTATAGTACTCCAGCCACATGTTGGCATATTTGGCATTCCCTTTTGTCATGATACTGTCCCACAGTTCTCTGGCTTTTTGTATGTTCTTGCAGTGGAGGGCCTGGTAGGCAGAAAAAAAACATTATGAGATGTTAATTTGTGCAGACTTTTGTTTTAATATCAAAAAGATATTAAAAGATATAATTTTATTTAGGGGTTGTATGAGATTAGGTTTATATGGTTTCATTGTAAATCAATATGGATTTTTTATGATAACTATCGAAATGGACACTCTCATTACCCTCAGAAGGTACACAATCACATTTAAGACAATAATACATAAAAACAACTCAAAATAACAGAGGGTTAAACACAATTCAACATAACAGAAAGACAACTCTTACCTCTATCCTTGCCCAGATCTGCATTATGATACAAGATGGATCTCCACTTTCACCAAACCCTACAGTGAAACAAAAAAATGAATTGTATGAATCCCGAACCACTGGTAGAACAAAAATAAATCTGTCTGACTCAAATCCACCTACGTTCTTCAACATCTTGTTTCATGTATTCTAGAGAGCGAGAGAAAGCTCCTCGTAACTCCTCTAACTCTTTACTTGATTCTGCAAAAAGACAAAAAAAAAAAAAAAGAAACATCATTACCATGGGAAAAATGAGTAAATTAAATGGTTTCCAAACACAAAGACAAATCCAAAGACAACCGCTCTCACCTTTGCTAAAATCGACACGTCTCCTCAGGTAGTCGAGGTACGCCTGCCAAATTTCCACATAGTCTGTCGCTTGAATGAAACCTGCATTTAGCGCCTTTTCAAAAACATCTGTGAGGAAGACAACGAAAACTACATAAGGCCAAGGAAATTTCAGTATAATAAGAGTCTGGGAAATTTCTACTATTTAAAAACTCTAGCACTCTAGTTGTTACCGGAGACAGTCTGATGGTCAGCTCCATTTCTCTCCAGAGCTTGCAGGTAGCTCTTCCACAGACCCATGGTCCAGGGGCAGTTCCTGACAGCACGTTCATGAGTGGAAAGAACCAAGTCTTTCACCTTCAGCTGACGATCCTGTAAAGCCAGAGAAAACAAATAACAAAACAATTAAAATGATCTTAAACAAGCTTAAAGATTTATCACTGAAGATTTAAAGAGTCACTTTCTTACGCAACCACATTATCTAACATCCCATCAGATTTTCCTTCAGAATGGTAAAGTGTATTAATATAGGCTGGCTGTTTTTAACATGCTGCTCAACACTAAAGAAGCCAGCCAAACCATTAAAAGGGATAGATCAGGATTTTTTTAAGCAAGGCAGTATGAGGTACTTTTCCATAGTCATGTGTTACTTGCCATGGCAGTCGGCGTGTCTCTGGTTTGGATAAGCAAGAATTCTCCCGGTATGGAAGCTAAGCGATGTACTGCTGTGGACAGGGTTAGCAGCGAAACATATTTTAGCCCCTAAAAGAAGGCCGCTATGTGTTAAATATTTTCAGCTCTTTATACATTTTCCTCAGAACTACATTTTCTCAACCAAAGAACTTCCATGTTCCTACAAATTGACTGCGCACCGTGTAAAGGAAATGGCCATCTGACAGAAAGGTAAAGCGGCGGAAATATTCTAAATATAGCGTACGCTTGACAGATATTTATTTTGTTTTGGTGGGCCTTCATTTAGGGGACTAAAGTATGTTTTGCTTCTGACCCTATCCACAGCAGTACATTGCTAAGCTTCAGTACCAGTACAACTCTCTGCTTCTAACAGCTGTGGTGGTGATGGCGCAGTGGATAAGACACATAACTTGGTATGAGAAACCCGAGTTTGAATCCACTGTGAGACACCAATGTGTCGCTGAGCAAGACACTTAACCACTAGTTGCTCCAGAAGCGTGCAACCTCTGACATAATTAGCAATTGTAAGTTGCTTTGGATTAAAGAGTCAGCTAAATGAATAAATGTAACAAACTGAAGACATGCTGACCGCCATCTACTGCAGGTAATACATGACTATGGATAAGTACCTCATACAGGCCCACTTCAAAAATCCCAAACATGAGTAATACAGAATCACATTTAACATAAATAGATGTGGACACTTTAACTACTAATTTGAAAAGAAATTTCTATACAAGACATATCTTGTGACTGACACTTACTGTCAGACACATGAATCAATTTTTTTTAAGAGCTGTTGGTGAAATCACTGGCTGTAATTTATCCAGATAAGCTCAGTGCAACATTGTGATCATAGCTGTTTAGCCCTTGCTGGCAGATGATGGAGTTGGCAAGTTTCAGGCGCTGATTAAGAGAAGTCGGACTGAGAGATAATGGCATGTGAAATCCAAACTCTACACAGCAAACAACAGTCTGACTGGGAGCCCTTTAAAGCCGCGGTAGGTAACGTTGGAGAAACTAGCATGAGACAGCTAGATTTTTTAAGTATCCAACCGAGAGGGAAAAAAAAAAAAAAAACTCCAGCCCTTCCCTTCAGGCCTTGGACTGAATGAAATGATTGGTTGGGCTTATTTTACACGGAATCCCCCCCCCCAAAGCATTTGATTGTTGTATTGCTGACGGGATGTAAAGACAATTTCGACAAATAACAAGAAATGCTTCTGAAATACATTAACTACCCCAGGTTTAATAGACAAACAGCCCCACACACAACAGTGACCATACTCACAAGATAGGTGGTGCATTTTGCCCACATGTCTGGTACCAGGCAGTTCTCTGCCAGAGTCCGCTCAAAGGTTATCTGAATCCGTGCTGGGTCACCCTCCTTTAGTTCAAAGTCGATGTAGGCCTGATACTCTGCCAGCTTAGGGGGTTCGGCTACCAGCTGCAGGCAAGACAACATCATGCAGATGTTATGCACTGCAAAAACGATGCACATAAAGTGACAGAGGACAAATGTAGAGAATCTATGCAAATCCGTTACCAGTGACTCTTCAAAAGACCTGCGTTTCTCCATCTGCTGCAAAGCCTTTTTGTACTGATGATTGACCATCTCAGGCACCCCGTGTTCAGACCACTCCTCATACTCGGCATAGGTGGCTTCCATGTCTACAAAGTAACAGAGCACACTTTTCTCAAAGTTTCTATTCCCTTTTCAACATTATCTATAAAGGATACATACACCACATCCAGTATTTACAAAAGTACAATAGAGAAGTGTACATTTTCATTTAGTCTCTCTCTCCAGTGCCTTCAACGCCATCCGGCCGCTCCTGCTGAGAGACAAGCTGACAGAGATGAGGGTCGACCCACACTTGATGACATGGATTACGGACTACCTCACAGACCACAGTACATCAGACCGAAGGGCCACACGGCAGACACGGTGGTCAGCAGCACCGAAGCACCACAGGGGACCGTGCTCTCTCACGTCCTCTTCACCTTGTACACATCTGACTTCCAGTATAACACCGGGCTCTGCCACATGCAGAGATACTCAGACAATACTGTGATAGTTGGCTGCATCAAGGATGGACAGGAGGAGGAGTACAGGAGCCTGGTAGAGGACTTTGTGAGGTGGTGCAGGATCAACCATCTGCAGCTGAACACCTCCAAGACCAAGGAGATGGTGGTGGACTTCAGAAGGAAGAAACCACATCTCCAACCTGTGTCCATCGAGGGGGTCGATGTGGAGGTGGTCAGGACTGGATGACAAGCTGGACTGGACAGAAAATATGGACACTCTCCACAGAAAAGGGCAGAGCCGTCTGTACTTCCTGAGAAGGCTGGGGTCCTTCAACATCTGCAAAAAACTGCTACAGATGTATTACCAGTCTGTGGTGGCCAGTGTCCTCTTTTATGCTGTAGTTTGCTGGGGAGGAAGGAGCAAGAAGAGAGATGCCGGTCGACTGGACAGACTGGTGAGGAGAGCTGGCTCAGTGGTGGGCTCAGAGCTGGACTCTCTGGTGACAGTGGCAGAAAGAAGGACCCTGAACAAACTGCTGTCCATACTGGACAACGCCCACCACCCTCTGCACAACACCTTCATCGGGCAGAGGAGTGTGTTCAGTGGCAGACTGCTGTCCCAGCCCAGCTCCTCCAACAGACTTAAAAACTCTTTTGTCCCCCCTGGCCATCAGACTGTACAACAGCTCCTAGCCATGGCAGGGAGGACAACAGACAAAATCTGTACTCTTTATTTCCATCTGCACTGTTTACTGTTTTTGCACTGTTTTACTGTGGCCACTGTGTTATAAGTTATTTTATTTTAATATAGGTTTCATGTATGTATGTTTCGTATGCTACAGGATACTTGAATTTCCCTCGGGATAAATAAAGTATACATCCATCTATCTATCTATCTAATATAAACTGAAAGCATGTTCATGGCCTGTATGGCATTTCAAAAGCCAAATCTCAACTGCGCAACACAAAACTTATCCCAGGAAGCATTATCTTTTTAAATGAGGTAATTCAGTTTTTTCAGGCCACCACAACAGGAATCTTGCCCATTTTACAGCAGCCTGTCTGGACAGAAGAGGCGTCATGCTTACCCATTAAGGGGACGGCCAGCTGGCGACGAAACAGCGTATGGATTCGCTCAAGCTGAGCGTTGAGCAGCTCCTGCTCCTCGCGGCTGGGAATCCTGCCGGGGGGGGGCTGAGAGGAAAACAGCAGAGAAAATGGCGTCAAATTTGACATAATGCCCATTTAGTCCAACGTCAAAGGAATTCAATTCAGTATTTGGGTTTATTCTGAGTTAAGTGAGTGGATTATCACTTAAAAGCATGCTTTGATATAATATAACAGAGACAGATTGATATTACCTCAAATCATATTATACTAAACTACTGTACAACAGTAAAATGTTTTTAATCAGACATGTGTCTATCTTGTATTGTCTAATATTGTTTTCACATTGCATCATTCAAAATAAATCTCTCTGGCATATCCATGCAATCAAACAGCAACAAAAACAGTATGTGTTGGACCACTGACAAAACCTCCCTTAGTGATGGAAACACAAACCTGTACTGTGGACAGAATGGCGTTCTCAAACTCTCTGTACGCCTCCCACACCGTCTGTCCCTTGGTCATGTGAAGCCCCACAGCTGTCACAGCTCTCTCAAAGATGGATCTCACCCTGTCTATCCCACCTGGTGAGCCCATGCCACCAATTGAATACTGAGCATATTCAAGCCAGATATCTGGACCTGGGTATAAATACACAGAATATTAGGATTGTGCAATGCCTAAATGTCCAGTCAAAAGGCAGCAACAACTGCACGATGCACTTACAGATGTAGTCTTTTACAGCTCTCTCAAAAAGCTCATATACTTTCTCCCGATGTGGCTCCTCCTCAGTCAGACGGATCTCATCCTTGAGCCAGTCTAGCCAGATCTCTGCAGGATTCAACAAAATGCGGTTTAAACAGCAAATAATGCAGAGCTGCTGTCCAACAGATTCTTCCCCAAGACCATGTTAGACACACACCAACCTTCAGTGAGTGGGAACAGTTCACTCATCTTCTGCCTTGCCTTTCGCAGACGGAAAAGCTCTCCCTCATGCTTCAGTAGTTTGATGAGATCCACATGGCAGTTGTAGTCGAAAGCATTGATTGACAGCTTAAAAAAAAAATTTAAAATCACAAAGATGAAACAGGGTAAGACGTCTAACAATACAATTAAAAATATATAAATGAACTTCCACAATGACACACAAAATAGTTGGAACAATACATACAGCACTCATTTGCATACTTATGTTCATTTTGGAGGCTGTAGTTTTCATTATACAGAGGGGTGTTTCTAATATTTTGTTAATTAAATTCACTCAGGGTAGACTAAATATTACGTTTTATTTCTCAGTTCAATATAAAAGGCAGTACTATTCACCAGCACCACAAACTGCAGTCTCCATAATGATATTAAAGTTGAATCAACACCTCTTTAAAACAGTTTTTTAAAAAAATGAATGTTATAAACTTCATGAAGGTGGGATTTATTGCAGGGCCGTTGTATTAGTTTTAACAGATACTGCATTGTGTCCCTGCGCACAGCTTGGATTATAAATAAAGTTATGAGACGTTATGACTCCAATACCTTACACTTTACAAAGTTAGGACAGTGTGTGCTTTATATTTACACATGCACTTTCTAACTGCACTTGCTGTACTACAAAACTGTAACGTTACGGTCATACAGGTCTCAGGTAGTCAAAAAAAGGGCGCGTGACACGAGACAACCCATTAGCATCACACATTAGCAGTAGAGCTAATCACGACTGCTATACTAATGACGTAACGTTTTCATACGCGCTTATTTAATTGTTTTCGATAACTGCAGCTAACGTAAGTGTATTTTCAGTTTCTCTTAAACCACAGCAGCTCACACATTTAAAGCTGCTGTCCTGTTGTTGCTGACTGTGTTTACCATCCATTCATTCTCATTAGCTCGTCGGCTAACGTTAGTTTTACTAAGCTCGGCTCGGGTTGTTGGCTAATTACCTGCTCCTCCAACCGCTGGATTTCGGCTTCATTTTCTTTCTCATCTTCCGACGAATCGTCCTCTTCGTCGTCTGAATTGTCTATCCCCATGCCCTCCTCCTCTTCCTCCTCCTCTTCGTCCGATTCCATCTTCTTCTCCGCCATCCCTGCGTCTTCCTCCTCCATATCTTGCAACTGCGTTTCCTCTGCGTTGCTCGACGCTGCCATGTTGAAAATGCCGTCTGCCTGGTAACAAGCTAACAAGCCAGGAGTGTAGTGAGAGGTGGAGCCTGGTGGATCCCCTGACATGTAAGGGCTACTGTTAGCCACTAGTAGGGGCTCCTTCCTTGGTGACAGCTTCCTTTTTCACCTGTTTGTCAACAAAAAGTGGTCCTTTTGACTCGCGCCCACTCGTTGATTTCCGTCAATATTCGGCATCTGAACATGGCGACTGTCTCCTTACGAAACTCTGCGTCCTCGCTGTTGTTATTTAGCAGAAGATTATTCAGCCCGCAGCTGAATTCCCTCTGTTCATATCACAAAAAGGTAACCAGTTGTCTATGAACCCATAACTGTAACCAACCAGTGTCACCTTTTATTGTCAGTTAAGTTAGCAAAGCTACGTGTGTGTTGTCTTGACAGTAACTTAACGTTAGCTAACTTCACCATCCCTGTACTTTCTTTTTAAGACATGACTCTAAACAACAGAGCGATAAAAAAAATATAATTTTCTCTGTTTGGCTTTCCTGAAGGTGGTGGACCACTATGAAAACCCAAGAAATGTAGGCTCTTTAGACAAAAATAAAAAGAATGTGGGGACTGGTTTGGTGGGTGCACCAGCCTGTGGCGATGTGATGAAACTTCAGGTAAGTTGGAGTTCAGGAGCAGGGATTCACTACAGCCTAATTACTGCTGTCACGACTTCCAACTTCATATTGTACAACTATGTGTTTGACTGTATGTTGTTTCCAGATCCAGGTAGACGAAACTGGCAAGATTGTTGATGCAAGATTTAAGACATTTGGCTGCGGATCAGCCATTGCCTCCAGTTCTCTAGCAACTGAGTGGGTGAAGGGGAAGTCTGTAAGTTGGTATAACGCTGATGAAAAGCAACAGAGAACAATGGTTTTACAAATACAAAGCCTTTTTTGCTGAGGATCTGATAAGTCTGCTGTCATGTCATAGGTTGATGAAGCTCTGAAGATCAAGAACACTGACATTGCCAAAGAACTCTGCCTTCCTCCAGTCAAGCTTCATTGCTCTAGTAAGTTCAAAGCAATACAATTAAAGACATACACACATTGCCAGTGTTATCTTACACCTGAAGCATACAGATGGATGACAAATTAAAGAAAAAACCAAAAGCAAATTGTTTCTGTAAGATGTTGGCGCACAACGAGCCACCAAAACACTTTCAATGCTCCTTGAAATAGCTTCTTCACATTTCTGAAAGTCACCTGGAGAAATGAACACCATTAACCCAAAATTATCATTCCCTCATTTGGTTTTTTTTTCGCCATACATTTTAAGCCATTCAGTTTGATGTTTCTCAACTAATTTCTTCAGGCTTTTCCTAAAATGTGTTGTTCTTGGTTAAAAGAGAAAAAAGCTAGTTCTGTGTTAATTTCATGCTCAAAGGGTTTCTAAAACCTCACTCCTTTTCTTTCAGTGCTTGCAGAAGATGCCATAAAAGCAGCGCTGTCAGACTACAGACTAAAACAACAGGACAAGAAGGAGGAACGTGTACAAGCCACCAGTTAATATGTTGTTATTAACTGTCCATTATGAACCCTGTAATGCCTCACTGCAGTGCTGTTTGGAAGATTCAGTACCGTAATACTACAACAGGTCTTGCACCCTTCTGGGAGTTTTATACTCTTTAAAAATCTCCAGGTACAAGGGTTGTGGGGTCACTCTCTTGAATTCAAGTTAAGACTATATTGTCCAAGTGCCAGATGTTTATGGTGTTTGCTTGTCATCAGATGATCAGAAATTATTTCATAATTTAATTTGGAGTAGGAAGTTCATGATGAAGAATTTTGAAATATATCTGATCCTTAAATTTAAACAACGTAGCTCAACAGTGTTGCTACTCTGCAGCACGTTTTTACACAGACCAAGATGCATCATAAAACTGCTGGTTGAGATGTGTTTTTTGTTTTGTATATTTTTTGGCATTTGGGCTTTATTTGGTTTGATTGTATAAGATTGCCGGTCTCTTGAGGAGGGTTTAGTGTGAAAATGCAGTTAGTTCATCAGCCAAAGGACACATACAAAACATAATACAGATTATTGTATGAGACCATGAGCTTATTGTGAATTAAATAAAAAAAAACATTTTCAGTGTGTCTGCTCTGATGTCATCCACCAGATCCTACGTTTAGCGGAGCCACCCTCTGTTGGCGCAGAAGCACCTTTTTCAGTACAAGTAGCACTGCCAGAATTAGGACAACTACCAATACACATAACACTGCGAGCAGAGAGATTACCACTGCAGAGTCTTGTTGTGTGATCGGTTGGGGGTCGGGAGTTGGCCGGGGTGCATCTCTGTTTGTGGAAAGCAAAGATCGTGTCCCTTCCGCAGAGGTTGCGTTGATCTGAGTGTACCGACCTGTGATGTTGTTTCTGCATTTGTGTCCCTCATCAGGGACAGAAGTAGTGGTTTGTAAATGGGGTGGGCTGACTGAGTGGGTTTTATTTAGCAACAAACACTCCTCATAGGTAAGGGTCTCTAAAGAGTAGTGTTCAAGTAATACACGAGTCTTGGGAGCATCTTTGGAAATGAGTCCTACAGTGTTTTTTTGTGATATTTGCTCTAACAAGTTCCCCAAATAGCTCTTGTTCTCAAATGAGCTTGGTCCCGTTGGCTTCACTTTGGGCGTCTCCAGCTTTCTCTCCAGTGCAGAGTTGAGGTCCAGTTGGTGCATCCCCTCATTTGGCTTCAGGACCCAAGGACAGATAGCCACAACAGAGAGGTCCAGAAGCAGACGGTGAGCGAGATGGACGGGCTCTGTGCACACCAGGTCTGTGGCCATCCTCAGCCTACCACTCAGCAGCCAGCGGTAAAGATACAAAATGTCACACTCGCACACCCAGAGGTTGTTGTTGAGGTCCACAGATCTGAGACGTGGCAGGCCATCGAAGGCACTCTCTGGGACTGAACGCAGGCAGTTGCTGTTGATCTTCAGGACCTGCAGGTTGACCAGGGCGGACAGCGAGGGCAGATCCAGGACAGAGATGCAGTTTGCTGAGAGGTCTAAATGGGTCAGCGACGGTGGAAGATTCAGAGGGAGGCTTGTGAGCTTGTTCCCCTTAAGTGTCAGGACCTGGAGCTTGTTAAGACCCTGTAGTGCCCCCGGTTGGATGGCACGGATGCGGTTGTCCTCCAGATCCAGGCGAGTGAGGTTCCCCAGTTGCCGCAGGGCGCCTGAGGTGATATAAGTGATGCGGTTTTCCTGCAGCAGCAGGGACTCCAGGCTGGGAGGCAGGCCGCGAGGGAAGCGGCTCAGCAGATTGTGACTGAGGCTCAGCTCCTGCAGGCTGGAGAAGGGCCGGAGCAGGTGGTCCACATTACAGAGCTGGTTCCTGGCCACAGATAGAGCCGAGGTGCTGAAAGGGACAGAGCGAGGGAGTGACCTGAGACCCAGGGACTCGCACAAAACCAAAAATCCTGGGCGAGAACAGCAGCAGCCGGGAGGACAGGGAGACGTTACAAGGCAGGCTAGAGGACAGACGCAGAGCACCAGTAGGACACCACATCTGCACCAAGGCATGACTCACTGTGAGGGATAATGAAGGAGAGACGACCACATCAGATACATAACAGAACTAATGGTATCAGGAAACATTCTCACTTAAAAGGTACCACTTTATAGTAATGAATCTTTTTTTACATTACATTAACATTTATTCATTTAGCCGACGCTTTTATCCAAAGCAACTTACAATTGCTATTTATGTCAGAGGTCGCACGTCTCTGGAGCAGCTAGGGGGGGAAGTGTCTTGCTCAGGGACACAATGGTGGATGGGTCAAAGTGGGAATTGAACCCGGGTCTCTCACACCAAAGACACGTGTCTTAGCCATTGTGTCATCACCAATGTTTATAAGTTGTAATTAATGGTTAAAAAATAATACTTTATGGATCAGATATGAGACATTAATAAGAAGCTGTGAAAAACCTCTGGCTAGTGTTCGTCCTCTTGACACCTGCTTTGTCTTTTTACCACTTGAATTCGTCCACACTGGCAGACCTCAGACCTTCTTAAAGACAGCTGCTGGACCAAAATCCATGCAGCTCTCATTTTATTAACATTTGAAACTGCAGACTTCATGGGTTATAATAAGAACCATCTATTAATGGTTTATGAACATTTAGAATTGCGGATGAATCGCCACCTTTTGCTGTTGGCTGAATTTAGAGTTTAATGCAGATTAGAAAGTGAGAAACTTTTCATTTGAAAATATTTTAAAAACATTTATTTATTTGTTATTAATGACTTGCCTTTTAGTAATTCACCAGCTAGAAAGATTTTTCACAACCCAAAAGTGGTTCTCACCACTAAACTGTGCATTAACCATTTATAAAAACATTAAGTTATTAACCCCTTAGAAAGGGTGACTTATTAGTGTAAATAAATAAAGGCCTAAGCACTTACCATTTTCCTATTCCTGTATTATATGCTCCTCCTCTGAGATGGGCAGGCTTGTAACCCCATGGTCCTTACGTGACCTAAAGATAACTACCGTTGCTGCTGTTGAGAATTCCATGCAGATGCTCATCAAAGTTTAATGACAGCCTTAAGGTGCTGGATTACCTACTCTGGATCCTCTTCACCATTCAAATAGATTGAGAGGTCCTATTTTTTTTGTCAGTGGCAAACAGTGAAAAGGGTCAAAATACACAGCAAAATGTTCACCAAGAAATTCTGTGAAAAAAATATATAAATAACAAAACCACACAGGTGCCCTAAATATTCCCTTATCTGCGGTTGGCAAAGGTCGAGGTTACAACTCACACAGACAAGTGAATCTAGCAAACCACCCTCGGCCTGAGAACATTGCTGGGTGGTCCTGTGGCCATGTGTCTTCCCGTCACCTGGTGGGAAGACTGAAAGTGAAGGGATAGTATTTTCTCAAATTATTTAGCACCTCATTGACAAAAGAGCAGGGAATCTGACCCTGGTGCGAGGCTCCGTCTGGGCTCACGTTTCAGCCGCCACAGGGTTACGCCTGTTTTTGAGCTGCTGTGCTGTCATCTTTGAGGTTTGATCTTTGGCACTTATGATTCAGATCAAACAATCTTTTAATTATTATTCAAAAATGGTTTGTGCTTCAGACATTTTAGCAATTTTTCATCACATTTTGAATACAGCTGTAATGGGGTTTGACAATAGATTTCAGATGTGGTCAGGCTGTACATAAAAGATGGAAGTGTTTTAGATACAATGTAAAAAGAACTGATGAATCAATACTTGCGCTGTTCACACGAGGGCAGTATCTTGTTGCTCGTTCAAAATATGCAACGAAAAGGTTATTTGACTTTGAGTTTGAACTTCACCACAACAAATCAGTGTCTCCACTATTTGTATAGACAATGCAGGAGCTCTTGTTGTGGAGCAAAGGGCTCTGTATGGATCTGGTTTACTGCTGTTGAAATATTTAAACAACCTTGTACAATAGCCAGTGTAGGACAAAGCAGGGTCTCGTCATCTCCAGGCTCTAATACCTTCTGCAGTCCTGTGTTTGTGTGTGTTGGTGCCCGCTGCCTCACGAAGGCCAATCTTGAGCAGATGCAATTCAAAATTACAGATTCCAGAGTTGAACATAATGTGCACGTAGTGAGCATCTTCTTTTTTAGGCCTTCCTCGCCTTTTCTAATCTTAGGGTTCCTCAGGGCTGCCTTCATCTGTCATCATGAAAACTGTTTCCACTGTAACTTTCTCAATAATGACAAACATCAGTATCAAGAATTTTATTAAATATCAGCAAAACTCATTTTGTAAACAATATAACGGTCACTTACAGAGGAAGCATCTCTCTGGAAACATCTGAGGAGAACAAGGTTGTATTGGAAAAGAGTATTTAAAAAAACATCGGGCCCATAAATTGTATAAACTGAACATTACACATTTGGTTTAGACGGTCTTAGAGTCATTCACTTGAGTAATGGGACAGTGAGCTGGAGAGTTTTTACAAATGATCAACTCAAGGTGGAACCTGAGTTTTTAATCCAATTAAAGATGAACCAGATGTATTTGACATATACACTTCTCAGCTTTTGATTTTTATGTACTTTTAATTTTAGCTACAGTAAAGTTAAACCTATTACACCAGCAAAACAGGCCAACTCTCCTCTCTATCCCTGTACTCAGGTTTTTGACTTCTTACAAATTACAACATTAAAAACAAAACTCACCATTTATCTTATACATGAGTATTACTTATTAAAAAAACTCAAACCCTCATTCACAAAGTTTTTATACCAAAAAAAAGCCTGCTTTTAATGTTTGACGTGTGTTTTTACTTCAGCTTCCCAGAAATAACACAGTTGCAAATTGTACTTTTGGTGTAAAGCTTTGTGAATTTGGGTTCTCTTAAGTAAAATACAAAATGAGATGACATAAAATAACATTATGCAAACACAATTAGGTAAATATGAATGTAAATATACTTATAGAACCTTTTGTTACCTCTCAAGTATACTGGCATCTCCCTGTGCATTATTTACAGCAGCAAAGAGTTTTCTCTACACGACAGAGCGGTTCAGCCAAGTCTCTTAGCTGCTTAAAAAGATGTCATGGCGTACAGCAGGACGTACCGAGGAGGTTCCTCTGTCTTGGCAGGCATATGGAGTAATAAATCTCTTGATTAAAAACACATGGATACTTTTTTTGTTTCATTTCTATTCGGAAGCGATTACAGGCTGCCCATTGTTTTTCTCTTTAAAATAATGTTTTCTTGTCTTTCTCCACTAAAAAAAACTAAAAATGTCACCTTTCAAGTGATGCTACTTCAACAGCAGTGATGTGAGATCAGGCAGTTGAGACTCTGTGGTAATCACTGATTAAATAGTGGTTGACCACTGTAGGACTAAGGTCTTTGCAGTACATGATGACAGACAAACCACTGAGCCAGTTTGAATTTCAAAGGCAGCTGCTTTCAAAGAAATCAGCCATTTATTTCCCACATCACCTGGTATCAAGTGTTGACTTTTTAATATCTGTATGAATCGAACTCTTTGAGGTGCAACATTTATTCATACGATTTATGCAGCAACCCACTTGAGTATTTTAATTTCTAGTCACATATCTTCTATCCTGCTGGCTTTTTACTTCAGATAATACATCAGATAGTTCATATTTTCATTTCACTTAGATTAAAGTATTTAAAGATGTTGATGTTTTTTCATGGAAGGGCACCAGCCTCACAAATATATTTCTTGATAGCAGTTGTAAAGTGGTATTTCTGATTTGAACCAACCTTTCTGATCTCGTTTTTATGTCATGGTTGCAACATTTCATCTATTATACCATTCAATCAGCCCTGAACATGCCCTAGTGGTGGGCTTTTTTCAGATGGCAGGTGCAGGCTGGCTGATTGGAGCTCGGCTGCACCTCCTCCCTGTGCTTGGGCTGCTGCTCTTTGTGCTTGGGCTCCTCTCTCCGCTTTTCTACCTCCTCTGCCTCCCTGACCTTCCTGACCTCTTGGCGAGGCGACGACCTGACGTCCCTCCCCTTCTCTCCCACCAGAGCCTTGGAGGGCGTGCGCAGGTTCTTGGGGGATGCCATGCTCTGAGTCTGGACCCTCTTGACGTGGTCGACAGCGACAAACGGCCTGTCCTGGAGCTCGCTTGAATTCTTGCGTCCGCCGGTTTTATCAGCCGCATTCTTCCTGGGTGAATTAGGAAGGGGTTTGTAGGCCTCCAGCTTGCGCTTCTGACTCATTGCAGAGGCACAGCAGATGATGAAGACCATGACAATGAGAAGAGAGGTCACAACAATGATGATGAGCAGATTCTCCTGCAGGAAGTCCACTACTCGGGTCAAGACGAAGTCCTTCAGACGGATCATGGTGGTGGTGATGGTGTTGGTGAGGGTGGGAGCTCCAGTAGAAGCGGTGATGAGAACAGGCGCTCGAGTGGAGAAAGAGGTTGGAAAAAGGAGTTCCAGCTCCGCTTCATCACCACTGCCGTCCATGGATATGTTGTAGAACAGAGGCGTGGCGTGACACACACCACACCACAGTGAGAGCAGGGTCACACAGGTGACAAGAAAAACCCAACAGGACTTCATCCTCTCTTCTGAGTCCTGCAACAACAACAATGGCTATCTTGAATTTAGGATCATGGGATTAAAGTAATGGTTTGACATTTTGGGAAATACACTTATTCACTTTCCAACCGAGAGACAAGAAGATTGATACCATTCTCAGATCTGATGAAGCTAGAACCAGGAGGTGGGTGAGGTTTGCTTAGCATAGCAAAAGACTGGAAACACAGGGAAACAGCTACAATGGCTTTGTCTAAATTTAACAAAATCCATCTACCAGCACCTCTAAAACTCACTAATTGACACGTCATATTCAGTTTGTTTAATTCACTCACAAACAACAAAGTTTTATGGAGAGTTAATAATAATAATACGTCTATGGGTTGCCTGACGACAATACTCCAGCTTCAGAGGTGCTGGTAGGTGTATAATTTAACTTTGGACAGAGCCAGGCTAACTGTTCCCCCTGTTTCCAGTCTTTATAATAAGCTAGGCCACTCCCCTCCTGGATTTGGCTAAATATTTATTATACAGACATGAGAGTGGGGTCGATCAATAAACAAAGAAGTGATTTTCCCACAATGGCAAGCTATTTATTTAAAGTGTGTCACATGCTGTATGTGAAAAATTAGAGAAATGTCACCTTGTGACACTAATTGGTCCCAACCGGAGGGTCGAGAACCACGATACTAACTAGTGTTGAGCAGTTTTTCAAGCGACAGACACATTCTGAAAAAATAAAACAATGTTTTAAATGGCTGTTTCTGTCTGAAATACAACTCCAGTATCCATCTTAACTCTTTTCTTAGGTTCTCTGCCATTCCCCATCTTGCACAAGATCTATTTTAGCAGGCAGCAGAGCAGCCATTACTTATTTGGGGTGGAGACAGCGAGTTTGGCGCTGAAGGCCTTATAATTTCTAAAGTAGAGGGAGGCCACCCATCCACCACACCAAAGCCAAGAGGAAGCCATATTCCAGAGTGAGCACAGAGGCGTGGGAGACCTGCGGCTGTGGCCTCTATATTTACACTGGGCAGCAGCTGCTGTACACCAGCCCACAGCAGTGCAGACCTGAGATATTTATGCTTCCAGGAAAACCTGCACTTACTGACAGTACAACTGACTGAATAAACTTCCCAACCCAATTACTTTTCTTCCATTATTCTTTCTCTATCTTTCTCAATGCAAGTTAAAGCGTTAATAAAGAAATCTGCTATGAGTGGCGCAGGAGTCTGTTACCATTTAAAACCTGTTTAACTCTTAGCACAGTGTAATTACACAGTGCTAAGACATAAAGACAAACTTCTAATCAGCATGATACTGTAGCGAACCTGCTGCTGCTCTGATTTACACTGCACAGTGTGAGACCCCCCTCCCTTTGTGGTTGAACACACAGTATGAACTGCTGTACCAGATGGTAGGCTGGGTCTTCATCCTTGGATGTGCAGCTATAGGATTTCACTTCCCTCTGAACCCTCATATTACTGCCACAATTAGATTTCCTGTATTTCCACATGTAGGGTCCACATTAACTTCAACTGAAAGCCATCAGACACTAGATAAGCAATTAATCAATTTCATAACATTTGAATAATTGATGTCTCTAATTCTTGATTTTCCTCTGAATTTCTCCTTCAGTTGTTTTAAATTATATTATCAATTATACAGGCAAAACACTTTCACCACACTGTATGACAGATATGTGCTTGTTCAGTAAAGTGTACACACTGTGTGAAATATCCATGTTTTTATGGCTGCATCTTTACATCAAATACAAATGTCCTAGATGTCTTGGCCATCATTTAGGGTTGGCATCTAAGTTGGCATCTCCACCATAAGATTAAAATAAAGGGTAGCAAGTTTTAACAATGCTTGCCCAGACAGCACAAATTTGCAAAGATGGCGCCACTGGTGGAGGATAGACCATCTCAGCGTATATTCTTAAATAAACATTATCAATGTCTACACTCTGTAACAGTTAACCTACGGGTCTTGGCATGGAGAGTTGAAGAAAGACAATTAAATTAAATCAATTTCATCATTGATCAATTAAATAGAACTAAGGGAAAGAATTAATATTGGCAGGGGTGAAAGACGCATTCAAATCTTTTACTTAAGTAAAAGTAGCTATACAACAATGTAAAAATAAAGTGAAAATCCTGCATTGTAAATATTAAGTCAAACTACAAAAGTATTCTTAGCAAAATGTAATGAAAGTATCAAAAATAAAGTATCATTATGCAGAAAAATGCCCCCTGTGAGAGTAGTTTAATCTGCACAACATTTTGATCTGATCATATGTTTTGTGCATAAAATCTTAATCTGTAAAATAGCTGTAGCTATTTAAACATATAATGGAGTATACAGTAGAATATTTCTTTCTGAAATGTAATATGTCAAAGTAGAAGTTTAAAGTAGCATAAAATTTAAATATACAAGTGAAGTACAAGTATCTGTAAATTGCACATAAGTGCAGCGCTTGAGTAAATGTATTTAGTTACATTCCATCACTACATGTTAGGAGCCAAAATTTAGAAAACTTCAAATAACAATCAATGGATGAACAGGTCAGTTTGGATAAACAGGCTGCCCTGATATAACTTAAATCTTTTGGCTATACTTTTTTCTTTCTTGATAACACCCACTTTTAATTTACAACAAATGTACATACTTACAGAGTGTTGTTTCCTGGGTTTATCTTCTGATGAGCACAATGCAGTGCAGACGGAGGAGAGGGAAATAATGTGGAGACAAAGCGACGAGAGGAAAGTAAACGTGAAAGACAGTTTCCGAGCATTCGCCCTCCCTGCTACGTTATAGTAACAGTTTTCTTTTTTTACAGAGCTCTAAAAAGTCTACACACTGCAAAATGATGTCCATCCCTCTCTTTTCAGCTTCTCCTCCCTCTATTTCACCCTCCCAGTCTTCATCCTCGTGCACTTTTGTCCATTTGGGATTGGACTTCTTTTACTGTGCACTTTTTTTTATAGTGGGAAGTTATTATAGAGGAAGAGCCATGTGGCAGTGATTCTATACATATTTTCTCAGACATAAGGGCAATGCTAAACTGTTTCTAGAGAGGGTCACTTCATTTTGTATGAAAGTGTTATTTACCACAATGTGTGTTGATTCATTCAAAGTTGGACTCATTGACCTGGCGAGCACAAGACAGTCTGAGCTTTCTGCTTTAAAACTCCCTGCAAAGACGTTGCAGTAAATACATCAGTCCCATGTTATAGGGAAATGGGTATTTCTGTACTTGGTGGGGCGAGTCCCAAGACTCCTCTGCCTCCCACTGAGTCCTCTCTAATTAAGTCCCTGTTGATTACAGCCTGTCTGTACAGGGCATACAAGACCAGCGCAGAGAGAAAGCACCCCTTTCATCCCAAAACACATGTTCAGAGCGAACATATAAACTTCATGGTCTTTAAGGGGCACTTATCTCTAGATAAGTCTCTAAATATGCGGTGCATCTATTTAAGGCTGCTCGTGCCTCCTTTCTTATTTCATTCATTTATTTTGACAGCTGGTGTGAGATGTTGATATTCTAGCTGGGAGCTGAAGTGTGAAGAAGGTAGCAATTTTCCAGGTTCAGGACGCACAAAAGAAAACAGGAGAGGGATTATTCATACTGTTGCAGTTAATGTGTGTACTACTTCTACTATGTGCCACACAGTCATTATTGTCATTACAGCACATCAAATAGCTTTTTGAATGACAACAGTTGTTTCTAATTGATCCTGTAAAAGAAACTTCAAATCTAGTACTAAAATAGTGTTTGGTTATTTGTGGTGGCTTAAACACATTGGCAGTCTACAACTAAATGAAACATAGGCAAAAATGATCATGTTCATAGTAAATATTTGCTCTCATTTATATCAGATAGTGTGTGCGCACTGCAAACTACAGAAAACAATTCATGTGATTTCCTTCAACTTTAGCTTAAATTAAGGCCACTGTACACTGCATTCACTATCTGTTTCTAGTAACCTATTTTATATCGGTTGTTTCACTGCAGCAAGTAGAGAAATGTATCCATTCATACCTTGATTTTTGATGATCTGCCTGTAGATGCTGTAAACAGTGAGCGTCGGTTAATACAAGAGGATAGCAATATTTTAAACAAAGAAAACACTTTAGTTTTCAGAATTGTAATGTAACCTTTAAAATTATATACACTATATTGCCAAAAAGTTTTGGGTCGCCTGCCTTTACATGCACATGAAGGTTAATGACATCCCATTCTTAATCTGTAGGGTTTAATATGGAGTTGGCCCACTCTTTGCAGCTATAACAGCTTCAACTCTTCCGGGAAGGCTTTCCACAAGGTTTAGGAGTGTGTTCATGTGAATTTTTGACCATTCTTCTAAAAGGCATTTGTGAGGTCAGGCACAGATGTTGGATGAGGTGGTCTGGTTCCCAGTCTCCGCTCTAATTCATCCCAAAGGTGTTATATCGGGTTGGCGTCAGGACTCTGTGCAGGCCGGTCAAGTTCTCCACACCAAACTCGCTCATCCAGGTCTTTATAGACCTTGCTTTGTGCACTGGTGCGCAGTCATCTTGGAACAGGAAGGGGCCATCTCCAAACTGTTTCCATAAAGTTGGGAGCATGAAATTGTCCAACATGTCTTGGTATGCAGGCGACACGGTGGTGCAGTGGTTAGCACTGTAGCCTCACAGCAAGGTTGTGGGTTCAAACCCCGATTGCCCCAGCCTTTCTGTGTGGAGTTTGCATGTTCTCCCCGTGTCTGCGTGGTGCTCCGGCTTGCTCCCACCATCCAAAGACATGCAGTCTCGGTTAATTGGTGACCTGTCCAGGGTGTACCCCGCCTTGCGCCCGACGTCAGCTGGGATTGGCTCCAGCCACCCCACGACCCTGTACGCAGGATAAGCGGTTGATGATGGATGATGTCTTGGTATACTAACTATACTACTATATTAACAGTTCCTTTCATTGGAACTAAGGGGTCAAGCCCAACCCCTGTAAAACAACCCCACACCATAATCCCCCCTCCACTAAACTTTACACTTGGCACAATGCAGTCAGGCAAGTACTGGCAGTCCTGGCAACAGCCAAACCCAGACTCGTCCATCGGATTGCCAGACAGAGAAGCGTGATTCGTCACTCCAGAGAACACGTCTCCACTACTCTAGTGTCCAGTAACCGTGTGCTTTACACCACTGCATCTGACGCTTTGCATTGCACTTGATGTAAGGCCTGAATGCAGCTGCTCGGCCATGGAAACCCATTACATGGATTACACACTGTTCCTGAGCTAATCCACACGACGTTTAGAGGTCTGTAACTACTGACTCTGCAGAAAGTTGGCGACTTCTGCTCACTGTGCACCTCAGCATGCACTGACCCCGCTCTGTGATTTTATGTGGCCTAGCACTTCATGCCTGAGTTTCTGTTATTCCCAATCGCTTCCACTTTGTTACAATACCACAAACAGTTGACTGTGGAATATTTAACAGTGAGTAAATTTCACGATTGGACTGCACTGGTGGCAACCTATCATAGTATCTTGAGAGCAACCCATACTTTCACAAATGTTTGTAGAAGCAGTCTGCATGCCTAGGTGCTTGATTTTATATACCTGTGGCCATGGAAGTGATTGAAACTGAATTCAATGATTCGGAAGGTTGTCCCACACAGGATCTCTCTCTCTCTCTCGCTCTCTCATATACACACACACACACACACACACACACACACAGAGTAGTATTTTCAGTGTGGCCTGATTTCTCTATGACCCTCACAGTTAAATATAATATATATTTTGTTATTACACATAACTGAGCCACACTGACATGCTCCTCTTTTACGATGTACTGCTGCTGTAAAAACTCACTACAACACTAAATTAATCTGTAACTTAAAATAGTTGTAAACAAATACACCATTTTATCCTGTGAAAACTAAACTCATTTGTGACCCATTTTTAAAGATGTATCTTCAGAAAAGCTTAGACAGGCTAAGAAAAGGAAGCTGAAAATATCAAGAGCGTGCTAACACAATGGTTGGTTTTGGTCTTTTCATGGAGTTTGTTGACAAGAAAAATATACAGATGCTAGGTTTATCCTTTTTAAAGACATTGAATTTTGGTTTTCTCCTGTAATGTCTTCCACTTGGTTTCAGCTAATTAAACTATAGTGCAGATTCAGATTTGTTGCACTCAAACTGTAAATTTTAACTTCAAATCTTTCTGTTAAAAACTAGTAAAGGGAACATATCCAAAGACAGTAATGACTAAAAACATGATACATCAACAAATCAGTACACCTGCCAGTTCAAAACTGTACATTGAGCCCATTTTAAAAATTCTTTATTAATTTTTTAATCAATGTTTGATACTTGAAGCAAGAATAATGAACAAAAATGCTGAGCAGACCTCCACATGAGGTTTTATCCTGGTTCGTTTTTCATCCGATTTTCTTTCTTGATATTCATACGACCTCGAACATAACAGAGGTTCTGCTTTTCTCATGATGCATTATGGCAAGGTGCAGGGACCACAGACAACGGGAAACATTTAAAACCCACCTCCCGTACAAATACCCTCTTCAGCACAACCACAAAACAAAAAATGACATAAAAAAAAAAAAAAAAAATATGGTCATGTTATTTACACAGCTTTCACTCATTTTCCTAGACCTTAATTACAAACATACATCTATCTTTCAACTGCACATTTCTCCAACCTACAGTGTCCCTTTGGATCGCTATTCACTACTACTCCTCACAACTTAGCTCTCGTGCCAACAGTGCTGTAAAGAATCCATAGAGTGGCAGTCTGATATACAAGATAGGGCAGTATAATTTCTTCTGTAGCACTCTGTAGATTTTCACTGATATTCTACGACTCACTGCTCAAAATGCATCCTGAAGCCACGATGACTCAAAAGGCTGCGCGTTCAGCCGACAGCTGCTCAGTTTGACATCATTTTTGAAGATGTTTTGAATACCCGTACCGAGGTGGAAAGTGTCAAAATGTACTTCTAACAAACCCCCAAGCAGTAATGCTGCCTGGTGTAGTTGTGGGATGGATTGGCAGGACGTCATGATGTCATCAAGGGGGCTGACATGCAGGAACAGGGTCCTTTGAACGTAGTTTATAGCACCTTAAAGTGGTTGTAAATCCGGGCACCTATCAACTCTTCCATTTACTACACACATCTACTCGCAATAGTCCCCTACAAACACTTCCATGGTCACCGCTATGGCACTTTCAGGTCTTTACAGTGGTAACACATATTTAAAAGGCAAACAGATTGAACCATTACCCGTCTCAGCTTCCCACTGGGAAACTAATCTAAAACATCAGGAAGAGCTTTTATGATAGCTGTCTGAGCAAAACAACTCAGATTGGACAACTCCTTGATTTTGTAATAACTATACTGAATCGGGGCATCTGGGAAATAACCATTAAAAAAACCAAGACATGGAAGTGCTAAGAGGGATATAAGCACAGCTGGAACAAGAAACAGGCTAAAATTAAGAGTGAAGTAATAACCCAACTATTTAGTTAGAGGCAAGTCATGGACATTCTACGTTGAGTCCATTTCATAACCCTCCACCCCCAATAAGAAACAAAGCAGGAACATCCATAGTGACATGTACCCAAAAGACCAAAGACATGAGGCACATATTCACACACACAATCTAGGCCTTTAAGGTCTACCATGAACAGTTTCTGTAGCAATCTCCAGTTTTATCACCAGATGGTTTTTAAAGAGTCAAGTCGAAGTGTGATTACTTGGTGTCTTTTCATATCTATTCCCATTTTGTTTGTAGAGAAAATACAGATGTGAGATGGCATACAACGCAAAGGAACAGGGACAAAAAATAATCCCACTACACTTGAGTGTTGTTGAGCAATACCCGTGGATACCCAACAGTGAGGTTGGTGACTGAACAAAAAAAACAAAACAAAAAACGATGCAGAGTTGAGGTTGAAAATCCACAAACTTGGTCTTTTCATGGGCAGCGCATAAATGTCACAATAACAACCAACCAGCGTAACTGAGTCACTACAGTAGAGTGTTTACAGAAAGAGGAACATTATAGAATTATTTTTCCCCACATCAATAACTGGCAATGAGATTTGTGGAATGAGTTTGTCATTTTCTCCAATAAGCATGCAGTGCATGTTAACGAAGCAAGATAGAAAGGAATGCATGTTTACACGGACTATTGTCCTGGCCAGAGTGACAGGAAGCAGCAGGAATGAGAAGAAATGGCAGAAAGCAGGCAGCTTCAACACAAACAACAAGACTTGTCATTTATGTAATGCCTGTGTGCTTGGTGTAGACTGTGGCAGCTTATGTGTCTTCAATCTGAATTTATTTCCTCCTAATTACAGAGTTTGAGATGTCAATCTTCCTCACATAACTATCCAATTTATTTAAATGACTTTAACTTCATGGTAAATTGGTCTTTACATAACCAGTCTACTGCGCTGAGCTTCCCCGTTTGCATTTTGAATCTTCCCACAAAGAAAGAGAGAAAGAAATACTGTTAAGGAGGAGTAAACAAAATTTCAAATTTGGCAACATTATAATTTTGGGGTGTGATAACATGAAACAATGATAGCTACTTAAAAAGAATATTTGGTTATGCAATATAAATGGAGACTTTTGACGCAGATTTTCTTGGTCATCTTCTAAAATGCAAAGGAATATGTAAGACATTTTTTTGATGCACGTAGACAAAATAAAAAATGACTGCCACACAATAAAAGGAATAGAGTCCTTTGTCACCAAAAAGCAGTTAAGAGTATTTTCTGCTAAATTTGCCACACGTCCTTATTCCACCTGTGTTAAAGTGAGGGTCAGGGGCTGGCTAAGAAAAAGTTCATCTGGAATGTTGCTAGGGGTCGTTGCTAGGCAGGCCTCAGACGAAACACCGTCACTGAAATAGGCAGTGACGGGTCGCGCCCAACCCCCAGCCAATGGAACGTCCTGAATTGTAGCGGGTCGGGTAAAGGGTCCCTAAATGGCAATTTTGGACATTTGCTCTTCAAGTTTGATGATTCGCTTCTCCTGACTGCTGACCAGGTCCTTGAGGGATTTGATTTCTTTCAAGATCTCCTCCAGCTTGGCTTCGGATTTCTGTGGCAGACACAAGAGAAGAGTGAGAGTGAGTTTACACCCATCACTATACTGCTTCAACCACGCTGCTGTGAAACACACAACTAGTCACATTTGAAGCAATGTCAAAACTAAGTTATGTCACAACAGTGCACAAGACACTTCCTGTCTCAAAGCTGCTACCCTACAGTCTTGGACTGTATATGCCAGGAGACAGGGTCTGGTACTCTGGGGGTTAACATGTTTCGCCAGCCCTGGAGCCCAGTGGGCTGTGATTACAGAGCAGAAGTGCAGAGACACACATGGGCTGGGTCCCAGGCGGGTGGCTGTGTTGTGGGTGAGGTGCGGCAGGACGCCCAGCAGCAGGCGCCCAGAGCAGCAGCAGACCCCTCAGTTTTTGGGTTGAACAAAATCTACAAACCACCTCATGAAGACAGACAGCAATGTGCCCTGCTTCAACACATACAATTTGTCTGCTTAACACTGGGAGCCCCAAGAGGGATGAAGCCAGTAGTGAGGGGCATTAATGAGTGGATGGAGATGGGAGTCAGGAGGACAGACTTTGATGTCTGATGAAGATAGTTTAATGGCTGGGAAATATATTAGCATTAACTGTTTATTGTCCATCATCCTAATTATGTGAGGAATTGTGGTAGGCCAAACTTATTCTTAGACACTTTATCTAAAGAAACACGACCATGTACCTAAAAACATAGCTGAAAAGGTTGCTGCTTTTCTCGGTCTTGTGATAGTAAACTGAATATCTTTGGGTTTCGGACTGTTGGTCAGACAAAACTATCAAGATGTCGCCTCTGGCTCTGGGGAAACTGTAATGGGTATTTTCATTATTTTCTGACATTTTATAGACAAAATGATAATTTGAATTAGTCTGCAGATTACAATAATCATGAAATCTTTTTTTAGTTGCAGCCCTTATGTAGTCCACAGAGAATTTCCTCATCAATTTTCTTAACGGATAGCATGATCCATATCAACAGAAAATCTGTTGTTCCATACTGCCCAGCTCTACTGAGTGGAAGATTGACTGTTTAATGTAATCCTGGTCTACATTTATCAGAAAAGGCATACTCACAATCGATGGAGTAGGGGAGGCAGACTTGTTGGCATGGCTTGAGTGCTCGGACTTCTTGGTTCCCTTGTTGTCAAAAATGTTCTTTTTGACCACCTTGAATTCGCGGTTCTTGCCCGGGACGTAGCCGTTCTTGAGGGAGATGAGGATGGGGTCTCCATTCTTGCCCTCAAACCACTCCTCAGCCTCCAGGGTAGGGTCGGGTCCAGATGTGTCTGGGTACAAGTCATCCTGGAACAGGTCGGACTGAAGAGGGAGGACAGAGTGACAAGCTGTGAGGAAAGCTCCACACCAGCACATTACAAAACGAGGCTCGACTCGGCCGCCTGGGATTCAACGAACAGATTAGAGGTCTAGTAAGTCTCTGCACTTGATGAGGACTTACCTTTCTAGGTACAGTCATCACGATAGGCTCACACTTCCTTTCATGCAGTTTAAAGAACCTGGCAATATACAAATTCAAACCAATTACCCACAATTCAATGCATTATTAAACAACAAAGGCAACAGAGAGTGTTTTAGAACAGTTTACAGTGGGGCTGTCCTGAGACATTAGCGATTATGTCATGATTATGTTCTGCCTCCTAGTGGTGAAGCTAGGAACTCCACATTAGATCTGGATGAGTGAAATAAGAACTGAAAATGAATTCTGGCGTCAGAGATGTTGATTAGCCATCGATCTTGGCTTACCTTGCAATTTCGCACTTATTGACATCAAGGCCCCTCTTGGGCATGTAGCCCATGCCCCTCTGTGGCTCCTTGGTGGCAAAGGTGCTGAGGAAGTGAACATACGGAGCCTCATCTGTGATTTCAAAGTAACGGATGCTGCTGTCACCCTGTCAAGAAAGGAAGTGCTCAAATTTAGACCTCCAACTTTGTGCCGTTATAACAATGCTTGATTTTACTACTGAGTGCTTAAAAGGGACATTACCTTTCCACAGAGGTAAACAACATTGGTGTCTGGGTCATAGAAGGGCAAGAGCACGCCGTTGCTGGTGTCCATCTCATTAACAGTCATGGGCTCCTCCATGTTTTGCTGAAAAAAGAAAAGCATAATGATAAATCAGAGTTCTGTTGGAGAGGGCACGAATACAGAAATACGGGGCCTAGGAAAAGGTAATGGCCTCTAAAAAAACATATGTAGCAAAGATGTTGCACTTTTAATAGCTAGTTGGAGTTTCCATAGTAACACAGTTGTGAATATGGTGTTAATTTTTGTGTGTTCTGTTTCATTAGTACAAACTTCATTGAAAAGCTTGCTCTCTGAACAATCTCATTTAATTTAATATTGTAACAGTGTGAAATGTAGAACCCGTAATCACTGAACTGATGTAGTGCAGACAGCACACATGAAGCAGCTTACCGCGTTCCAGAGGGCCAGCTGTCGCTCACTCATGCGACTGAAGCCTGTGGTGAGGATGTTGCCATCAGAAAGGAAAATGGCCCTCATGGGTCGAGCACCCTCATGTGCCTTCTCCTTCTCCTGTGAAGTATAGTTTACAGGTCAGCACTTGTACCCAAGTCAGTATTCACTATTTTCTCAATGGTTTATGTCCACTTTAACTTTAACTTCATTTCTTATTGCTAATCCTACACTCCTGATCAATTTTTACCAGATTGTATTTCTTTGTTGATGTCTTTATATATGACTGATCTTGTTTTGATATCTGTCAGTCACAGTGGCAATACTGAGCACATTATTCAGACTAAACTTAAATGAACCCAAATCAAGTTATAATACAGAGTCAAACTCGAGGACAATTTTAAGGGAACAATGTTGCTGAACCCAGGCGCTCCAGCTGAAGCAGTCTCCCTACTTGCACTACACCCAGATTAATATCTACATCTCACATACTGCAATACGAAAGAGAAAATATCACAACAAGGAAGACTTTGCTTACAGCAATAATCGTCTCCTTGCGGGGGTCAATGACACGGATAGACTTGTCCTTGCAGGAGGTGCAGATAAGGCTACCATTTCGGTTCCAGCACACGTTGTAGATGACATCTGGGTGCATTTCCTCCAGGTTGATCATAGCCTCTCCTGTGCCCACATTCCAGATGATGATCTGGTTGTCACCACCTGATGACAGAGAGAAGTGAAAGGTGAGCAGCACACGCAAGACACACAATATTTTGTCTTCGAGGCACCAAGCTGGTACTTCATAGCTTGAAGATCTGTGTTAAAATTGAACTTCAGCAAGTTTTGAAGGTTAACTTTGAGGACAGCTGGCCTGCAACCCATTACCGATTTTAAATATCAAAGAATATGGCTTGAGCACTGTATGTAGATTTCCCATCTCAGTCTGAACACTAGAGGCGCTGCCATTTCAAACTGCTTGACCTACAATGGATTACTAGTCAATGAAAAACATTTACCTCAGTTTGGGGGGGAGGGAGGGAGTTGGAGAGGGAGGGAGGGAGGGAGGGAGGGGGAGAGACTCTCTTACCTGCACTAAGAAGGACATTGCGTGCCGTTGGGTGCCACGTGATGATGCCAACGCGCTTGGAGTGGCCTTCCAGTACCACTACTGGCTCAGACATGGGAGTGACAAGTCCATTCTCAGGAATCTGCCACACCTGAGGAGGACATGAACACGGACAGAGGTCAGAAACGGAACAGGCAGCAAAGCCTGTAGGGGAGACACTCATTTTTACTGCTGTATGTAACAAAATCATAAATTCTCCAGGCCCTGCAATGGACTGGCGACCTGTCCAGGGTGTACCCCGCCTTTCGCCCGATGTCAGCTGGGATTGGGTCCAGCCCCCCACAACCCTGTACATAGGATAAGTGGTTGACAATGGATGGATGGATAAATTCTCCAAGACTGAACCCATCAACCCGAACCTACCAAACTGTATTACTGCACACGGCACACCAATATGTAGTAGTTACCAAAAAGAACCAGAGGGGGGCAGCAGTGGCTAAGAGTTCAGCTGCCAACAACAGCATACGACTTTGTGACAGATGAGATCTACAGTCAAATTTAGCAAAATACAGTAAGGTTGTTATTATCATCACAATAAATCGTAAAATACTGGTTTTGTCAACTAACTATTTATATTCCTATATTTTATTTCCTTCATGGTGAAGTTAGGCGCTTACTGCCACAAACACCTGCCACTGTGTGTGTGTTGTGTTTTCTCCACCTTCTCAAGACAGCAGTTTAAAATGATTAAAACACGATTAAACTGCTTGTGTCGTATATACCTTTTGGCTTCTTTCGCAGATTGGATGGGTAACATGTCTTTACATACAGAAGATACACAGTTATAGTGAAGCTAATGTGTAATTATGGTGTAAATGGTGTAGCCCCGTTCTGACATGGTGCATATCTCTGCTGAATAGTTATACCGCCCATTCCCACTTAATCTAAACATCACCAAGAGGTTGTTAAAGTTGGGAACCTTCCCTTCAAAAAGGTCAAATGCCGCTGATGCTTCCTCTCTTCGTAGCATGGCTTACACTTCTGCAAACTTGAAATAAATATGGCAGTGATTCAGAGAGGGCTTAACAGGAAGTCAGAATTTCAGGTGAGGAAGTGATCACAGCAAACAGGCAGCACACTAACACCAGCCTTTCACGGTCCAAATAAGGACATATGGAGGAAAGTACAACTACAGTCTCAAAAAAGTTGGTGACCTCAGCTCAATAAACAGCTAAATCATTCCCCAGCTCTGATTCCTTCAACACATATTTGAGCCTAATCTAATCCAGAGGGTGAGCACCGATCTCTGAGTCGCAATAAAAGCATGTGGTCTCTTGTAGAGTTGGGTCGCTCTCCGGTTTTGCCAGTCCGGTCTATCAGCTGGTTTTACTGATCCAGTCTACCAGCTCAAACCAGTTAAGATTTTTTGCAAACTGACCGAACCAGCATTTGTAATGAAATGTTCTACACTCTAGAGAGTTGAAATTGCTGAGAGCTGCTTTTTGTCTCTTCTTGACATTTTACAGCTGGACTCACTAATGTTTTAAACTAAACCAGCACAGAAATGACAACTAACATAACAAAAGTCTCCATGTTCTGAACAGACACATTACATACATTAACGAAAAGTAACAACTGGCTTTTGAAAGATAAAACAGCAAACCAAAACTACTCAGTCCAGGAACTGTGGTTCAGGGGGATAGAGCGGTTGTCCACTTATCAGAAGGTTTGATCCCCGGCTCCCCGAATTGTTCACACACTCTTGTGAATGTGTATAAATGAGTATTTCTGTTTCTGGTGGGCAGTTGTCACCTTAGCCTCTGCTCAGTGTGTGGATGGGGTGAATGTGATGTAGTGTAAAGAGCTCTGAGTGGTCGGAAATACAGACTATTTACCATTTAGCACCGCATGATGGGAAATGTGGGTCAGCGCTGTCTGCAGCACATGTTCGCAACACAGCTAAGCAGACGATATGGCGGAGTCAAGCGGTGTCTTCATGCCCGAAAGTTAAAACAATGACTCCATAATTTTCCCCTTTTCAATGCAACTCTAATATAATCCTGTCCCTGATGCTTATCACATCTACGAGGTAGCTAGCCAGCAATAGTTTGTCAGTACAGTCAGTAACGTAGCAGACTGAAAAGTAAGTATAAAGCCTTGATTTGGTACGCTCCTGTTTGCCCAGTTAAAATCACTACGTTACATTGTTAATAAAAACTCAACACTTCATGTAACTATTTGAAATTAACAGCCCTCTCACATTTCAGTGGACACGTTTTGCTCAAAAGCAGATCAGTCCGGTGCAACACCTAGTGGTAAAATCCAGTATACAGGTCCAGTCTTTAACACGGGAAACACTGGAGAAAAATTTAAGAAAAATTTAAGTATCAAACTGAAAAAATCCCACCCTCTTCAGGCCGCACCTCCAAAGCCATTCACCAAACACATTTTCATGTGCAATGAGTGTGCACAGGTAGGTTATTTTTTTTGTGTGTTTGAGCATTTGATTTATTGATCGCTGTCGGGATATAAAGAAAATTTCAAAAATATGACCAAAAATGCTTCTGAAATAAATTTCCTACCCTAGCTTTAATATCAAATCGGCTTCAAAATGTTAATATCTGCCCAACCCCATCTCTTGTCACTTGGTAGCTCAAGAATGTGTGTCCAGCACTCCATTTAAATAGTGTAAATGGTGAGGCACGCCTTACCATCACTGTGCAATCCTCAGAGCCGCTGGCAATGACCTGATCATTGTGGGGGCACCAGTCAATGTCCAACACTGGGCCTGTGTGACCACACACTGTGGGGTAGGATTTGTCAATGCGTCCTGTCTGTAAAGACAAAGATAAACAACACAGAGTAATGAGATTAGTCTTAGTCTGGTCCTGCTTAGAGAACATTGGCCATGCTGGAGGAGTGAACATGTTCTGAAAAGGACAATTACAATATAATCCGAAATATCTCTCTCTCTCTCGCTCTCTCTCTCTCTCTCACACACACTCACTCTCTCTCTAAGAAAAGGCGCTTTAACCGATTCATTTAACAGGGAAAATGAAATTACATGTTAGTGATGCAGCCTGAGGAGAGAACCAGAAATGGGGGAGACCTTTACAGACCCTCCATCAAAATACACTGAAAAATAAACGTTGCTAAAGGCTTCTATAGAAATTAATACGCATATATTTTTTGGGAGGATTGAGAAGTCATTTTGATTAACAGTGTATGTAAAGAAACCTGAACAAACCTCATGTACAAACATAGTTCAAAATGACAACATTGCATTTGATTACACAACACCACAATACATTTTTACCCACATCTACGCCGAGAGCACTAGATGAATAAGATCAACTGTGTGGTGCCAAGTTATTTAGATCCGTGGCGAAATCCCAGTCCCACAAAAACCTCTAGCCAAGTGCTGTAGACTAGCATACATTTTCCTTCTTACATGGCTGATTAATAAATTATGAGTACAGAAAACAACAAACCTATATTGCCAGATAATTACTAGCCTTGGTTTGTCACTCAAAAAAGCCAAAATAAAGAGTTTTATTGGTGCTGCACAGAATTAAACTGAGATTAGATTTAGCCCCAGTTGGACCACCCACAGTAATTAAGGAAAGTTATTTATGGTGACGTCATTATACAGTAGACGCATGCCAACAGACGCTTAGTTTTCCACTGCATCTCCTCATTTTCAAACGGTAGCCCTGAATCAAACACTAAACTATGCCCTTTACATAACCTACTTATATAACTAATGGACTAGACGGCTACAAATTAAATTGTGATGCACACAAATATAGACACAAAGAACCTTCAATTATAATGTGCAGCCTCATCTATCCTAAAATCAGCCTGAAGGTGGATTTGACCTCTGGGCCTGAGCCAGGAGAACCAGGTGCTCTCTCTACATGGAGAGGTGACTTAGCAAACCCGTGTTGTAGTGGACAAGTGTTCGAGACACACCCTGGTCTGTGTTAAATCCAAGTACCACCGCAGGACTGGAGAGATGATGTCACTTACTGTGGAAAGAGTCCTGCTGCAGCCCTATTTAAAGCATGATGGCTTTCCTAATGTAAAAAAAAGAAAAGAATTCCTCACTGCCCACAGCTATTCTGCCATTATAATGGGAATAGCAACAATAATGGCTTGAGAAGAGCTACTAAATCTAAGAACTGTATATTCAGCAATGAATAAGAGGTACAACCCAAACTAGACTCTAAGTAATTACTAATGTTTATCCAAACAACGGGTGTAAGCGCTCATTTCATGCTTGAGATTCAAGGGATTTACAATGACAGACACATTTGGAGTTCTCATTAGCAAAATGGCTTATTTCTTTTCACCAAAGCGTTGGACATCAGTTCTCACAGTCTGTGCAGGCTAGCCAGATGAGTTTTTTGCAGCACATTATAACTAATGTTCAGTATTTTAAAAGAGCAGAAAATAAGATGTTTATCCAGTTTTGTAGCAAACTGATCCTGTTCACATCAACAGGATTCACTTAAGTTAGTTTAGATTATGTGGTTGTTAAAAAGCACATTTCTGACAGGGCGACTCCATCAAATAAGTTTAAATTTTGGTAATGAACAGCGAGAAACAAAGCCCTAGAGGCAAGCAGGGGATGATGGTGAAGGCCTTGTAGGGACAGTCCAGTTTAGGATACGAGTGTCATGTTGCTCAGGCATTCCTTCTTTTAAGACATTTCTCTGCCTCTGCTATAGCTGATAACGCAGACTAACAGAGGGCACTTCAAGCCTGCTGCTATTACAGAGCACATCCACAGTGGTGTGGCTGAAGTACCATGATTCATAGTGGCCTGTTCATGTTCAGTGAGACAGAACTGAGGTATAGGTTTGCTGGGTCAGTGCAGTCCTGCAAAGGATGGACATCTATAAAAATCACAGCAATTGATTCTGTACTATGACAACATTAGGGCTGTAACCATGCAGTCACCTGACTGACACCGACACATACTCCAGCTCCAACTGTAGTGATCAAAGTCCCAGTGTATGTGAGCATGTACTCAATCTCTCTCTGTGTACGTGTAGTATGTGAAAATCAAGATCTTGTCTAAACCTCACCCTGACTACTGAACACACCCTGGAGTGCAAAGAAAGCAGACTTTGGCACTGCTGTCAATAGCGATCTATGAGCCACCATCCGGTATCAGATAACGTTGCCATTAAATATAAGACTGGCCACCTGTCCTCTGCAGCTGAGTCTACTTTAAAATTAAACCTTTATTAAAGTTGATCACAAAACACGAAATATTTGCATTACGAGGCAATTATGATATCTGTGCATGTGAACCTCATGTCATACAGTAGGAGATGTATATCACAGCAGAGTTCACTGGACTTTAAAAACACATGATTTCCTGAATACTGTAGGAACAGGATGTTAAGCAGGAAGGACCCAGACTGATGACCAAGTGTAGCAACAGGAACAGCATAAACAAGTCTGACAAGAAACAAAGTGCTCACGGAGACACCGGGGTTTTACCTGCAAAGATAATTATGAGGCGGCTAGTGTCAAATTTCATTTCAACACCATTTTCTAGCAAGCATTGCACTTTGTGGATTTCAGTTATTTGTAACAGCAATTGCAGCATTGTGTGGACGCTGTATCACAATCAGCACAGCGCACCAGGAAAGACCCTGCCAAAATGTTAGTGTGTTTCCTGCTGGTAACGTCTTTGCCACACAGCAAAACTAAACACCAAAAATACGGTTTTATATCACCTGCAGGAGTTTAAAAGTGCCGTTGCAAATGACAGTCGGCGTTCGTGATCATTGCTCTTTTAAGCTTTTACATTTATTCATTTAGCTGACGCTTTTATCCAAAGCGACTTACAATTGCTATACATGTCAGAGGTCGCATGCCTCTGGAGCAACTACGGGTTAAGTGTCTTGCTCAGGGACGGATGGATGTCTCACAGTGGGAATTGAACCCTGGTCTCCCACACCAAAGGCAAGCATCTTATCTATGCGCCATCATCACCCCTTTTAACTCTTTAAAAACATTTAAATTAGGGTAAAATAAACAATGAAATAAGTTATAAAATATGATAGGCTGTCTTAATAAAAGTTTCTTGTGAAAGTGAGAGTGTAACACATTCACTTTTATGCTGCATTTGATTTATTGATCTTGAACAGGGCACCTTTATTATTTTCTTAAATATGATTTAACGTGATAATAGTAATTTTCTTCAAATCATAATTATTAGAACTCTTAAATACATTGCTTGTAAAAGTGTCTGCCTGAGCCAGCTGAAGGCATGGTACGCATGCATGTGTGTGCACGTGATCAGGATGGTACCACCTCCGCCTCGTTCTGAGCCAGGAAAAACCCTGGATAAGACAAGCCAACAATTCAAAGTAGTTACTTCACGCTAGTTTCACAACATTCACAGATCCAATTATTATGGATCATCGTCAGTCTAGTTCTCAACTATACAAACCCACAAAAAAACAAGCATCACTCTGAGTATTTACCTTGTCAAACCAGTTGCTGTACTACTACGGTGGTGTCTGTGTACAAATATTTTTATGTTTACTTGACTGCTACTAGGCTTTAAACTGACAAACATGACAACGTATAAGACAAAAAACAAAACAACATTTCTGATAAGCATACATTCATGGTTCATGTCTGTCCTTGCAGAAGCCTGGCCAACAGAGCCTACAAAGATAATCACCTAAGGGATCCTGCATGTTAACTCCAGTCCAGACAAGCTACAAAAGCCTCCTCTTACATTAGTCTTAGTTCCATCAACACTCTTTAATCACTAGCGTAAAACTACATGAAAAAATTGCTGCAGATACAGCTGACTTGTAGCAATGATCCCATGACCAGTAACACTTGAGCTAAGCTCTGAAGCTCGACCTCCTGATCAACCCAGGCAGGGCAGAGGAGACCGACAGTTCGACCACAGAGCCAGACGTTCTTCACATTCCACCATCGGCCGCAGGCAGTTCTGGCAAGGGCAAGACTAATGAGAGCAAAAGGAACGCTAGAGTGTCAAATATAGCGCCCTTTGAGGTGTTCATGGTGTTTGTGTCTGATAAACATGATTAGGAATTCCAGGGTCTGAAGACAAGTGGGCAAGTGGGTCTTGCACCCCTACAGATATAGTAAGTTAACCTGTAGCAGCTTAGGCATTCTCCCCTTTGTCTCTCTAGAAAAACAGACCTTCAGGCAAATCTGCAAGTCTATATTTGTCTTAAAATTACATTTTAACTAAAACATCTACCAAAAAGTCATGTACCAACCACAAGCATAATGAGATGTCAGAAGGGGATGAACAGTCTTGTGGCTAGGTCACACACTAGACACTTGGATCATCGTAAATGATAGTGGGCTAATAGGAGCTCAATGATGCTCAAATTTTACTTTAGTGTGAACAGATTAATGTCTGGAGGAGAATATATCTGATTTGGTTGGAAGCAGTCTTGACAGACTTACTTATACCCATCTCACACCAGGTCATGTTGGATTTAATTATGTGCTCTAGTAAACAGACAATTTTGTGAAATAACAAAAAAAGACAGCACAAGAAAGATGTAACTAAACTGAAACTTAATTAGATTCTTTGTAACGCAGTTCTCTGTAATTCAGTGGTTTAGCAGGGATGTGTGAGGAACTGTATTTGCAGACTCAAACTCTGAAAAGTCTGTCTCATATGCAGGTTGAACGTGTTCAGTAGAGCGTGTCACATGAGTTCTCAATATTAGCGGTCTATTAATGTCAAAAGGTCATAGATTCTCCAACAGAAGAAGTCTGACAGCAATCCCTGCAACTGCTACCGAGTGTGGATTTAAAGGGAGAAAAAAAAAACTGAATAAGCTGCCAAAAGCCTTAAAGGCAACTTCCGCTCATTTACACAGTTTAGACCAGCATTGTTTCTCAAATCTACCTACTTTGATCTTGATAAACGATACAGTTTTACCTGAGGGAGACACCCCTCGACTCTACTCGCCTTTTTTGGTTTTCCATTGGGAATAAGTTATACTTGGTACCTGTTACTTTTTTAGTTTCACCTTCGTCAAAGTTCCAAGCGAACAGAGGCAATATCAAAAGTTAAAACACTGCAGACTGCTGACTGGTCAGAGAGAATCATCACTATTCACTGCATCATCATTGTGCGCACCAGACAGGGGGCAAGTGTTTTATATATTACAATTTTCGTATGCCATTTCATCACTAGATCCTCTTTTGAGAAGTTTTGAGTTGAGAAATCAACTGTGTAGATTTTCAATAGTGGCAGTTTTATGAAAATTGATGGCAGATCGAGAATGAGCTCAAAACGTTTGACTTGAGGAGCTCCACAAGTGCTGGCGAGGCTAGCTAGGGAGCCAGGCCGACGAGTCACAACCGTAGAGGAAAACACCGCTTAAAGATTTTTGTAAAGCTATTCTGTCTACATTCTGAGTAATGTTGAAACTTTTCCACTTAGATCAAGAGACGTGTGTGTGTGTGTGTGTGTGTGTGTGTGTGTGTGTGTCAGTTATTTCTCAACA
>NC_060170.1:23541625-23542456 GCF_021292245.1 Micropterus dolomieu | reverse complement strand
AAAAAAAAAACTGAATAAGCTGCCAAAAGCCTTAAAGGCAACTTCCGCTCATTTACACAGTTTAGACCAGCATTGTTTCTCAAATCTACCTACTTTGATCTTGATAAACGATACAGTTTTACCTGAGGGAGACACCCCTCGACTCTACTCGCCTTTTTTGGTTTTCCATTGGGAATAAGTTATACTTGGTACCTGTTACTTTTTTAGTTTCACCTTCGTCAAAGTTCCAAGCGAACAGAGGCAATATCAAAAGTTAAAACACTGCAGACTGCTGACTGGTCAGAGAGAATCATCACTATTCACTGCATCATCATTGTGCGCACCAGACAGGGGGCAAGTGTTTTATATATTACAATTTTCGTATGCCATTTCATCACTAGATCCTCTTTTGAGAAGTTTTGAGTTGAGAAATCAACTGTGTAGATTTTCAATAGTGGCAGTTTTATGAAAATTGATGGCAGATCGAGAATGAGCTCAAAACGTTTGACTTGAGGAGCTCCACAAGTGCTGGCGAGGCTAGCTAGGGAGCCAGGCCGACGAGTCACGATCACAGACCCCACTCTGGTCCTACAGTCACACAGACCACTGCAGCAGACGACTCCAGCAACAACCGTAGAGGAGAACACCGCTTAAAGATTTTTGTAAAGCTATTCTGTCTACATTCTGAGTAATGTTGAAACTTTTCCACTTAGATCAAGAGACGTGTGTGTGTGTGTGTGTGTGTGTGTGTGTGTGTGTGTGTGTGTGTGTGTGTGTGTGTGTGTGTGTGTGTGTGTCAGTTATTTCTCAACAACAACCATCTATCTGATTGAATAAAGGGGGAAGAGCCAT
>NC_060170.1:23531781-23541605 GCF_021292245.1 Micropterus dolomieu | reverse complement strand
TGAAACTTTTCCACTTAGATCAAGAGACGTGTGTGTGTGTGTGTGTGTGTGTGTGTGTGTGTGTGTCAGTTATTTCTCAACAACAACCATCTATCTGATTGAATAAAGGGGGAAGAGCCATAACAGCACTTTCACTGGTCACCGGGACATAAAAATTGCATGTATAGAATCAGCAGTAAAATCTGATAGAAATCGCTAAAAAGTTTTGATGACTTTGCCCCAAAGTAAAAGGTTTAAAAAGCGTTTTTCCCCACCGGTTTTGCTTCTACTACACATACGTGGTAGTAGTGACAAAAGAGTAGTAGACCCTTATGTCTGTGGGTCGCAGCAGCATTGCAGCGTTGCTATGAGGACCAGGGTACTATGTGCAATGGAAAATGGAGGGTGGCTGGCCAAAAGAGTCAGATCAGTACCAGCAATGAAAAAGCACCATAAACTAGTTTACAAGAAAATTACCTCCAATTCAGTAGAATAGAATCTGCCATAAAGATTAATTTTACTAAAAAGGTCTGATTACAAAACAGGAAAAATCAAAGCACTAAAAAAGTTTTTTGCAAGCTCTATCAAGATCTTACACCTTGGCTTGCAGGTGTCAGTTACATAAGACTGTCACAGCCCTGCTAAAAAAAAAAAAAAGAGCCCCAACAGACTACACCAACCAAGAAGGAAAATCATCACCAAGGCAACCAGCCTACAGGTATACGAAGTGTGCTTAGCGAGACTTGCGACTGATTTTGTCCAGAACAGGAAACATAAATAAATAAAATCAACTGCACCATTGTAAAAAACACCCGCCCACACCAACAGCAAGGATCTAAACTCAGCAGTCTAATACCTAACATGTCCATAACCATGCTACAGACATTTCGTATCCTTCGAGAGGGATGTCTGATGCCTAGAAAACAACCAGTCGCATAGCAACAAGAAAGACTGCAGAAAAGGAGAGTGAATCACACAGCGACAGATACAAAGCTCTGAAACATGCACAAAAAAATGGATGAACAACATTCCCTCAAGGCAAGAGAGGACATTCTTTTCATTCACACAAGAGGCCTGCACACTTCCTTTCCTTACAGCTCAACATGTGATTCACACATGCACACCACTAAAAGGGTCTGCATGCTGTCCAGTGCTGCTTAGGGCTCCATGGAAATTTCCACTTTTACAAGTCTCTGCGTGTATGATAGAGCAGGAACAATACAGTGCAGCACACTACAGACTGACAGGAAACCCGAGCTATACATAGCTCAAGAGAACACATACCTATACAGAGACCTGTTATACATATACTGTAGTACTGTATGTTTCTGGCAACATGGCTAGTGAATGTAGGTCATAATATTAATTCCAGATCACATCTAAGACAAGTCCGCTATTTCTGAAAATATTTTGAGACTGGTTGCCCTTTTGCCACTTGGGAAGTATTTGGGGCATTTGAATTTTTGAACCATGTCTATTATTATCAGTATCCAGGTACTCGTGCCATGCCTACGGCTGTAATGATTGGGTCCTTCGCAAGTACTTTTACAACATCCAAGACAAGAAAGCTAATGAATATCAGAAGGGTCATTCAGTTCCATCATCTCTTTAATGGGACTGCAGAGCAGATATTGTACTCCCTGAGAAGGATGTCCATTCGTTCACAGTGTCTCCACATCGTCCTACTGTCCCCGCAGTGCATTCTGTGATACAGTCTAGCACCTGTGCCCTGAAGAAATGATCAACTGGAGAAACAGACAACATATTTTTAAAAGTTATTTTTAGAAGGAACTTGAAACATATGAAAGGCAGCCCACCCCAAAAAGACATGATTGTCTCCCAGACTGGTGCATTTCATGTGCAACTGTAGTTTGTGAATGGACTGAAAATGGCATATACACAGCATCTGTTATTAAAAAAAAAATATCTATCTATCTATCATAGCTTTAGTTTAAGGTTTGCAGCTATAAAGAAATCTGGTCTATAATAATAATTATCATTCAGTAATCCAGTAGTCACACTGATTATCACATTAAAATGATTATTTGGATACAGTGAGCGACTGTGACAGAGACAACATCCGACTTCAACCCAGTTCTCTCATCTTGGCCGCTCTTCATATTTCAGCCTATCCCAGAATTCACATGTGTACCGACGCTGCACACGGCAGCCAATGGCAGGGCAGGGAGGAAATGGTCTTGGAAGGCTGTCAGGCAGGGAGCAGTGAATGACCATATATGGTAAAATCTGCAGTCAGCAGGACAGAGCAGCAGAAGCGGTAAAGGCAGAGCAAACTGAGAAGTATAGAGGTCTTGGAACACAGACTGACCAAAGTAAGGGAAAGGACCATGGAGATTATGCACACCCACTGTATTTGTGTGTGCGGGGATAGAGCAGAGCTTAGTTAGAAGCAACACTGGTGTTGTGTGAGACACAACAGAAATAATGTGTCACTGTGCACACACCAAGGGATTACTAACAGCAGAGGTTGAGCACTGGATGAATGGTGTATTGAGGGACTGAATCCAAATCAAACACACACTCATTTGATCATCCTTTCTGTACAGCGTTTGAAGCACTAACGTGAAACATACCTTCTACATTAAGCAATGTACTATGTGGTGTTGTTGCTGTAGTTTAGGTCAACATTAAAAGAAATAGACAAAAGAGAAAACCAAACATGCTAATAATTGACAAACTAACACACAGTCAGCATGGAAAATAAAAGATGCTGATGGCTAAAACTGGATAGACAGCATGGAATCTGCATGCTTTGATAATCAAATAAGAGATTTAAAATCCTAACAACTGTAATGATTTACTGAGACTTCCCATCTCTTATGCTGAGCAGACAGAGAGGAATTATCAGGAATGTTTCCCTGAACACTTGCTAGCTGCTGAATTCACTCCCACAGCTTCCTTCATATGGAAATGAGGGAATAAATTAGCAGGCATCCTGCTAAGTAGTAGAATGGGGGAGATTGAAAGCATGAGGCAAGGGAATGACATGTTGAGCTGGACATCTGATGCCCTCTCTATAAATCCCTGTGTTCTGACAGGAGGAAGCAACAATACTCATGGCTGTGCTGAGTCACAGCGGCTTGCCACACTACCCTCACCCTCCTGAGTCACACAAAGAGGTGGCTCCCTTGGTTGACTACTCAAAATGAGGCTCAGGTCAGGTCACAGATCCACGACATCAACCTCTGACCTCCAAGAGATGCTCTTCCATCCATTTTATAAAGACATAAAGTGATGACAAAGAGGGAGCACAATGCTTTTTATTGAGGGCTCATAATTTTAATCAATCATTCTCCTACCATTATTGCATCACTACAACAAAGACTGTGCACAGTTGCATATGGCTTAACTGTGAAGGGGGAAGGAGCATCATAACACTTCTGCCTCCCCCCAGCCCATGTGTGGTAATGACAAAGGGCTGTGCTGGGAGTAAGCGTAGGACAAAGGCCCTGAGCAGCTGGCTGCCCGCAGAGACTGGGAGCAACACAGCATAGGCAGATGGGTTGGCCAGACAGATGCACTCCCACATTGGGGACGGGGAGGGGGCGTTTAGGGGATATGTGCCCTTAAAAACTAAAATGAAACCCAGGTGGTTCAAATGACAAGTGTCCTTCAAACAGTCAGAGTTTTATCCACAAAGTAGTGCAGACAGAAGCTCATTCAGTGAAACAAACACTTTGCACAGTTGGCACAGTAACAAATAGCATACTACGTCACTTACAAATTAGTTTAACCATTTTAAAGAGGCAACATCATGATCTTTTTCAATTCAGTTCATTAGAAATGAGCTCAGGTGCTGAGTGCAACTGTGTTATTACTGATCCACTGCAGTGCAGTCTAGTCATACCGTTTGCAAGAACAGACTCGCCCCACTTTTGAGACCTGCATTGCCAGCTGAGGCTATACTGAGATTTCCAGATGGACCTGCTTTGTCAGAAAAAAAAAATCATTTGAGAATACCATGGTGATAAATGCCAAAAATAGTTGTTCAAAGACAAAACATCACTACAATTGACAAGGACTAATTTAAGATCTGTAATAAATGTTGTTCCTATGGCCCAACAACTGACTCTCTCTTCATATGCTAAGCTGTCAAAGTGGTTTAGTGGCATGCCCATTTCAGCTCCAGTGTCTCAATGCATAGCCTACTGAAATGAGGAAAACACTATATCTTAAGGATTAGTCTGTGTCACGCCTGCCGACTTGTATGTGGGAAGATCTAAAAATCAAGAGAGCCTTTTTTAATCTCTCACTTGAGGAAATTGCCCGAGGTTTGCTCAGCACATAAAGACCTCAGTCTCTCCCAACTTCTTAGTGCAGTAGTGAAAGTAGACGTTGTTCAGTAGACACACCATTTACTGTACTGGGATATGGCATGCAGAGAGCGGCTCATTCAAACCCAGAGGAGGAGGACAGGAGGAGTGTGAAACCAGTTGAGCTCGCAGTACAAGCTCTGTATTGAATGAGGTGCTGAGAGGTGTAAGCTGCATGATGACAGGCCTAAGGATCCGGTCCCCTACGATAGAGCCTTCTCAGATGACACGGCAGTGTACTGTGTTCACTAATTACAGGCCCAGGTTAGAGCTGTCAACAGTATTGCAGTACTTATGTCACTCTGTGTCGGGACCTGCTACTTGGCCATTGGTTGTAGCTGCCAAACAGAAATACCAGCAGCCAGTAGTTCACCACTATCAACCATAATAGCACCCAAGGCCTCTCTGGGGGACAAGCCAGAAACCCTGATTGGATTTAGTCTGACCTGTATTGCACCTTAATTAGCCCAATTATGACAGCAAGGTTAAAAAAAAAAAAAAAAAAAAAAAGAAAGAAAAAAAAGGGAGGGATGTTTTTATCCAGCTAACTTGTTTAGAACTAAACACTCTATAAATGCTGTTTTACCCAACCCAAAAGTAATTCTACTTGCAGTGGAGCGATTCCTTATATGGAGGCAAGGATGAGGAGACCGTTCACTCCAGGGCTTTGGAGTACTTTCTGATGTACACATGAGGGTGTGTGAAACAGCCCGCTGGTAAACATTAATCCCAAAGTACACTGACATGAAGAGTCAGCGGTTCTGCTTGTAAGGGGTATTCTTCAATAGAAGTGATTATTTATTGTATAAATATGATCCCTTAAACAGCATGGCTTTCCTTCCCTTCCCTATTCCCTTTGGACAATATAAAGATTTCCTGCCACCACACCATCTAAAAATATCCCAAAGTAATTTGATCCACTAAACATGTGTAACAAAAACATCCCATGCATAATACCTTTAAAAAAGGTCAGCATTACACCATTTCAATACACCATTTTTCTCAGAATAGGGAAACATTACCTTCAAACTGGTTCAGAACATTTAAGGTGATTGATCCGTTGGTAAATCACAAAGCAAGATCATTAAGATGAACACTGTTGATTTTTTATGTATGCCTGGTGGCCAATCTCTAGAGAGACTGTATGTGAAGAATGTAAAGTCAAAAATTTGTTATTAAACATATATGTTTATTTTACCCCACAAACCTAAAGTTTTGGCACTAAGAAATCTGTCATTCTTAGGGTCTTACCAGTAGTGGGGTGAAATGTACAGTTTACCCTGTTACTGATCACTAAAATCAAAAAGGGCATGGACGTGTATTGAACAAAGAAGCTGATTTCACCTCAGAGCAAGTCATAAAAAACACCCTAAAACACTGACAACCAATGCGCTGTTAGTGATGCAACATATAGAAGCAGTAAATACAAACACGCTCCATCTAGTCTCTATATCTCCATGTAGTTGTTTAAGAGGCCAGCTCTGACTGGTTTGCTCTGTCCAAGCACATAATACAGTGGTTCTCCACTGTGGCAATAATGGGGACATAATAATGAGGCAAACATAACTGCTGTGAGCAAACATCTCAGGCTTCAGATTGCTCTGAATATTAGGTTTCCAACGTTTTTTTCTACTTTCCTGCCTAGCTGACATCAGATCAGCACGGATGTCTTTATATGGTCATCAGCTCATGACCTGCATCAGGCACAGCACGCCCACAAAGTACAGGGACACGCCCATCCACCAGCTCAGTCTGCTCAGGGCCACTCTTCCAAGTTTTCGGAGGTTGCTCAATGTGTCTCACACAAAGTGCTTTTGCAGTTGTGAGAAAAAGTTAGTTTCTTGATGGACAGATGGCTTTAATTATTACTAAAGAACCCGCTAACTACGGCTAGAGGTCCCATTTGCTGGTTGACTCTGGACTGAGAGCTTGTAGCCCAGGCCTGAAAACCTCCT
This sequence comes from Micropterus dolomieu, assembly GCF_021292245.1. Classification (NCBI taxonomy): domain Eukaryota; kingdom Metazoa; phylum Chordata; class Actinopteri; order Centrarchiformes; family Centrarchidae; genus Micropterus; species Micropterus dolomieu. Next base: position 23,535,337 of record NC_060170.1, on the reverse strand, counting down.
CCTCCTAGCGGTCCAAAGCGCCCAGTCTGAGTCAGCTTAGCTAATAGAGCCGCTAGCCGCGCAGCTAACTGAGCCAACTAGCTAACCACTAACTGCTGCTAACTGTAATGTTAGCAGCAGTTAATGGTTAGCTAGTTAGCTCAGTGGTTAGTTTAAAGCCATCTTGATGGTTACTTTAAAGCCATCTTATCTGGTTACTTTAAAGCCATCTTGATGGTTACTTTAAAGCCATCTGTCCATCTGGAAACTCCATGAAATATGATCCAGTTTCACCAAAATCAGTAAATAAAGTTATTCAAATGTTGTGTTTTTTGTACAGTTATCAGTGAGGACCTGAGCAGATCTGCCAGGCCAAGCATATCTGGAACTTGCACTTTAATTACTACATGATACACCATGAACTTACCTTGTTAAGAGGGAGAACGAGGAAAGCTCCACCACCACTGGCCTCAATAATTATGGCAACAAATTTAGGGTTGACAGCACAGAAGGAGCTGTCCCATGTGACCCTTGACACCCGGATATCATCGTAGCATTGGTCATTCTTCACCGCCTGGCCAAAGACGTGACGGAATTTGCTCTGCCGTACAACTCGTCTCATATCTGTTCAAAGAGGAAGATTTAACATATGATAGTTAGCAAATCATTGAAAAGGTTTAACAACACAGTAACAAGAAAAGTATACAGGATATAGAACCAACACATGCAAACTACTTTAACCACTTGAAAGACTTGAGAACACAAGACACCACATCCACAGACTGCAGCAAAGCTGTTAGAATGGACCAAGATCAGATGCAACCTTTTTTTCCACGACACATGACCTTGGCAAATGTGTTTGACTTTGATTGTGTTTTCTAACAAAGCATTACTACTAGGGTCTCCCTGGAATTTGTGGGCATCGTGTTGGTGACAAATTTCAAAGAAGAGTGTTACCAACACATGTTGTAGCTTGCAAATATGAATTTAACATCCACGGAAGAGGGATGATGATGTGGCGTGTGTTGGTGCAGCTTCATCATTTCTTTCTTTAAGGAGAGTCTTAGAAGTCTGACACAGACCTTCCTGCAAATGTTTTATTTATAAACACACACACACAGAAAGAGTTCCAACATGGGCTGTGATTAGTCTATCAATAGCATTTGACCGACGAGTTAATGTCCACTCATTTTTCACAATGGGATGTGGATGTTGATATAGGCAGTCTATTGTCCAGTCAGTTAGCTTGCCTGGTGTGTACCTTTGATTGTGCCCCCTTCATTATTTTAACCGACAGTGGATGCCCAAAGTGTTGCTTCTTTTTGGTTAGCAACTGACATCTTCACATTTCCATGTGTCACCATCAGTGTGGCTGGGTACATCTGACATCTTGTCTTCCTCGTAGCAACTTCTTAACTTTAGAATGCTGTTTGACCACAGAAGTGGGAAAGTCTGTGGGAAAATGTGTATTTTTAGTCCCTGGTATTCCAAATTGTTCTTTTCCATGGCCTTCTGTATTAATTCCTCACAACTGTGATAATGATGTAATCTTAGATGAAAGTTGTGATGGGTCTTTTGATTCAGGTCTCTGGTGATTGATTCTGTGTGCCCAATCTATTAGAGGTTTCTCCTCCAGAGACAACACTTCGGCTTCTGTAATGAGATTTTCTATGGTGGCACAAACATCATCCATTACATTATTATGAAAATTGAGCAAGATCAGATGCTCATGGGATTGCTGTGTTTTGATTCTTAAGGAAGTGGGTAGAGTTAAATAATTTGTATTTTTTAAAATTTTAAAACAAATTAGTGATGAGTTATCTAAAGGTGCATCTTACTCTTCCATTAGGGCTGGGGCGATTCATCGATGTAATTGATTACGTAAATAAGTCGAAACATCGAAGCGTCGCTGCATCCGGTGTTAGCAGGGATTCCCCTGGACAAGCTCCAGCTACAAGGCCGCGCCCTCGACCGTCTAAAGTTTGGAAGTATTTTAGCCAGACACTCAACTAGGGCTGGACAATATAATTTTTTTCAATAACAATATAATAAATGTTCAGTAAATATTCAATAAATGTGATTTTATTCACTTAAATCATACACAAATTAGGATGAAAAAAGATATTTTGTTGAGGAAAAAAGCTTTTACTTAATTTTACTTGTGCATATCTGTTGACAAAGATCATAATCATCATAATTGTTTTGAATGTTTTACCTCAGATTTGTGAAGTGATCCACTGTGTTGACCATAAAGAAGAGTTTTAACCACAATTAACCATCAGGTTTCTTCTACTCTCACTCAGGAGCAAAAATCAGCCTTTAAACTCAAAAGAAATAACGATTTAATACTTATCGATATTGAAAGATATGAAACTTTATATCATGATAACATTTTTGGCCATATCATCCAGCCCTACACTCAACGTGCTGCTCCGTGAGCTCTGCGAATTGGAAATAGCTTCACTGCAGCGCAACTGCTGTATACGAATACGTGAAGGCGCATGAACATGTGAAGCGAAAGTATCCCGGAGCACTTTGTCTAGATGGCAATGGCAGCATCGCAAATACACCAACAACATTTATTATTGTGTACGATGCCATTTCGGGTGAGCACCTCCAACAAGGCATTGATCCCCAAGAGGGGTGTTATAAAATTCACTCACTGCTAACTTTGCAAACTGCAAAAACCGTGTAATACTAAAACATAGGTTTAAAATGTACACAAACATACAGCATATGACTAATAAAAACAAACATGCTCGATATTTTCATGACTCAAAAACTTGTTCTCTCCTTTCATCCTCAGTTGTGGCAAATATTAAACATCTGAAATACTAACACGCTTTATATGCGGAACAGTTAGAAGGAGCCACTTCCAATGGAAAATAGGACATACCCAATCCAAACAAAAACAGACTTGTAGCTGGTTCAGCTAAAATCTTCACCAAGACAAGAATCTGCTGGCAGGCAAGAGAGCTTTGGCAAACAATCCAATTCAAAAGCTAGTGCTGTGCTTACAATAACAGACCACTTCCAAAGATAATGGAAAGCCGGCCAGTTTCAGATATGACCAGAAACAAGGTCCAGTCTAACCTACAACCTAAAGACAGACAACTCTGAAGTGGTCTTGGTTTTCTGAAGCTCCTCAAATATTGTTATTTTTTGACATAGCACATGGTAACCGTTTCCAGGCTGAATCACCAACACCATAAAAATCACAACACAGGATGTGGGATATGTTTTGGAGGTGGTTTTCCATTGTGTGTGTGTGTGTGTGTGTGTGTGTGTGTGTGTGTGTGTGTGTGTGTGTGTGTGTGTGTGTGAGAGAGCGAGAGAGAGAGCGAGCGCGCGAGAGAAAGAGAGAGAGCGAGAGAGAAAGAGAGAGAGCGAGAGAGAAAGAGAGAGAGCGAGAGAGAGAGCGAGTGCGCGAGAGAAAGAGAGAGAGCGAGAGAAAGAGAGAGAGCGAGCGCGAGCGCCAGAGAGAGCGAGCGCGCGAGAGAGCGAGAGCGAGAGAGACACTTGTATGGCATGTTTGCGACAGGACAAGGATCCCAACACAAGCAGGAAGTTCTTCCTG
>NC_060170.1:23502921-23531761 GCF_021292245.1 Micropterus dolomieu | reverse complement strand
GTGTGTGTGTGTGTGTGTGTGAGAGAGCGAGAGAGAGAGCGAGCGCGCGAGAGAAAGAGAGAGAGCGAGAGAGAAAGAGAGAGAGCGAGAGAGAAAGAGAGAGAGCGAGAGAAAGAGAGAGAGCGAGCGCGAGCGCCAGAGAGAGCGAGCGCGAGAGAGAGCGAGAGAGACACTTGTATGGCATGTTTGCGACAGGACAAGGATCCCAACACAAGCAGGAAGTTCTTCCTGTAAGGATGTGGGAGTGACCTAACAGCCCAACTCACTCTAAAACACGTCAGTCATTACAACTGTTTATTTTTCACTGAGTTACATAAGATTGTCTAAATCCTGCCCTATATTTATCTGGCTCAGAAGTGCATTTGTCAAGGAAACTGAATTTGATTACTACGAGAAAGACTGACACAGAAATCCTGGTAAATACACTATAGTAAAGACAAAAACTAAGACAAAACTCATTTTGTCAACAATGTTAATTATTCTCCAATTTCACAGCATGCCATCGGCAGCCAAGAATCGCCCTTTAGTCACTGCTGAGAAAAACTTACATAATCAGTTACAATTACTTCTCAAATATGCCAAGAATGGGAAAAGAAGAGTTGTTCTTCCTTACAGTAATGTGATGGTAGTCTGGGGCAACGCTCAACAAGGACCACTTTGTCATGAGGAGTGAGGCTTGTTTTCTTACATTTGGAGCTGTAGATTTGTCACATATTTTGGGTGGAATAGAAGCTATATGTGCACAGACACCTAAATCAGCTACATGTCTAGTGGCAGTGGTTTAGTTACTGTGTCAAAAAAAAAAAAAACAACTCCCAAATAACTTGTTGCTACGATGGCAGCACTAACTGCTTTCATTTTTTTGTAGGTTTCCAGATTTTTAATCTGTTGACCATGATTTATTTTTTTTTATTTTTTTTAAACATACAGGTAATATAGTGAATATTTACATGTACACGATCATTTTTTAACTTCTCTTTATATTCAACTGTCTTATTGACATACAGAAGGGAACTTTCCACAGCATAGGCATATCAGTACTGACTTTCAGCTATGTAGTCTCACTAGAAAATACCAGCAATCCTAAATGAGGAACTGTGTAACCATAAACATTAGACAAGTTAGATGTGAGGTTTGTCTGAATTCAAGTAGACAATCCTCTCTTATATTCCCTACTACACAATACGCAGACGGTGGCATGCTAAACTGAGGCAGTCGTGAAAAGCCCAAGGTTATTTGAACTATCTACCGATTCTCCTGACAAAAGGTATAACTCTCCTACATTACCTTTCTGTAGACGCCACCCATAGGAATACAAATCTGGCTTCTTGTGTCTTTGACTGTGCTGAACAACTTTGTTAATTGTCCCCAATTTCCCCATTTTGCAGACATTGTTTTAAACAAAACATTGTCAAATATATAATTATGTAATTCTGTGGTCAGAGAGAAAAGAATGCACCATAGGAACTTCTTCACAGTTTAATACTCCAGGTCTTCCTTGACTTGACAAACAGTCTATATTGCATTTTCAGTTATAGAGCAAATTTTTTGTTCCAATAAAGGGCTAGAAATTTCACAAAGTAGAAATGTACCATAAAACGTTATGAAGCTACTAAGCCAAGATTTATTTGGCTCATGCTTTGTCTGAAAATACCAGTTAAAGACTTACAGCATCATGAGGGTGACTGGTGAAAAAAATCACGGGTTGGGAAGTAAAGCTGCAACAATGAAATCGATTAGTTGTCTATTATTAACTATTTTGATAATCGATAAATCTGTTTCGAGGGATTTCTTAAGACGAGTGAAAATTCTCTGATTCCAGCTTCTTAAATATGTTCTGGTTTCTTCACTACTCTATCTCACTAAAATGAATTTCTTTGGGTTGTGCATAAAACAAGACATTTGAACACAACATCTTGGGCTTTGGAAAACACTGATTAAAGACCAAACAACTGATGGATTAAATTGAGAAAATAACTGACAGGTAATTCGACAATAAAAATAATCTTTAACTGCAGTCGTAAGGGGAATAAAATATAATTTGGCATAGCTTAAATTGAATGATTGTCGAGTGCTTGACAGGCTAACTGTTTGCCACTGCAAGTTTTCAATTAGAGCTAGTCCTACTGGTTGTCTAATATATGCTCTCTTGGCTGGAGTGTATGGAGTCAGATCAGTCTCAATATTAATTAATGCACACAGAAAGATTCACAAATGTGTTTTGACTCTCCACATAAATATTTTTCAATGCACAGAAAAATATGCTTCGTTGTATATAAACCAACAAATGAAAAAAATAAAGTTCACAAATGTATAGTATCTGACGCGCACAGAAATATTTCTTGTTTTAAATAAATGTAATCAAAATCCACAAATAATAGGAGTATTTAAAAGCACTAGCACTTTTCATCAAAACCATATTTGGATGTAGTTGTAGCTGTACCTGCATTTACAAACTGCTCGTCATTTGTGAACTTCACTACATTTGTGTGTGGGTGTTTTGAGACTCCCTCTGCCATGGCTTGTTAGTCAAATGCATTTTTCCCTCCAACAAGGAATTATCTGTAGCCAGTCAGATGGCTCCTTCCGCTTCAGCCAATCACGTAAGCATAGATTCAAGGATTTCATTTACAAATGACAAGCAGTTTGTAAATGCTGGATCAACAGTGGGGTGGGTGGGGGGTATTGGGAAGAGCTGCAACAATTAATCAGCTGGTTTTTAACTATTACATTAATCACCAACTATTTTAATAATCGAGAAATCAGTTTGTGTTCCGTCACTCAACAATTCTTAAGAATTACCTAACTTGTTGAGATAGATTAATGATATGGCAATTGGCCAGTATATACAATACATATAGTAACACAAGGCTGACCTCTAGGTATCCATCTGCGTTTTGAGTACCTTACAATTCTTCTCCTGACAGTCCGCATCCCTGAACATGTCTAATGACTGCTCTCAGGCATGCTGCTCTTTATACTGGGTATTATGTATGGTCTTGTTTGCAACAGGTTAGGGCAACAGTAAATGAAACCTGTAGCAGCAAGAAAAAGTGGGGGGAAATGTAGAACAAAAACTCACGTTATGACACCGGCTATTGCATAGGGAGTTTGGTTGGCTGCAATCTGTCTCCAAATCATGTTTAGTAACACAAATGTGCTGCTTAGCAACATCAGGGAAATACCAACCCAGGAATGAAAAGTAATAGAAAACAACACAAACTAATGTCTTAAAAGGTTACTTATAAAGTCTAAATGCAAACAACTGTTAAATGTAGGTATATCCCCACATTTGGAATTACTCCTCGCTTTGCAAACCCAGAAAAAATTAATGAGCTCAGGTTTCTGTACAAGATTTTAGTCTGTAAAACATCAATGGACTGTGCTGCGCAGCTGGATGCCAGACCAATCAGCAAACTTCTGGAAGAGGTTTAGATGATGATGAGAACTAGCAGAGTTGTATTTGGAGTTTTTACTGAACACTGAGGTGCTGCCTCTCAACCACTGAACCTTGTGAAGAATTACTTATGTGTATATAAAACGAAGGATGACTGCACCTGAATTCTAAACTGATTTTGGCGGACTATTTGGGTGAAGTGTGTCATTCCATGTCTTTCCATGGTGGCAAAACCCAAGGGCAACCTATCAAGTCAGGTGCAGTACAGTTTCATGATGATGTCACTAAGGAGAGTACTTTTCAATCATCTGTTTTTTGGATAAAGGCTGATCCAATCATCTATGGGGCAATTTCTATCGATGACACCACTAACCTAACGTAATTGCTATCAAGCCGTTCCCATTCTTAATATAGAGTGAGCAGTAAAATTATAGAGTTGTACTCAGCTCTGTTAATTTCCAGTGAGAAGTACATCGTTTTATTCAGGAGAGCTTAATAAGTTGTGTTGTTTTATAACAATAATGTGACTAGTCCAGACAAAGCTGCATTCCCTGAATTCTTGAGGTCCGTCCGGGCTTGCACAAAAATCCACAGTCACACTACCTTTGGCACTACAAACAGCAGAAGATGTTCAATATATGTAGTGTACTGTAGTAATAACCAACCACTCTGAAGACAACAAATCAGAGCAACACATGTCCAAATATGCCCAAGATGAATTTTGACCTATGGTATAGGCCTAGAGTGCATCATTTTCTAAAACTGACAGTTTTTACAAAAGTTGATAAGTAGAGTAGTAGATATTGATAAGTATTTAAGGAAAAAGACTTCATACTTTTGTTCAATCAATGTTGAACCAGATTGACTCATCATTGTCTGTGCTTGTGTACAACATGTAGAAATCATCTTGGATTAAAGAGATTGCAGACACTGGATCTGAAACCTTTATGGAGAGAGGGTTGGGCTATATCAGTGTACACGCTGCAGGTCAGAGCAGACTGGGTGGGGTTGCAGCTGATTATGCAACGCTGGGTCTTGGGGAGTAAGCCTTGTTGTGTGGTAAGCCTTGTTGTGTGGTAATGGTGTATCCTGACAATCCTTCTCAAGAAGACATCGTCATTTCTTTTGTCACTGGATGCTCACCATCGTTAGATTTAGCAGCCATTCCCACTGATACATGTGGCAAGACAGAAAAGAAAAAATAACATTAGGATATATTTTTGCAGGAAAATCATTGACTTTTACAAGTTGGGGAATTTCCCATATGTCAGGAGTAGAGATGCACCAATCGATCGGCCAGTGACCGGAATCAGCCTCTTTTCAGCCTGATCGGCCAGGACCAGCGACCAAGCCGATCACTCTTACATATTTGATTCTGTCGGTCAAATTTACATGCATGCTGCGTCTCACGATGGTGCGCACAGCGGCACATACACCGACTGTTGTCATAGCCACACACACGCTAAAACATGTCTCTGGCGTTAAGTTCTTCAGCGTGAGTGAAGAAGACACAAAGCTGCTCTATTTGTAACAGACTATCTGTTAGACCCCACATGTAAACTTCATTAATGACAAGTCATTAATGACAAGACTCCTCCACATGCGGCACTCTAGTCCATGAAACCAGAATCGCGGGTGATAAAATCCAAAATGCGAGTGCTTTTTGGGCGTCAACAGAGCAAATACAGAGGGAGAAAGGAGCAGGAGGAGGCAGGGCAAGCCAGTGTGTGTGCAGTAAGAGACAAGAGGTGTAGGTGTGTGAAAGAAATAGGGTAATGTATTCTTTCAAATATTTTCAAATAAAATATTGCCCAACCCCTGCCATTCATTATGTCATTTTGTAGGAAACACTGAGCTGTGCTATACTGCAATTCATTTTCAGTTGGATTTTATTTGTACAAAAAAGCTCTGTCCAGTAGCCTAACCTGGAGCAGTTTTTATATGGAGATTTGTTTGAGTGAAAGAAGGTTTTGTAGAAAATGAAAAAGTTATTTTAATAGTCATTTTTTAACTATGACCATACAATTGAAAGGACCCCAGGAGGAATAGCCCATGTTTAAGCTGCTGCTAATGGAGATCCAAGGAAAGAAAGGAAAAAAAATAAAGAAAGAAGGAAAGTTCCATTAATGAAAAGTAACAAAAATATTTGTGTCAACTGTAGTTCTTTGAAAGAAAAATGGAATCGCCCAAAATTGCAAACATTTTTTAATCTGGATTGGCCAATAAATTTGCAATCGGTGCATCTCTAGTCAGGGGCATTGCACATGCACATAAACCAATTACTGTACTGTTAAAGTCCTGTACTAGGACTCAAAGGCGAGCTGAAATGTTGATAACTTCAGACTCAACACAAACCAGGAATCATTTCTAACATTCAGGGCTTGATCAACTGAGACCTAAGAGCTACATGACTTGTGTTTAGCTTCCCAGGCAGAACTTCCTCCAAGGTTTCAAACAAATCTCACCTCCCTCACTAGGATGACAGATCCTAACCCCGCCATGGGCAAATGCCAAACCTAAAACTCCCTTATCTAAGAACCCTTATGTAAGAACACCATTATCCCTCACCCGCACCTGGTGAGCTGAGCCTACAAAGTAAGCCTAAAAAGAGAACTGGGACAGCAGAGAATGAATGTGAATGCTTGTGTGGCCTGCTTTTGGTGGTTGTGTACCAATTTCTACTTGTTAATGTAGACAATTTAGTTGTCAGCAATACTATCTTTGATTTTAGTGAAGCAAAGTGACTTCTGGACCAAGCTGAGTTGTTTCGACACTCTTTATGTACAGCTGTTTCACCACAGCGGAAGTGATCTGATTGTTTTGCAACAGTTGTTGTGTTTTGTAAATTTGCATCTACATGGTTCTGTGCTGTTCTAGACTAGAACCTGTTCCAAACATTATGAGGCAACACAAATTAGCAAACATAATGCTCTACTTTTAATTATTCACAAACAATATCAATTTTAAACTTGACACTAATATACTATCTTAAATATAATTGGTTTAGGATGAGGAGTGCTTAGAGTTTTTGTTGTAACAGGCAAGATTTAATAAGCAGCGCACAGGAACCAGAGAGGCAGGGTTATTCTGTTTAAAGCTAGCAATGGCCTTATCCAAATGGCCAACTTCCTGTTAAGACTTCTGTGGTGACCACAAAGACCAGGAACTAATACTGAACACAGTCATTCTCAACACAAAAAGGAAATATTTATAGAGAACAAACACAAGAACACTGGTTTCCGTCACCCAGTGGACCACTCAGTAATGAATGTTATACTGAATGATAAAATGACCTTTTTATCTGTCAAAATTCAGTAGACAGAAGACCTCCAAATAATTGCAGGGGCTACATTTAAGAGTCAACACTGAATCCTGTAAATCAATTATTTATTATTCTGTTTTTATGAACCGTGCCCTTTCCCAAACATTAGCATCATAATGATCATTTGACATTTGCATGTAACAATGTCAGCGGGGGTGTGCTGAGGCACTAAAGCGTTGGCACCAGGCCAGGTCTGACACACCTTGATTTACAGCTCACTGATCCAGCCCTAATTCAAGAAAAAAAAAAGCCCTCGAGTATCTGTTGGGCAAATCAGAAGAAAGGAGAGCCATGTACCTTATTGCTTTATAGCATAGCTGACCCTGATGTGCAGAGACAGGAGGACCCCACAGCCTGAGGAAATGACTAACAGGAAATGGGACCAGTGTGACACAGTTTTTAGCATCCTTCTTGGCATTGCTCAACTCCATTTACAGCTGACAATACTGTCAAGAAAATGTGGGTCTTATGGAAAATTGAGTGCTATACTTCACTTTCATTGGTTTTTCTGACTGAACTTTAAAACGACAAACACAAATGATCACTAAATGGCAGGCTTGTCATGTTTCAGTAGTGTGAAATAATGGACACATTAGGAACACAGGAAATGGTATGAACAGTAAGGCGATAATGGAATAATTTATGCCCTTGATGCTTGCCACTGAGCTCACTGTATCAGGCCAATGAGGGTTTCCCTCTCCTCTCCACCTCAAAGTCACAGTACAGACTGCTGCCTTCTATTAAACCGAAGGGAAATTGTTTCGCTCTGACATAAGACTGCAAAACAGCTACAGAGAGGAAACAAGTAAAAAATAAATAAATAAAAAAGTAAAAGAAAGCTTAATGAGGGCTCATGTTTGGTCTGTGTGCCACATTCTCATTCCTATAAAAGAAGAACAAACTCCTTTCTCATCCCTCCATCCAAGTTGCATCTCAGTAACTGAACACTAAGATCAATTAAAGCACTTGAAAGTGACCATTGTCCAGGAAAATCTACACTTCTCCTCTTACTTTGTGCTATTGAGTCATCCTAGACCCCTACAACTGGGACATCCACCCTTTGGAAAGCAACTGTGTTTAGATTTCGGAAGATTTGAATGTAAGACATGAGACATGTAATGCTCACTATCCCCTGCCACATTCAGTTATGTTCACACATTCCAATTAAAATACGGGACCACCCCATTCTGTCAACAGCTATTTGTACTCCAATGGTTTCTCCTCGACAGGGCTTATAGTTATTATAACATATTATTTCCCAACCTTGAAATAAAGACTTTAGAGCTGCAAGGATTATTCAAACAATCGATTAGTTGTCAACTATTAAATTAATAGCCAACTATTTTGATAATCGATTAATCTGTTTGAGTCATTTTTTCAAGAAAAATGATCCAGCTTCTTAAATGTAAATATTTTCTGTTTTATTAGTCCTCTATGAAAGTAAAGTGAATATATTTGGGTTGTGGACAAAACAAGACATTTGAGGACGTCTTCTTGGGCTTTGGGACAGTGACAGACATTTGACAATTTTCTGACACTTAATAGACAAAACAACTAATCGATTAATCGAGAAAATAATTGACAGATTAATCTACGATGAAAAGAATCGTTAGCTGCTGCCTTACTTTACATAAGAAGTAGGGCTGGACGATTTCCCCTAAAATCAAAATCATGACTAATTGAACATTTTACCTCAATTACGATTATTTTGTATTTTAATGTTTTTTGCCCTCATAGTTCACTGACAAATTTTGTACTGTAAATACGCTTAATTATTAAAGCTGTTTTTTTTTTAAAAATTGATAAGGTAATGTTGACGTGCACATTATGGAGACACGGCTCCCCTATAGTCGGCACCCAAAGTAAGCATTTTGCTGTGATTAAATAGCAATAAACAGATCAAACTGATGCCGAAATAACTACAATATGATCCAGATTTGTTAACATATGAATTCATGCTTTGTCAGGTCTGTCAGCAGGACAACAACTTTTAAAATGTTTGTTTTCTGAATGGAGTTCAGATCGATCAGGGCTTTGCTATGCTAACTTGGACACAGTAAAGTACAACCATAGCTGGAATAAAGTTACATACACATGTTTTCTGAACTCACCAGGTAGTTCAACCACCTCGCTTTCTTTTCTGCCAGCAATGTCCAGTTTTGTCCGGTTTTTATATTAATATGAAGTAGTAGTCCAACAGAGCTCTGCGTGCCAAACGACGCTAACAACACTAGAACCGGATGTGCACGGAAGCTAGCTGCTGAGAATCTCGAGTGAAGATAAATCAACGTTGTAATCCCAAAAACTAGAGTAAAAAGCTAATTTAATAAAAAGAGGTTTACTCTGAGCTCCTCCCACGAGCAAACGGCGTAGTTGTCAGAGCATAATCCAGTCCAATTACGGGTGTTTATTTGTCCAAAAGCTGGAGTGCTGGTCCCTGCTCCTCTCCCCCAAGTTTAGCAGCTTTCCGCTGGCCAGCAGAATGTCGATCTCCCGCTCTGCCTGGCCCTCTCCACACAACGCTCTGAAGCCATCGGTGACATACGGACAATCTCAACGCTGATAGGCTAACGCGACTCAGCGTCATGAGTCTTTCAAGTCACGCAAATTCCTTCGCGTTGCCACCACCGCCCCCTTTGCATTGTCCGACAGGAAGTCGCGGCTCTACGAGTCTTTGAATTGACTTTGTATGTAAACTCACCACCCCGAACACTCGCTTCACTTGTCTCAAAAGCACCAAAAACCAAGAGTTTGTTGTCAGTCTGGCAGTAAATGTACAGTGTAGGTTACATTGTGTCCGTTAATAAAATGGATGTCTGAAAGTGAAGGCGGTTAGCGCTAGCTAGCCTCTGCCTGACTCCAGGCTGGAACACACACACACACACACAAACCGACACGGTAATTCATGTCAGGTAAAAGCTCTGAATGTTGGTTTTAATTACTCTTCAATTAATTGTCCAGACCTAATAAGAAAACAAAACTTTCAATTCAATTACAGGAGAAATGTCTGGACAAGGATGAGATTTACTGAAGTGCTTACCTACAACACTTAATGCTGTGTTTCCACTGCACGGTACTTGACTCACATGGACTTGACTCTACCTGCTTTTGGTACCAGATACTTTTCTCTACTTCATTATCCACCACAGATAGTACTCCCTCAATGTAGGCGAGCAACACCGTGGCAAACTACCTGACATCATCTTCTAGTTAACAGTGCATGATCCCCTTCACTTTTCAAGTAGTAGGGAAACACATGGCAGCTTTACTTTGGCTGCACCCTTTATTCACTGAGAAACTGTAACATACACTGTACGTTTACTGCTAAACCGACAACTAGGGCTGTCGCGATAACCACAAAATTGAAATACCGCGCTATTGGTCAAGCCTACCGGGGAGGATGGCAAGCACCGCAACAACTGCAATGTTCATAGTGTACACTTCAGGGCATGTTAAATTAATAAATGAGTGCTTCAGAAGTTCCACAACCGTAATGACCTCTGTAACGGTTCAACGATGGATCGCCATGGGCTGTATGTGACCCGACTTCAAACTCTGAAGCTTTAAGTGTTGCAGTGTTTTGTGTTGTTTTACTGTTTATTTTAAAGGTTAGCTAAGTTGGCGTTAGCATACCGCACGGCTAATGTGGCTTGCAGGCTCAGTGATGGTGGACAACGTTGTGATCCTGAGGGACAGTCCAGAGAAACTGTGGACAGTAAGCCTCATTTGAATCTCACTAAGGTGCGTAGTGTGTCGGAAGCCTGCAGCTGTTTTTCCATGCTGCTTTCTGTGGAAATTTAGTTATAACGTTACTACAGCGCAGTGGTTAGTTGTGAACAGCCATTCTGTTTGTGTGTGGGCGTGGGCGTGCGCCCGCGTTGCTGCGGTATGTAAACTGACTTGATAGACATGCCCTGAAGGTAATGATATAGCTACGTCTGAAAAAGACACGGTCAAACTACAAAAAGGAATTTGCTTGGCATTGTTGTTGACTAGCACGCAGCAGCTAGCTTGCTTGCTCAGACCATAAAGCTGCTGTTAGCGGCTCACTGTGCAGTAAGGTGACAGATACACTCTTACTCTGCTATATGGCACAAAATTACTTCATTGATGAAAAATGCGATAATACCACATACCGCGCTGTTGAACCCCAACATACTGCCGCGGTGGAAATTACTTCACCGCAACAGCCCTACCGACAACTACACTGCTAAACTCTCGCTTGCTCTCTCTCTCACTTGCACAACCACACACTCACTACCCACAGAAAAATTTGCTACACTACTCTTATAACAGAGGATTATCAAAGAGATTGTGTTCAATTGACCACGGTGTGAGTTTATGGGCTACCATTTTTTCAAATCTAGTCCAAGTAAATAAAAAATAAATAGCGGCCACTTTTGATGGTAGCTTGGCTTTTTAAAAATAGCGGGTTTTTGCAGGATGTCGCATGTCATTCAAATGCCGATTGGTGCCCTTGGACCAATCAGTCAAAATTATAATTTGATTCTTAGATGCATCGCGATGTGGAAGATTCTGTCTCGATTAACAAATGTCAAAAAATCTATTATTTAAATGTTAAAGTATAAGGTTATGTTGACGGAACACGAAACGCAGAACTCGCGGAAGTGCAGCGCCTGGACCGTCTGTGGCATGCACATAACAGAGAGACCAGTGTTCCCCGTGTATTCAACACACCACTGCTGTGGAATGAATAACCACCCTACTAAAATGTCACACAATCTTTAATATCAATGCGCAAGTGATGATTTTAACTTGCACACTGTGCAAGCATGTTGACACCTGGCAATCTCTCTGTGTATCCTGTGTGTGAGGCCGAGCTACTGAGAGAGAGGGGCGGCAGAACATGACTCTGAAAGTTAGCGGAGATAAATATTAGCAGTAAGTTTCAGTCTGGTAGTAAATATCCAGTGTAGGTCACAGTGTGTCCGTTTATAAAAAAATCTGTAGTTTCCCCAACTGCTGGAAAAGTGAAGGCGGTAAGTGCTAGCTAACATCTCCCCTGTCCAGCACGTTTGTTATATAACTTAACATTAGCTAAATTAGTAACGAAGTAATATTAATTAGCTCAGCTGTATGTCATTACTAACTTACCTACTTGTCAAGAGTTGAGAACATCAGGTACAAGCTTAGACTAAAACTGGTCTACAGTTCTGTCCTGGCCACACACTGTACATCCTGATAATTTACTTTATATTTCAGTTTTCCGAGGAGCTAGGAGGAGAAATTAGGGACCATGGAGCTGAGGTTAATGAAATAAATTAGGGATGCAAACTAGTCCTTTTAAGCTTATTAGGAGATATTTCTTTTGGATTTTAATGCGCAAATTTAATGCTTAGTAATTATCCAGAGATCCTGTATAGAAAAAAATTATGCATCAATAATCATTTTATAATCACATCGCAGCCCTCGTAATCGAATCGTGAGGTGCCCAGAAATTCCCATCCCTTTTTCCGCTGTTTTTCACCTTTTAGTATCAGCCTAGCTAACTTGGGAATTTGGCCGAGATGATACCAAAAAAAAAAAAAAAGTACCAGGTACTGTCCAAAAAAAGAGCGAGTCGAACCGTACCATTCAGTGTAAACGTGGCGCAACATCCCCGCTACAGCTGATAACCAGCCTAACCAGGATTAAAACTCACTGCCTAATAGGGCTCTGTGAAACCCAAAGATAATTGCTTATTCTGGACAATGGGCAATGCAAAACAAGAGTGGACAATATTCAGACAGCCTTTATATCTTTTCACCATCTTATTGTTGGGGTGCAAACTGTCCCCCTGATGCTTGGTGTTTCATAGTGTGCGTGGTGAGTGAGATGTGACATAACATGAAAATCCCACAAAATCAGGATGAGCTGATGTGGGAGAGGGAGGGGCAGCAGAATTAGAGCAGACTATGACAAAGCCTAAACAGTTTCCACAAGTTATTTTTAGAAAAATACTGTATACTCAGCACTACTGTGTACTACATGCATGAAAGTATCTCCATTATGGTTCCAGAAGCTTTAATCAAATACGCCCAGTATAAATATTTGACTGTAATGTTGGTTGTAGACCTGTTTCTCACAACAGGTTGAGCTTGACTAGGCAGCAAAAACCTACTAGTCGTCTCGCAGACTTATGGTGCATTCCAGAGACACCGATGTCAAAAACCAGAAATTACGTAAAAGACAAAAAAGGGTCTGTAAGAAGCAAGATTGGTATTTTACCTTGGTAACTAACTAAAACCAGTGATTTTCAGAATAACTATTTGACTAATAGATTAAATCAACACACAGTTTCAACACTAGTTAAATATTCATCCACAGTGGCTGCTGCATGTGCAGTAACATCTTTTGACTGCAAAGTGTGTTCCAGTTCATCTGTTGTCTCACTTGTCAAGTTCATCACAACGCAATGTATGTCTTATCTTGAGCCATTTATCTTGACAATGGCATGTAAGTCTAAAGCTGAGGTCAGTGGCATGCATAAAGCCCTCCACGGACAGACGCAATCTGCAAATAAAACAATGTTTCTCAACAGGTCTTATCTGCTACATGTTTAGTTTTGCACTTCCTTGGTTTGTTAGTGCATTTCCACAATTGTGGCTTTTGCTGACTTCCCTGCAATTGAGCCGCTAGCATCATCTTGGTAGCCACAGTTCAGGTCACTGCTCGCCATTCATATACAGTGAAGTACATCCCTCCAACAAATGCTAGGCTAATACGGCTACAATACAGGGGGGAGGCCAAATGTGATCAATGTATACACATCCCACAGTATTGGTATTTTATTATTATCAGAAGGTTATTGTTACTGTAATTTTAGAGACTTTCCCACACTTTGCTACCCAAGCCACTAAACACAGACACACACACACACACACACACACACACACCAGTGATGTCGCCTCACTGCTCCCCATACACTGGCTGCCTTTTGCCTTTTGTCACCAAGACCGCATGAGACGCCACCTAAATCCCCTTCCTGTAACCAAGGCCACGGACCACCATTGTAATCAGATTCCAGCTACATTCCAGTGCTTTTTGCAACAATGAGATAAGGTAATGTTTTTTCACCTCTCTCAACCCCAAGTGACCAGGCAGTCTGTGCTCTGCACAATTTAAATACTACTGGATCACAATACATTATGCACCAGTGTTGTAAGGAATGTTTTCTTTTATACTTTGTAGAGGAAATGAGACTTGGAGACACAAGAGCAATGTGACTCAAGTTGAACTCAGTGGTTGGTGTAACACAGAAAGAAACCAATTACTGGTTAGAATTAAATTTTCAGTAAGTAAAGGTTATGTACATGTACCTAAACACGTAGGGTGTCAGACATTTACAGATGAAGAGACTTCAACACCAGAGATCAAAGGAGGAAATTTTGCCAACTTCCTCATTCCAAAAAAGGAATAAGTCACAGAAGTCAGAAAATATCTGTACGCTTAGGGGTTGCGGTAACTAACTATTCTCAGTCACTGCCTGGATTTTTTAAACAATGATGGAAAAATCTGAAGGCCGTTCTTCATTCTCACAAATTTAGACTAAAGGCAATCAACCATAATGTTAAGTAATTCACACAAAATACTTGTAGACCACCTTTAGCAGACCCTCCTGTTCAGTAGTCTTGTCTTTGATCTCAGGTGGATGACCTCGTTGTCTAGCTGGCTTTCACATTGGTATGACATACCGCTACACAGGCTAGCGATCATAAAATGCTAGGCAGCTGAGTGTCTGAAGCTTCTTTAGAAAGCCCAATAGTTGGACTGTGGTTGATAAACAAGGTGAAAAAAAATGGGATTGATGCGGTGGAGGGTGAGGGACAAGCAAGTAATACTCATTACGACGATCAGCCAGAGGCAGCTAATGTTACAGGGGAAGCAAGTCGCTGCAAGGAGGTAAAAAAAAAATCATTCATCTGCTTCGTGTGGTGACATGAAAAGCATCTCTGTTCATCTTTTCTTTTCTCTCCATCCCCTAATCTGTAAGCTCTGTATATTAAATGTGATCGAGTTGTTTTTGAAAATTCAACGCTATTCAATAGGTTATATATGTCTCTATATCATTAAAAATATTTAATAAAAATGATGGGTAATTACAGATGACGGGATTTTTTACCAGAAAGTCTTACGCAATTGTTGCCTTAAACTGAACTCCAGCAAAAACCACCTTCCCAACTATATCAATTCCTGTTCTGAGAAAAAAAAAAAAAAAAAAAAAAAAAAAGAGTCAACTCCTAAATATTAAAGCCTCAAAGTACATAGCATGTGCCTTCCTCTTCCTGATCAGCTACTTCCCCCTCCCCCAGTGAGCAATGCACAAACCACTGCTCCATTTCAACAGATGTTGTCAGCTGTGGTGGAAAAGACCAATGGAAGAAATAGTATTAGCCTGTGTGCATCTGCTGGAATTGCTAAAGAGGAGGTTTGTCAAAACAGGAGAGATGGCATCTGAACTTCATCTTTGAGACTCCAAGCAAACTTATTTATATAAACCCTATAATATAGATGCAAAACACAAAAATAACAATCATATAGTTTTTTTAGCTATAATTATATTGTCCCTTTTGTTATTTGAGCATCTTAATAGAAAGAATCTCCACTGTCAATGGGCTGTGTGTCTGTTTTCTACTGTGTAAGCAATTAAAAAGGCACAGATTTAGACATTTGATTCTCTTTATCACTAGGCTGATCTAAACAAGCAAACAAACAAACACACTAATATGCTAAGCAGGTGGTTGGTTAATGAGATGTTTCTTCCCACCTGTGCTCAGATAAATCCTGTAACTTAAACAAAGTCTGTTGAATTTTCAAGGTGTGGCATGTCATTCTGAAGGTTTCTGGCAGAACGTCCTCTTGAAAGTGTGGACTGAGATAACATCTTGCACAGACAGGACTGGACACAATCTGAGGTATGTCAGACACGTTAAAAGAATGCAATCTTTTAATCCAACTGAGATGCAGAGGCCAAACTGTTGACCAAGTATCTAGCTTCTTTCCACAGGGATGCTGCTTATTCCTGTAGAGTGATATGAGAACTAACCAACAGGAGATATGGCAAACTATTACTAAGCTACCATCTAATGTTCACATTCCTTAGTCCACAAAACAAAGGCCAAGACTGAACCACTTTTTCTTAACAATTTCAGCACAATAATGACATGATGGCCAGCAGGGAACAGCTGCATCAATATGGATGAAATAAATCTAATGGATAATTTGGGTAGTGGATATAAATCTTAATGATTTCCCTGAAACTAATTCAAAATGTTACAAAAAAAAAAAATAAAAATGCACTCAAGTCTTCACCACAGCCCACACCGGGACGCCTGGATGGAAACCAACACTCCCTCACATCTCATGCTCAGTTTCCCTCTGCTTCCTGACCCACTTCCTCTCTCAGCCATAGGAAGACAGACTACACACTGCTAAAAGACCTTGTACTGCAGCACAACCAGGTTGATGCGTCTGGAATGGTTAACAAGCCCAAACACAGCTGTAGTACTGTTGACTGTCGACCCTGGGGTCGCTCTATCAGCCTTCGCCTGCTCTGCATCCCACAGCGATTCTCGAGGGAAAGTCCTCCAACTCAAAAGCTGATTAAACACGGAAGCTGAGTAACCTAGTTTAAGACGGAGGCCAAATATGCTAATCACACTGCCCTTTTGGCACACTAACCACGGTCATTACAAATCAAACTGCCCTATTGTCATGAGCAAGCAAATGAACCGTTGGTGGCGCACAGAGGGGTCACAGAAAGGACTACTTGGGTCAACACCCAGGCTCTAGGGCTGGACTGGAGAGACTATTTACAACTGCCATGTGAGGAGGAGAACGCCATCAGGCCTTTAATGATCTCCCAACAAGCTCCAGTTTTGGATAAATTTTCAATATACTGCTTTCCCAGCATGGTATTAGTATTTGAAAATCACATTAGTCGCAGCTCCAAGGCAGTGCCAAGTCGAATTTTAAGAGTGAGGCTACTTCATAATACTTGTGACCCTGGGTGAAACAAATTAGTCAATTCATTGATTAGCTGAGGGGCAGAAAGTGAACTAATGTCGGTCAACCAAAACTGCCAAATACTCTCTGGTTCCAGCTACTCAAATGTGAGGATTTGCTGCTTCTCTGTTGTGTATCATTGTTAATTGAATATGTGTGGGTTTTGGACTGATGATCATACAGATGAGAATCAAAAAATTAATGGACAGATCGCTCAATCATGAAAATAATCTTTAGTGGCTACTTATGACACACTGCAAGATTACACTTCCCTTTCAAAACATTCATTAATGTGCAAACCCAATTTAATTACAGCATATGAGGTCCAGTTGTGGAAACTTTTAATAAGATATTTAGGTACATCAAAGTAATGCTTTTGAACACTTGAACACTTAATAGTAAAATTTACCCAATCTTAATTTGGCTTGAACATACTTAAACCAAACCTTTTTATAAACAGCTGTCACCATAATACTTAATGGACTCAGGTCAGTAAACAATATTTCAATATCTGCCTTCATTGACGGTCACTATTAGACATGGTTGAGGTAGGAAATCTCTCTGCACAGATTCCGCATACTTTTATACTAACGATTCTCCACGTGTTATGGAGCAGGTGGAAGACAGTGATTGTGGATTTGGGTAACAAATATAGTTGCCAGCATGGAGGCAGCGACTGCTCCGGTGCCGTGACTCTTTTTATCAGTGTGTTAGTGGGTCAAATGTGAACCTGGCCTCTGGATGAATATTGCAGATATTAGATTTAAATGAAAGAGGGTCATTTTGAAGAAAAGAGAAAAAAAAGAAGAAAAAAAAAGACTGTCTCTGCAAATTATATTGTTAAATCTTAGATACTCTTATGTTTGGAGCCCATTATTCTGTTTGAATTGTCTATATATTAACAGTCAGGATGCCAGGGGCCAGGGCGCGGCTGATCTGCCCGCACCTCCGTGTATGTGGATCTATCGTTTCGGAGATAAGTTTTCCTGCCGCACTATGGTTAGCTACCCCACCCCGCTCAATAACGTACAATAGCACATTTAATGTCGTGAATTACCCATGAAACCCACCCAACACTAGAAGGAACAAAAGCCTTGCTTGAAAACAGCAATTTATTTGGTTATCGGTTAGAAAGTTTTTGGCATTGTCAGTTAACCGCCGTTAATGGCTAGCGCTAGCTAAAAAAAAAAAAAAAAAAAAAAAACTGTTCACATTCTACAGACTGTCCCGATTCATTTTAGCTAGCGCATGCACTTTCCTGTCTGGATGGCTGGAGGTGGACAGACGAAGACAGTTCAAACCAATTAAAGGGGGTAGAGTCTAAACAATTCACATAATCTGTAACCTACCTTCTGAGAGGAAAATAAAAGTATTCCGGAAAGATGAATGATATACACAGACAACGCGTATCCCACTTGATTCCTTGCTCAGCCAGAGCTGCTGTGCAGACACCACCCGCTCTGTGTGCTCTTTCCCCACTCCGCCGCTAGTCCCGCCCCCTGATTTGGCTTGGCGAGCCCTGTGTGGATTAGCGGCCTTTGACGGACAGCTCCAGCAGCCAATCAGAGCGCCTTTTGGATAACAGGGAACATATAACTCACGCCTTCTTTCTTCAGGTTCCCAGTTGGCGAAAATCACCATCAGTTGTGTGTTTATGTTCCTTCATGGCGTTTTAATCTCCTGTGGTTTTATTGTGATATTACTATTATCTTTATAAAATCTAATTGCCATCTATGTACCAATTATCAATAATCTCTCTGTTATATTAAAATCATATCATTTAGAAAAGCATCATTTTACTTACACAAATTATACAATTAATAGGACTTATGCAGTTATTTTTGGAATGGTACAGAAGTACCTATCCTACTGACTTATTTAATAGTATTTAGGAACAATTTCATGAGCCAAGAGGATAATATTTATAAAACAAAATTCAGGATGAGACAATAATTTTGGGGTTAGGTAGAGTGTTGTGTGTGCTTGTGTGTGTGCAATTGTGAGTGAGTGGGGGTAAATGTATGGATATTAAATACAACAATACAAACATATGTCTGGTTCTATGTGAGAAAGTAGTTGATTCACTTAAATGTTTTATGCAAGCTTCTTCTGATGTCCATGAATAAAAACCGTAACCCTAAAAATATAGTTTGTGATGGGCAGTGAAACCATGCTTATACAGTATTACTGTTGTACATATCATTTTGTAATTTTAAAAATATATTAAAATTTTCCAGAAGAACACAATGTACTACAAGTGTATTACAGCACCACAAGATGGCGTTATTTCGTAAATCCAGAGTGGTGCAGACTTTTGACAGACGAAAACAGCTGTATTCCATCATCCAGTTTTTCTTCACCCTCCTTTACTCTTGTAGATGAGGGTTGATGCAAGTGATTGTGGTGAATCTGGCAGCCCAAATTCTCATGGTTCATGAACCAGGAAAGCAGACGTCATTGGTCAACTGTCTTTTCAATAATGACTCACTAATTCATTTACCTGTTATCCCCACCCAGTGTGTTCTGTACTATCCAGTTTCTACTCGTTTGATACTATAGTGTATATATATATATATTGCAGTAAGCTGGACTTTACCCTTTACCCTTACCTTTTCTCACTGATGGCTTCCTCTCAAGTGCCTTGTCTGGGGATTTCTGAGCTGAGTCGAAAGCTGCCTTCATCTGTGCCACCTTCACAGACTGGCCCTGCTCATCAGACCTGACCTCAGCTGGCTTAGGCCAATCCTGGTGCTGCAGCTTTTCATGCAGTTGAATGGTCTCCTTTATGAGTTCTGAGACAGGTCTAGGTTTGGGAGCGCTTTGGGATTTATCTCTTACTGGGACACTGTCATCTCTCTCTTTGGCAAGTTTTTTATCCGACTGGTCTGGCGTCTCTGTGTTAAGTGCCATATGAAGATCCTGCTTCATGCCTTCTGTGACCTGGTGGCTTTCCTCTGAGATAGCTGTGCCGGCTACAACCAAAACTGATCCAGCATCCGCAGCTGGTGAAGCAGTGCCCTCAGTTGAGTCCTTCACCTTCTTCCTCCTCACAGACTGAGCATCTGAGCATGCAGAGCCAGATAACTGCGTCTCAGCTTTGCTCTCACTGTCACTCTTTATTAATGGCCCTACAGCACTGATGTCTGTCTTCTCAACAGTAAGCAAATGGTCCACCACCCCATGTTTTGTGGGTGGAGACTTTGCATCAGGCACTGAGTAATGTGCAGATCCCTCAGCAATCACTACATTAACGTCACATAACATTGTATCATGTGAAACAGCTGATTGTAAGTTGTCTGAGGGCAGGTTTTTAGAGGGGAGTCTATCTGGCTTTATACCCATACTCTCCTTGACTGAAGCATCTGTGGAGCTGATGTTCATCTCTGAGCCCTTACAATCAGCAGCTTTGGAATAATGTGACTTTGTGAGTGAGCTCTCACACACAGTATTCCCAATCACTCCGTGCTGAAAACAAAGTACATCTGGGGCCATACTGTCAGCAGTGTTTGTCTGTTTCACGTCCAGGTCCTTAATGTGATGATCTTTGGTTTGAAGGTGTTCTTTAGGTGGTTTATCTTTCAACCCCTCCGTGTCACATACTGACAAAGGTGTATTTACATCTGACTGCTCAAATTTATCAGTGAATAGCTCTGTTGCTACACTGTCAAGGATCATCTTTGCATTCACCCCAACAGAAACATCAGTGACGTCCTTGTCATTTGTGTCAACATCTTTAATCGCTGAAAGAGCTGGTGTTGTGTCCTTCCTGTTTCTCTTCAGTAGCTTCTCCAAAATAGAACTGGGTTCAGTGGGTGAGGTCGGATTTGATGCTGAATTCGAGTCAGTCTTTTGATTTGTGGACGTTTCTGTTGTGTCTGTTTGTAGATAAGACCTCACTGACTCCCTTTGATCATCAGTATCACTGACCTTTGGTTTAGTTGAAAAATAGTCATTCAAAATTGGCTTCACCTCACATGTTAGCGTTTCCTCTTTTGTATTATTCTCTGTTCTCTCCTTTGGAGGTCTACAGTGAATGGTATCGCTCATGTCTGAAAGAGACTCTTTCTGCAGACTGTTTTTCAAAGGATGTTGGCGTTTAGCTATAGGCGGTCCCTTCCTCTCACTCAAGCGGTCCGCTGTTCCTCCACAGAGTTGAATATCTTCATCCGCAACTTTAGCCAATATGGTGTCATTCTGATCTTGTTGAACAGAGAGTAACAACTCCCTCTCTGCACGAGCTCCACATCTATTGATCTTCACCATCACAGAGTCCTCTTCAGTGTTTTCAAGTGAGTTTGCATCCCCAGAAGTAACAGAAAGGCCATACCTTTCATGTGAAACTCCAGCTGAGAGGTTTTCATCTTGTATCTCCTCGTGCAGGCCAGTTCCCTCATTCTGATACTCCATCTTGCTCCTGGAGGATGTGTGAAGCTCCTCCTCAGTCTTCTTCTCCTCTCTTGTGATTTGATTGAAGAGCTTGTATGCTCTGGGTCTTTCCTCAATCCTCGCACTGCTCTTTTGGTTCTCGCCTGTCTCCTGTGGAACAAGCGGAGCAGTCCTGCCTCCTTCTCCTTCTCCTCCCTCCTTTCCTGGAGCCCCTCCCTGTCTCACCTCCCTTGCAGTGAGAGGACTCACCCACAAATGTATGTGCTTCTCGCTAGAAGGTGTTGTTGGCTCCTGGCTGAGGCTCCAGTCCAGATCCCCTGGATTTTCCCCTGTGTTACCAGCCTCCTCCTCACAGGAGCTTCCTCCCTCCATGACATCACATGTTAGATTGCTTGCAGCTCCAGAGTCAGGGCTCAGCCTCGTCTCGTCCGACCCCTCACCTCCGACCTGCCCTTCCAGTTTATCCTGGTTCTGTCCCATACTGGTCTGTAGAGAAATACATGGTGTTAACCTCACAACAAAAACCCAATCCTCCAAAATCATGCCACATGTTAGGAATGCCAGCCCAGAAGTAATTTCTTTCATGATTTATCTCTACCACAGCATCTTTTATTCTGACAATCTCCACTCATATTTTCTGTTTGTATAATACACTTAATGCTGGAAGCTGCTGAAACAGAAGAGGAGCAGACACCTGGGATTGACATCACTGTCTACACATTATAAATTATGTCAGTCATGGGAAGAGACCATGTAGCATGTAGCAAACAACTCATGGTCACACAGGAGCTGTTTTCATGTAAGGGGTGAATTGAATTGGAGTATCTTATGAC
Organism: Micropterus dolomieu; assembly: GCF_021292245.1. NCBI lineage: Eukaryota > Metazoa > Chordata > Actinopteri > Centrarchiformes > Centrarchidae > Micropterus > Micropterus dolomieu. The sequence goes on along the minus strand of NC_060170.1, from coordinate 23,509,818 downwards.
TTTAACTGCCATAGTATGCCCTCTGTTAGGTTATTCATGCACTTGCGAGGTCCACAGTAGCTCAACTTTAAGGCAAATTAAGTCACAAGATTTTGCTAGCAATGTCACTTGTGATTTTGAATCCCCTGTTTTAGACTGGTAGGTGATTCACTGTGGCATTACTTTTCTCATACACTGTTGTGTCATGCAAATTCCACTCTTTGCATTTTAAAAGTCAGCTTTTCTTGTCACACTTGTTTTTTGCTGACTTTGGGTATGTTTTGTATTTAATTATGCTCCTATGTGGAACATAATCCTGTGCTGTTGACTGCAGTTATTGCTCTCATAAATGTCGATGGTTACAGTGCTGATGATGATTAATGTCAAAATGTCTTTTTTAGTCAAAAAGTATGGGAGTATTAGTAGTAGCAGTAGGAGGAGGTGGAATGATAGCAGTAGTTGTTAACAAGACAGCAGAACATAAGGCAAAACATAAAAAATCGTGTTGCAGAGACCAACTCTTCAGTGAAATTGTCTAATTATTATAATTATTTTATAAGCGGTAAGCAGAGAAAAACTGTGAGGCACAATGAACAATGATCTGGACCATGAGTCTGTTTCCTGTCTGTGGCCTCATCCCCCGTCTGTGTAACAACATATGACTGCTGTTGTCTTATCATCTGACAGGCCTGCACATTGGCCAGGCGCATGGCTAAGGGAGCTAATGTTATCACCCTACAATGTTGGCACAGCTGTGTGAGAAGATAGACAAAATAACACATACATTTGAGGACATCAATACAAGTTGCAGAACTGTCTTTTCTCATCCTTCAGATCATGTGGACTCATCAGGTTAAATCCACTGGAGCTTAGTGGAATTTGCATTTGTTGATTATCCTCCACCTACCTTATCAGTCGGTGTGGGGAACCCCTTCCCCTGAGGCAGTCTATCCCTGTTAACAACGGCTCTATTATCCTGCCTCACCCTCCCTGAACGCCCCAAGCTGACCACTTGATCACCATGTGCTCTGTTGCCTCAACAGACATACAAGAATTCTAAATTAATGAACCAGGAACCTCTCGCAAGTTTCAGCATCTGGAAAATAAACAATTTATCAGCTCTGAGCTCTTGTAAGTACAACCCAACAAGCTGGGAAAAGGGCCAGGCTCGTGACAGCTGACTACTGTTACTATGTGAATGCATATAATATTGATACCTTATCATATGTTGCGGCTGACACTTACCAGTTGGACGTCGTAGCAGAGTAGAACGCTCTCCCTTAGGACCGACAGAGTGCTCTTTGTTGGTTGTTTGGTCAGTCCTCCCTCAAATACACAAGCAATGGGAGCCTTATATTACATCCATGTGATGTCACAGCATATTTGACTAACACAATCAGGGGGAAAACTTGTAGCTTTACTTTTTGCTGCCTTAAGAAACCTTGGAGAAGTTTAATATCTCACTCTCCATCTCTTTGTTTGCTTGTATGGATTCAGATTAACGGAGTGTGTTTTGATCCAGAATTGAGATTTTAGATACATAAGTGGTAACCTTTTCACCCAGTATCCAACTGGAAGACAGACAGATCCTGACACTAAGTGCGAGTATAAGGAATGTCCTAATTTGCTCTGTTTCCCTTACCCAACACTGTATGTTTGCATACCGGTGTCAAGGGCTGCCCTGATACTACTTCATTCCAGGAACCTAGTTAAGATAAGTAGGAGATGGTGCTTAAGTCTGGGATAAATTGTGAGGAAATGAAGCCAGGAGTGTGGGAAATCATCTGAAAAATAGCTCAGACCTTTTTCTTTTGTTTTGTTTGGTCTCTATAGTAACGTCCAAAACAGGATACCTCCTCAGATAATAAAACAAAAGTGGAGGTACAGCAGCCAAGAATTCACCGGCAGAAGAAGGGGAAGAGGGGTCGGCCCACACCCAGAGACTGTAGACCGAAGGCTGCAGTGATGACAGACAGGCAGCTAGCGGCCCTCATGTTATTGTGTTTGAAAAGGGTTCCAGGTCACTCTCAATCTCGTCTAGACAAAAGCCAATCTGTCTCTAATTTAAGATTGTCATTAATTCAAGACTCCACAGGCGTCTTGGCACACTAATGGGGAGTTTTACAAAGCTTCTTGTTCAGTCCCTCCATCATTTAAATGTTTACAAGTTCACTGTAGTTAGATTTCCATTTCAAATTTCTTGAAATACCAGTCCCCAGGTTTCATGTACATCCACAAAAGAAAAACAGAAGTTTTATGCTAGTGTCAAATCACACACATAACAACACTAAACAACATCTTTGTCACCTCAATGCCCCATCACATGCTGTACTCTACACAGGGCCTACCATTCATTAATGCAGACACGCACAGTCGTATAGGAGGAACACGAGCGTGTAACTTAAGTATTTCACTGATGTCATCCAAACAGTGACGGGAAGCCAAATGTTATATAACCTGGCTGTTAGAAAACAGCTCTCCTGCCAAAGCATACAGATGGGGGCACAATGATGTAATGTAAGGACACACAGACACCACCATCACTGTGGAGTCACTGCACAGATATTTAGTTAAGCTCCATTCAGGAAGGTCTTAAAAACAGCATCCATAACATTCAGTACAGTATATAATCCCACTTTTGTTTTTATGATAAATATTACAATAGCAGGGTATCCCAACTCTACTTGCCTGTAACTCAATTAGCAAATTATTTCAAAAAATCACTTCTATTAGTTTTGAATGAGTTGTTTTCACAAGAAAGAAAAAAAAAACCACGATCCATGGTATATGTAAAAGAAATGTTTATTTCCATAATGAGCACATACAGTACATTATTGTGACCAACATAAAAAGTGCAATATGCATTCAAACTACAGCAATGTACAGTACAAAAGTTACTGCATACTTAAATATAAAAAGAAAATGGTTACAAAACTGTGAAATAACCTACCGTGATCGTTGTCACGTCAGTATGACAAAAGCTTTGAAACTCACTGATGATATGAGGAGAAAAGCTTAACAGCTACAAGCCGGGGGACTCCACTGAGTCTCTTTCGTTTCTCCCAAAAAGGTGCAAAAAGATGTGACAGCATTTAAACACGTACATGATTGACATTATGGTTCACATATTTTGTACAGCTTCAGTGGTGTTTCCAATTTGTCGAGACAGCCAAAGAACTTTGGTCTTTCACATTTCAATGAGCACAAATGAGTTTTAAAATGTTGGCAACCCTCAAGGATGAGCTCATGTAAGGTAAAGAAAGTTTGGATGTTAAATGTTTGTTTTGTCTTCACTTTATATATTATATGGTTTGACTGCCATAAATCCTCAGTCACACTAGGTGTTTGTATTATGATTTCAAGCCATGCAGCGTGACTCGTCACTCTGCTCTGTAGGGAATGATGAGGTCTGTAACATTACTCTAATGTTATTTTGGGAGCTAGCTTGCTGTGTACCAGTACTCACTCAATAAAAAAAAGCAGTGCAAAGGAACAACAAACTCAGAAATGTTTTTGTTCCGTTTGTTGAAACAGTGAGCAAGCCTCTGGCAAAACAAAGTCACAACCTTCTCCCTTCTCTTTTATCCCATTCACTCACTCACAGACTCACATCTAGTGACGCATTAATGCATTTACACACACACCTCTGCATTATGAGTTCAGAACTGATTTCCTCAGTTTAATTCGACATCAGCAAATTAACTGAATTAAACTCTTGCCTGGTGAGAAAGAGCTCCATGAATGCATCATGAGGTAACCATTAATTGTACAACCCTCTAGCATCTAAAACATAAACTGTGCGGTAAACAACTCTACATTTATTAACACTTTACTTTCTGTAAAGCTCCACTGAGGGACCTGGATTTATTAATGTGGGCTACCACTTTGTACCGGACAGGTAAAAATAATCTAGGTGCCAATGGATACCATAATTTGGTACATATCAGGTACTTACAGCTGTGGAGTTAAAGGTTATAGAGCGTCTTGTACCATCTCATCCTGTAGTCTAACACACAGATCTGTGCCTCTGGTCTCATGGGTAAGGCACTTGTTTGTCTATGGATCAAACCAAGTTAGAGGTGAACTGATGGCTTTACACATTTGTCAGATACAGCAATACGACTATCATCACTGTGAACAGCAGTTTGAGAAACAGTGTGGCAAAGGAGACACTCCTTATAACAACAGTTGGCATTGTTTTTTTAGTTTTCATTTGATTTGTTTGACTCAACTTTCCAGCCCCACAGGGTGACAAATGAGGGGCTGGTGGAGTGTAACCTCCACTTGATGTGTCAGCTCCTAGGCTCCCCTAGTGGCGCTCTCTCTGGAGTGTGCAGGTCCTTGCAGGGCCGGGGCAGAGCAGACGTGGTCGGGGAGTCCCACTCCAGGCCAGGGTCTGGGTCTGGGGACAGCGAGAGGAGCAGTAGTGTTCCTGCGTCTGAGGAGCAGGCCGAACATAGGTCCTCCGAGGAGAAGTTGAGGCTGTCCAACTTGGCCAGCGAGTTGGACCGCTTCAGCCTCGAGGGCACAGTTAGGCCTGCCAGACGCATGCGGGTCTCGATCTCCTGAGCCCTCTGGCGCACAAGGCCAGGTTTCCCCCTCACGCTGCGCAGACTGTCAGTGCTGGAGCTGCGTGTCAGGGTGGAGCCATGAGGCGAGGAGGTGGGTGTGAGTAACCCAGACCCCACCACCCCCAACAAGGCTTCATTGGTCAGTGGCACCACCAGTGGCTCTAACCATACTTGGCATGGTGTAGAAGATTTAGGAAAGTCCCCGGTGATGCCGGAGAACTCAGCTTCCTCCTCAGGGTTAAAGGGGCTCTTTTTGGATTCTTGGCATGCATGCACAGGCTTCAGGGAGTGCAAGCTCTCCTGGGATAAACCTGAAAGTTTCTCTAGTCTCTCTGCACGCCGGCGGACCAGCCCAGACCTCTGCAGCTGCAAAAGGGTCTCCTGTTGTTGGCCAATGTAGCAAGCCACAGCAGGCGTCTCTTCCTCCAAATCCATTTTCATCAGCTCGGGAAGAGACTCTGAAGAAGCTGCAGATTTACTTTTCTGACTCTCAGTCTTCACTTCCAATAAATCACTATCGTCCTTCAGGTCCGGTAAGTGCAGAGAGTCTCCTGGCTGCTCATCTCTGTCGAGTGGAGCTGTGGGTGGGGAGGCAGCACAGTTGGCACAGTCACACAGAGGGCCACAGGGGCGCAACAGTACCACTGAAGACGTGAGGCCTTCAGAAGAGGTATGGGATAGTGAGAATGAAGCATTTGGGACTTCAGGAGAACTGGGGTTAAGGCAAAGCTTAGAAACCAGGGATGAAGAGTCTCCTTTCTGCTTGGACTTTGAATCCCACCGAGACAGTGTAAAAGCATCAACTGGAGAGATGGAAGAAGCTTTTTCCTACATAAACAGGAAAGAAAAAAGAAATGTTGGAGGGAATGTGATCATTTTTCCCAAATTGGATTTATGAAATGAATAACAGCATTTTCATTCTAAAATGTAGGTTAATCATATGACTCTTCATAACTTACATCGAGGTTACGTGGAGTGCTCAAATGGTTGTTATTGTTGGAGTTTTCATTTAGGGTTGCCAGGTCCATCCCATTACCCTCTGTATCCCCTTCTACTTCCACATCTTGTGTTTCCTCTCCTCCGCCTCCTTCTCTACCCCCTCCATCATCTGGTTGCATGAGTACCTCCATCTCCGCCTCTTCCTTTTGCACCTCTTCCTCATCCTCCTCCTCCACTGTGCTGAACTCCAGCCTCAGACGCAGCTCCTCCAGGGGCTCAGGGCCCCGCGAGCACGTCTGGGCAGCAGTTCCCTCTGCTGAAGGCCCAAAGTGTGGGAGTGGCAGGCCTTCACGCCCATCGAAGGCCTCATCATCCAGCAGAGCGTCCCGCTCCACATCCTCAATTTCTATAAAGACTTTTTCCATCCCGAGAAGGGGAGGGCCACGAACCGGCGTTGATGGCTCGCTGTCCAGCGCTGAGTCAGACAGCCGGCGGAAATAGTAGTTGTTGTAGGCGGGGTCAATCTCCAGTGAAACAGTCCTGCACGGAGAGGGACATGCAGCCCCCTTATCAGACAGTGCCTCCTCACAGCAGGGAGACATCCCCGGCTCCGGAGTCAGGTGGCCTCCCTCCTCCCCTCTGCAACATTGGGCTAACCCCTGCTGACCCTCTGCCATCTCACAGTCTGCGTCTGGATGCCACAGCTTGTTGTGACGCTGTTTACTGGAGACAAACAAATACAGAAGTCAAAAGAGAGGAAAGACAACACTGTAAACACACACACACACACACACACACACACACACACACACAAAAGGGGCTCTACCTAGCATCCAAGATGCCCTCGTACTCGGCCAGCTGTCTCATGAAACCTGGGTTGGGTCGTGTGATGCTCCTCTTTTGCTTGACAAAGTTGTAAGCCTTCTCTAGCGACCAGCCGAACTCCTTCATGGCGTAAGCAATGACGGTGGAGGCAGACCGACTGACACCCATCTTGCAGTGAACTAGACACTTGGAGTGGTTCTTTCTATGGGGAAGGATTTAAAACGCAATCATCAAAACATACATACATATAAATAGCTTTTTCTAGAAATTCCAACTGCATCTCATGGTCTTTCTCAGTGGGTGGTGCTTTACATAGGGATGAGGGGGCATGTGGTTGAAAGCCCTAGAAGAAGCTGGTAAGCGGACCTTTTAGACTTTCTAATTAAAACTACTACTCCCAAGGTCAAGAAAAACTGTTAAAATATGTTACGAGTCCACAAGACATTATTTTTAGATATATTATTCTTTTTTTTATGACATCAAGTCAATCAAATAAAGTTACAACATATTGCAAATAAAACACATTAAATTAAAGACATAGTGAAATGCGGGCCACTTTATCAAATAATCATCATTCTCTTTA
>NC_060170.1:23444004-23502821 GCF_021292245.1 Micropterus dolomieu | reverse complement strand
CAGCAGTTCCCTCTGCTGAAGGCCCAAAGTGTGGGAGTGGCAGGCCTTCACGCCCATCGAAGGCCTCATCATCCAGCAGAGCGTCCCGCTCCACATCCTCAATTTCTATAAAGACTTTTTCCATCCCGAGAAGGGGAGGGCCACGAACCGGCGTTGATGGCTCGCTGTCCAGCGCTGAGTCAGACAGCCGGCGGAAATAGTAGTTGTTGTAGGCGGGGTCAATCTCCAGTGAAACAGTCCTGCACGGAGAGGGACATGCAGCCCCCTTATCAGACAGTGCCTCCTCACAGCAGGGAGACATCCCCGGCTCCGGAGTCAGGTGGCCTCCCTCCTCCCCTCTGCAACATTGGGCTAACCCCTGCTGACCCTCTGCCATCTCACAGTCTGCGTCTGGATGCCACAGCTTGTTGTGACGCTGTTTACTGGAGACAAACAAATACAGAAGTCAAAAGAGAGGAAAGACAACACTGTACACACACACACACACACACAAAAGGGGCTCTACCTAGCATCCAAGATGCCCTCGTACTCGGCCAGCTGTCTCATGAAACCTGGGTTGGGTCGTGTGATGCTCCTCTTTTGCTTGACAAAGTTGTAAGCCTTCTCTAGCGACCAGCCGAACTCCTTCATGGCGTAAGCAATGACGGTGGAGGCAGACCGACTGACACCCATCTTGCAGTGAACTAGACACTTGGAGTGGTTCTTTCTATGGGGAAGGATTTAAAACGCAATCATCAAAACATACATACATATAAATAGCTTTTTCTAGAAATTCCAACTGCATCTCATGGTCTTTCTCAGTGGGTGGTGCTTTACATTGGGATGAGGGGGCATGTGGTTGAAAGCCCTAGAAGAAGCGGACCTTTTAGACTTTCTAATTAAAACTACTACTCCCAAGGTCAAGAAAAACTGTTAAAATATGTTACGAGTCCACAAGACATTATTTTTAGATATATTATTCTTTTTTTTATGACATCAAGTCAATCAAATAAAGTTACAACATATTGCAAATAAAACACATTAAATTAAAGACATAGTGAAATGCGGGCCACTTTATCAAATAATCATCATTCTCTTTATGATTAAGTGCAGAAAATTAACCTAATCCCCCAAATACTAAAAGTAAATAATAATAAGTAAATGTGTGTGTTTTTAATAGTGATGACGGGACGTCAACATGTTGTCTGTTCCACTCAGAACTCACTTTGCTTTAACAATGAAGTTGTATGTGTCATTCCAGTGAGCCAGCAGGTCAGTGGCGTCTTCATCATAGACGCGTATGTTGTGATAACTGAATGTGCCTGGAAAGAAGTTGTCTATCTCCCTTGTAACGTTGAGGATATAGCCCACTCTGGGGAGGAAAGATGATGTTAACTCATCAACAACATTCTTTCTTGCTCAAATCATAATGAAAACGTTTTTTGTGTGTGGCTATCTCTTAGCTCCATAATATAAAATAAATCACCCGCTCTCTTGCAGCTCCTCCAAATTAGATGCATTCCATTCGGATCCCTACAAATAAATGAGGGAAAATACTGTTTAGACTCAGTATGTGTTCACATCGTTGTAAGCTTGTTCTTTCTCCAAAAACATTCATTTCAAAACAGTCTTCCTTTGGGATGGAAAGGAAATGGAGTGTTTTTATCTCACAGGTAGTCACGGAAATCAACAGGATGTAACAGATTTGGTTTGGTGAATGTAAGAGGCGTTATCAGTTGTCCCACCAGGTAGACGTGGTCAAAGATGAGAGTGGCTTTGTCCATCTGGCCCAGGATCAGCAGCATCTCATTGTCAATGAACTCTTTGTACTCCTTCAGGTTACAGTTCATGTGTTGTTCCAACACTGTACGGATCTGACAAAAACAAATTAGACAGTATATGTTAATTTGAGTGCTAAGGGTGTTTTATCTTGTTGTCCTCTGTCACAATCACTGGGATAGGTTTACTTTAAATTATTTCCCCTAAAAACTGCACAAATGTTATGCAACTGTGAAAAGACAACATTTTGGGTGGGTAATATTTAAAATAATATAAATCAGATACCTGTAATTAGAAACTATTATAAAATCTTATCCACGAAACATCTGCAGATGAACTTAAAGGGGTATTTTGCAATTCTTATCAAATACACTTTTTGTTAAATTTGGCGAATATTTCCTCATGGGGTAGGTAGCAGCAGGTGGCGATGGCGTGCTCGAAGCAGTGGGAGAGAGAATGTAAACAATGTAAACATGCTGGACTCATTACGGGACTTTATGAATATGACTGAGAAACAGCCACAGAGGGAAAGGTTTGAGGAATTGTGAGACAAACTATATGACCAGGCAAGGGGAAGACCTGTGTTAACATCTGTGAGGGGTTTCAATTCTGGATAAATCTACGAGATTTGAAAGGAATGAAAACCGATGCCGAGGTTGCTCTGTTTCAGCTGGACAGGTGAGTCGGCTAACGTTAGCTTTGCTGTTCCACATAGACGACAGGTTCAGTATCACAGTCTTGTCTGTCTGTTATCATGTTTGTGATGAACCCAGGTGGCTAGCTTTGTAAGCTTAGCTCAGTGTGTGTGTGGTAGAGGAGAAATAAATGGAGCACGCGTGTGTGAATGGAGCCCCAGTGAATAGAGAGAAACGGGTCAGCACCTTGTTCAGTAGTAAATGTACAGTAGAAGTTACAGAGGCCAGTGAATAAAGACTGCAGCTTCTCAGGACTAAAGAGGAGCTCCAGTGTGTTGCTGCCAACTGTTGAATAAAGAGTGAAGGAGGTTAGCCCCAAAGTTAGCACCGACTTCGCTCCTGTGCTCCCCAACTCTTATCAGTCACTGTATTTTTGTACAAACTATTTCAAATAGCTCGCTAGTTTTTTACTCTGTTGTGTTTTGGATGCTGTGTTTGGGAGCTTACACATATTGTTTGTTTGATGATGTTTGTTCACTAACTGTAACTATTGAAGTTTGTCTCGATAATCCTACCGATAAATAAACTAGACTCCGTGTCTTAGATTTAGGTTTTGAAAAGTATTTTGCTTCAGTACATATTTAAATATTGTCAGGCTTGTTGTCACACCTTCTACAGTGCTGCTAAAACATGCCCTCTTATTGAGGCTAACGTGCTCTCGGACAGCAGACGCTGTGGATTCTGCTATATTTCAGCAGAGTAGGACTGGTGACCATGGCAATGCGCATTCATGAGTTTGTTTATCAACAAACTCTCTGCAGAATCGCATAGTCTCCCTTTAACTTTAAAATACAACTCAAGGTCAATAAGTAAGAGAACTGAGTTCTGTCTCCATCTTTAGGGAAGTAAATGTAAACGTAGCTACTGAACACAAAACCACAAGAAAGAAATGCAAAGCAGTGGATTATTTCAGCGTGTGTGCGCAACTATATTTTACCTGTTTGCAGGTGACGTTCTCGAGGTCCTGGCACGTCATGATGCTTCTCAGTTTGGCTTTAATAAGGCACTCGGTCCTCTCTCTCTCTGAAGGCCTACCAAAGATTAAGTCTCATTAAAATCTCAGCACTAGCAGTTGCTCCTGAAATGTCAAGCTATTTACAACAACAGGTATAGCAGTGATTAATTTCAGCCTTTACATAAGGAACCCGATCTAAGACCATTTTGTGTTTACTGACTTGTCGACAAACATGGTGGGGGAGTCTGGCCGCGTGGTCTCCAGATCCTTCATGGCGTTCCACTCGTTGATGCAGCTCTGGTCGGAAGCAATGCAGCTCTCATAGTAGCCCATCCATGTGAGAGCCATGCCTCCAGGGAAGTAGTTGTGCCTGCGTGACACCTCACATACTTTGTGCAGCACTTGCAGGGCTGACCTAGATTATGGTTGTTTGGAAAGTCATAGTTGTAGACAAATAAAGAAAGTCTGATTCGAGATTAGTAAAAATACTCATAATGGTACTGCAGTGCTAATAATCTCTGCACATGCGCCTTCATGTCAGCAGGTGGCAGAATGAATCAGCGCTGCCTCACTGCTGTAGAGTGGCACATGCGTTTCTAAGAGATTTTTAGTGGTGTGTCACGAAGCAAAAAGCCAAAATTTTGAGACAGCCACTGTGGCTCCAGAGGTTGTCTATTACTCACCACATAGCCTGCACTGACACGGGTTTGAAGACATGAGTCCGACCTGCCGTGTTCACAGTAAAGCCTCTGAGGAGCAAAAAAAACAGATGGTCATTCCCCGAGCACCCCGTAGATATGTGTGTATCATGTGTCAGGTGTAGATACATTGTTGGGTAAAAAGCAGGGAAATATCACTGGATTAAATGCTGCAGCTATGTTCTCAGTCTGTACAGCAGCCGTCACACTGACAGAGAGCACTCACCCGTCTCCATCCAGATGGATCTTTGTGTCACTCCACAGAGGTAGCACCATTCCGATCGAACAGCTTTTGCTGGCAGAGGAGAATGAAAATGAAATACCAGGAAGAAAATCTACTTTCCTTTGAAAATGTGCATGAGCAAAGTCAATAACTTGAATAAAATTTTCACATTAAAAACCTCTGTTTCTGCAATTGCTACAATTTGCTTTGTATCTGTATATATGACATTTGCTTTTGTGAGTAGCATAAAGGGAACTACAAACTTCAAATAAATTTACCTCAATCTCAATTTACAATCTAAACACATTTCAGATAAACAAGAAACAAGAAATAGTGTCTACTAGTAACAAAGTAAATGAAAACTCTGACAGATGGCTGTCTGCCTGGCACACGATGATCATAAAAGTCCTCACACAAAGAGGGCTTACTCTCACCAGTCTTTGCTGGTAAAGTCAATTCCCAGTAGGATGTTTTCCTCTGTGTCTTGTCGCCCACTGGTGTACACCACCACCATGTACCGCACACGATCTGACCACGCGCTCTCCAGCCGCACCGCCTGGATTAGATAAAGACAATTTACCTCAAATTTAAAGCCAGAACTTTTAATTAAGAGTAAGAATTGTTGTTCTTATAGTGGTGCCTGATGGCTGCCATGCACAATGTATTTAATTACAATGGCATTTAAGGAATAGCTTGTCTAAAGTTGAATTGCTTTTGGCATGAAAATGCTGTATGTTAAGTATTTTAAATACAAGATTGACGATATCAGTCAATCAGTATCACCCTTACTTGTGGGTTGACCCATACTTGATTCAAATAAATGTAGTGTGGCAGGTTTGTGCTTCATGGTTCGTGCCCCGTTTACATAAGCACAAAATTGTGATTGTGCACAAGCTAAAATGGTCAGTGCGCTGACATTCCTGCTAAAATCTGTGTCCAACAAAGTGTCGCAGCTGAATGTGTGGAGAAAACTGGAATAAAAATTTGATGTAATAGGGTAACCGAGTCCTAAGGATGTGTGAGAACATGGAGCTGGTAAACATAAAATGAAATAACTCAGCTTGACACTAACGCGTAGACACACACACACACACACCATGGAAACATTTGGTAATGCTCTCCTGAGTGTGTACAAAACCTGCTCTCATGAGCTAGTAATTACAGTGAACAAATAAGCATCTTAAGCACACAATAAAATGCCTTCTGGAGGGTTCACTCCATGCCAGGTCGTTAGTCACTGACCTGTGTGTGTGTGTGTGTGTGTGTGTGTGTGTGTGTTTTTGTTTGGATGTATGCATTTAGTTGTTGTCTCTCACCAGTTTGATTCTGTCCTCCGAGCGAAGAATGTTTATCATCACCTGCAAGTGTTGAGGTAGGTCACCTGTTGAAGATAATAAAGAAAAATTGATCCATGACGAGCAATGGCTGTTTGTTGGCTGACAGTAATTATAAATCTGTCTCGTCATACATACTGACACATTTTGCCTTGAAAGAGAAGACCCAAAGAGAGCAGGACGAAGCCTGTTTCACTTTGACAACACTGATTGCGGGAATAATGCATGCCGGGAACATATTGTGCTTATATAATTAGTCCTAAGACGGTAGGTGAAGTTACTCAGCTTTCTAGTGTTTACAACTAAAGCTTTCCTCCTGGAGACAATAACAGCAACTTTTTCATCAGCTGACGTGCGCTCACTTAAGACTAATTCATTGACAATACATTTTCTGTCCTAACATGAGCACATTTATCAGCCACAAAACTAAGTCAAGAGCTTGTCATTATTCATTTAACACCCCTCAGTGCTCCCTCAGGTAAGACATGTCAGCTGCATAATAAAACAGGGAGCGTGGATGGACCAACAGCAATGCAAAGTAGCAGCTGACAGAGAGCCAACTATGCTGAAATTTGTCACAACAGGTAGACAAATCATGTCATCCTGAGTGGTTTTAATTACAGCTACTGGCATGAAGCAGAAAGCGCCCAGCTCTCTGCCTGATCACAAACACTTTGAGTCTAAGGATTTACAGCTGCACATCTCCTCAGTAAAATCACACTGAAACTGACATAATGTTAGCTTCTCTACAATATACCGTTGATCACTTCGTCTTATATCTGGATCAATGTCTTGACATAATGCATCTGTTCTTTGAGATAAAGGTTTGGAAAGTTTATGTAAAACAAATGAAAACAAAATTCAGAGAGGGACTGATCCATAAAACCATCTGAAGTTTCACAGCCACCACCCGCTCCTTCTAAATTAACTTTTTAAAGTCAATTATGAAACAGACATATTGTGTTTTGACTAAACATTAAATGATGCTCTATATCGTTCATTGACACATGGACAACAATCTAAAATTGAATACAGTTTAAACTTTATTAAGAAGGAAACACTGCTGCCTGTGACGGAGTTTGTTGCTCCAAAATATGCACATTAATATGGCAACTTCCTTCAAAATGTAAAAATGTATGGCCTATTGATTGTTGACCTGGTTAATGCTTAACCTTATGTTCACAGTAGATGAACGTGACAATAAGACTGACCTTTGGCAAAAGATATCTTTTATTGGGGCACGTGCATGTAGAAAGTGTCAAACGGGAACAAAAAAAAAGGGGAGAAATTGTCTTTTAAGATTAAATAAAAAAGACATTCAATGATTCTGTATCAGAGTGGTGAAGGTGTTGCCACTCACAAAGCAACTGCTGCGGCACCGTCAAAAAGGACGACATGAACAGAGATGAAATCTACACGAATCATTCCCTGCTTACTGAGGCCCCTTGAAAAAAATACTTCATGTGTGTTTTTGACGGATTTGACGGATCCAAGTGGATCAAACTGTTTAAAAGTGTCAAGTGAGTTCATGGCTCTGTGGCAGCCAAATTGGCATCTGAAGATAACATAAATATCTCTACTGACAATTATGTATCATGTGTCCATGTTGATGCGAGAGGTTCAAACCAGTTCAACTGACAGTCGCCAACGACTGACACCACTGACTTTCAGCTTAACGATAATCTACAGTTTAGTCTGTATTAGCGGGCATTCACATGCACAAAGGTAGCCTCCTTGTTTATAACATAGAATGCCATAACTGTTTTAAATGCTTTTAATCTCTGTAGTATCATGTTTAATTCTGATCAGACCAAAAGATATTTGATTTCTGTGAGCGGCGGTGTTCCTGTTCAAGTCACTAATGGTAGCATACCAGTTCACAGAGCAGGAAAGCCTATTTCAAGCACTTTGCACACGTCACCTCACTATAACTAAGGCCACAGTTACTGGGAAATGATACAGCTATTTTCCCATACAAATGTTTTTTGAGAACAAAGCAGGCCCAGCAAATATGTGGGTTACCTGACAAAGTGGCTGGTAGAGTGGACAAAGCTGCCAACCACAGCCAAGACTTGCCAAATGGCTTGGCAGTATTTTGGTTGTTGGCTGGTGCTGATCTCCCATCATGCCAGTGGACAGTCAGGCCAGCCTTATGGCTTTGAAGCAATAACTGTGGCTTTCAATAGTGACATTTTTAAAAAAGCTTTTGATTAAAGACACTGGTCTGTTCACTGTCCAATCCAACCTGTCATGTGACCTCAGACTTCAATCAATAAACTGAACTAAACTCGTACATGTTAATTTTCTACATGTCACCAGGTTAAAGGTCGGCATATTTAGGAAAGCAAATGTTTAATCATCCTGGCCATTACAGTAGAACCATGAACTAGGAATATCATAGTATAAACATTGCAAGTAATTTGGCTACTGTTACTTTCTCTACAATAAACACAAAACTGTAAGGCCAACTAGTTATCAATGTGGTCCTGTTTCTGTGCAATTCATTCATCAAAAAAATGGTTCCACACAACTCAATTGACTTTAAAAATTACACCTGAATGTTATGTTAAGTCATGGAGGGTATATATGCTGACAATAGTCATTTACATTTACCTTATATTACTCAGTAAATTTAGCACAGTTAGAAAAACAGAGGACACACAAGGTAAAACAAACAATAAGGGCCTCCTTTAATCGTTAACAGAAGTTTTGCTACCGTGCGCTGGATTTAAGCACTAATCTGCCTAAGCTATAGGTCTGGAACATGCTTATCAACGAGACAGCCTCCATCCTCCTAACCTCACCTACAAACATCTGCTGCAGTGTTAGGGAGGGCAGCACATTAACTCATCGCACAAACGCACGGCACTGCCTGACCTGGACGAGAAGTCTGACGCAAGGGTTGATGAGATCAAGACTACAGTTTGAGTAACTGAGGTGGATAACACGATGTGCTTTTGTTGGGTGTCGTGCCTTGTGGTTCTCACCTGCATGTTTGTGGGGAGGATGTGCTTTCTGGCCCTGCTGGCTGCTTCCCTGCTGCAGGAAGAGAGCAGCGCCCTTCACCATGAAGAAGCTCTCACTCAGGCTGCAAAACAAAATGGGACAAGAGGATTGAAACATAGCTGAGAAGTGGGGTGCAAGACAAACGAAACATACAGTTTTAAAAAGGACAGTTGAGTAGACAGCCAACGAGATGAGCATAAATTACAGTTGCATGCCGCCACTGATTTGCCTCAACATCTGAGTGGAAAAGTCCAGCTGCCACGTTACAGAGGCAGACCTCAGGTTCGCAGCAGCCATGAATCAAGCTCTGACCGTGAACGCTTATCTGTCTTTTCTCAGCTGCATGGACTGCTCTCACATTTGACTTGTCAGGTCTCTGCTGGCTAATGCAACACAAACCTCAATAACTGACTTACAACTGCAGTTGTTCAAGATGCTTTTACAATGACCGAAAAGCAGCAATTACCAGTTCCTGCTGGAAAATCCTGCTTTTTTTAAAGGTTAGGCTTTGAGACTGTCAACAGATGACAGTCTCATTGATAACTCAATCATTCCATTTCACTGAAAAACAATGAGAGCACATTCATAAATCTACCTGGTAGCAGGGTGGAACACATGCACCATGTTATGTGGGTGCAGTCAAACAGGGACGGCAATAGGAAAGTACAGAACTGATGAGTGATAGGAATAAAACGAAACAGGTACAAACTTGTCACTAAATGTAGCTACATCAATGTATTAGTATTACTAGCTAATGCCAACTTAAAAGAGCAACACTGGTATCAGTCTAGTCTAATATTCTTTTTACTGATGATACCTGTACAGTGTTTCCCCTACATGCATTCATGACCGCAGCTACTAAAATTTCCCACCATCATGAAACTATGCCCTACAAATGTTTTCACTCGCACACTGTGCGAGCACGGCAACGCTCAATGCGTGGCTACCTCGTTCTATGCAGAACATCTACCTGACAGATGCTGTTATAAGAGCAGCGTAACTCCTGTAAGGAATCGGGAGGTGCGTAGCCAGTGTTTCATTGTCTGAGTGGCAGAAAGTGACGGTGACCGTGGTTACAGTGTGTCAGCTTCTCATGACCAAGAAAACTTTGTCTGTTGTTTTCTCACCTGCTGTGAAAAGTGAAGCCTGTTAGCGCCAGGAAACATCTCCCCTCCCCTTCAGACTGCGCAGCTAAGCAGGGAAGCTTCTACAGTAGCCTAGGCTGCGTCTTTTGGCTAACTAAACATTTGCTCAATTTATAGAAAGTAACTGTATTTTATTACTACCTACCTGTCCAATGTTGAGAACATCAGTTACAAACTGAGAGTAAACTGCCGTAGCCTACAGCTCTGTCCTGTACAGACACATTCAATTATTTTTCAGTTTTCAGGTGAGACTGAAAAACTGGTTGTTAGGAAAAGAAAGGACGGAGGTGACTGTAGAGGACCTGAGGTTAGTAATGCAAATTAGTGATGCAAACTAGTCCTTTTAAGCTGATGAGGAGATGTTTCTTTTTGTATTTTAATGTGCAAATAAAATGCACCTCAGTAGGGGGATTTCTTCTGTTGCCAATTTTTCTCTACGTATTAATGTCTACTGATAAATGTCAAAAACTTTAAAATGAAGACACAAAAGGCAAACATGAACAATCGTATCTATAATGATTCTGAGGTCATATTAACAGGGTTATAGGGGGTGATGCCCAAAACATGCTGTGCCATAAATGTAAAATCACTGTGGAGAGCATCATAACCAACCAAATTACTTTCCCCAAATCTAAAGGTTGTAGTTCCTCTAGTAGACTGATCTTTGGGTGTTGGTTATTTATTGTCTGCGGTAGCTTTTCCAACTATTTGTTCAGAGATATGCTGAAAGTAATGGCCCAATATGATGTGAAATTACATATTTGTCATTGGAAAACATAACATTTTCTTGGGGATAGGACACCCAAACGCCCCGACCATGACCATCATGACCAACACCAAAACATTCATCTAAAGCTCACATTAAACTATGGGAAAACACTGAATTTTAAGCTATACTAATGTGCATCACATGCTCATGGACACAAGAGCAATGTTGCTGAGACATGTTGTGTTGGGGTTTTATATTCAGAAAATAAATTTGCTGCACCTCCGCTGCTACTACTCCATACTAAGGGATACACTGCTGTAGATTAACATGTCAGAAAAAAGCCAAACCAATTTTGTCTCTGCAATTTGTACTACTGCAGTACTAAAAAGTAGTATCGCCCTATATACTATTAGCAAGTGGGAAAATGCTGATAATGGCTATCAGCTTAAAAAACATAACCTATAGTGGTGCACTTCCTCGAAAAATGATATGGATACATCCCCTACATCTCTAAAAACACACAACCCATTGACCAAATTTCTTTTGGTTTAATTAAACAGGTATTAATAAAAGTTAATAAAACTAAATCACATCAGCCAATACAACTTTCTGTATCACATTTTTGTATTCATCTCTGAGGCTGCTCCCTCTCTCAAATCAGACTTTCAAAACCCACATACAGAAGAGAAGGCCAGGGCCAAACAGATGATTTTGTGGGAACAATGGACTTCGTTTTGTGCACCTCACAGTAAATTCCCTCCGCCCCCAGAACCACAGAAAAAAAAAGTTCCATGGTGACAAAGCACCGGGGTGGACACTTCTCAACAAGAGCTTTTGTCTCACTTTGGAGGATTTTTGTTTGTCAGTGTGTTCTCTGTTTAAGATTTATGAGGTTGTCAGGAGGGTCTACTGTCAGGGAATGATGAATAACACGAGGCAAAAGGTGGCAAGAGCCGGCAGGACGTGCGCTACAGCCTCATTACTGCTCAGGACTGTGTACGAATCCCTGCTGCTCATTTTTCCTACTTCAACTAGTAACCTGGCTTTAAGTCCACAGGGCTTAGCCCGTGATACCTGTTAACTTTCCAGAAAAAATAAAGACATTTAAAGGTGAACTTTGGAGGAGGATGAATGAAACTTATGTGTAACCCAAGAGCTGTGCCACTGCTTTACAGGCTGTACTCAGACATCCTAATTAAACAGCCTCAGCACTACTGTCTCTTGCCCTGCAGCACCCTGCTATCAGCTTCTCCACAAACACTAGGGCTAAAAATACATCTGGTATCAAAGCAAACAGAGACTATGACAGAAAGGCTTGCCAGGTAGCCTCAATGATTCCACATGATTACAACCTACAGTACCTGCTGTATACCTCCTTTCCAGGCAGAGCAGTCATATAACTATCACTAATGCAGTGATTTGTGCACTTGTGAATCTCAGCAACCACTACATGATAACTTTTGACTGAGGTCCATTATCTCATATCAGCTGGACAGTGATTGATTCAGTGTGCTGGCCTGAAATGACGCCACAGTGTCTGCTGCAAAATGACTCAGTCAACATTCAAATTCTTACACCAAACAAATAAGTAAAAAGTCACAACAATATAACAGCAAATCATTTCTAATATATTTCAAACCTTAGCCCAGTGTTCGACCTCAGCTATCATCAGTGAAAGACCATGTCCCTACTAGTTCAAACCCCATTTTAGAATGTAACTCACATGCGATTTATCTCACTCTGGGTCAACACAGCGTTCTCCACAAAATACGGTAGCATCTTCATCACGGCCTCCTGAATGGGTTCCACAACCAGATGCATCCTGTAGACCGGAACAACACCCAGGCCTCTCCACTACGAGCTACCTCCTCTTCATCAGCCTCCGGAAACAGTAAAAAAGAGAGTCAGGTCTTTGCCCACGGCTTTTGAGTGACAGACTAACTGACAGTCTGTGCTCATCTGTACTGCTCAGTGAAGACGTGCTGCTGTATTCAGATGCCACTCCCTCTTGTTTCCTCCTCCTCCTCCTCCCTCATCTGAGCGTCTCTGTGTGTGAGTGCGAGTCAGACTCCGGCCTGGAGGGACGTGCTGCAGGCTCACAAACCTGTGTCCTCCATCCCTCAGTGTATTTCGTCTGTGTCTCACACTATTTCAGTATGCTTACAGTAGGTTACACGTTCGCGTTCGTAAGAAAGAGTCAATTTCACTCTTTCGTTTATGATAAGCACTTTCATAAAGAGACACAAAGTCTGCTTTTTGTTTGCTTTTCAACAAACACATGAGCAAAAGGTCAGAAGGTTACACAGGACAATGAATCCAGTAGAATTCACAAGATGGATTACCCCTTCCTTCAGCAGCAGCTCTTTGTGATTTTCCTAACCAATCACGTCTGACTCGGTACAAAGTGAACAACAGTATAACCAATGCAAAACATGTCCACTTCCAGGATCTTGTGTTGCTGTCCAACAAGAAACCACCTCTCCGAAAGCCACCAAAAGCGCTGATTTCTCTCTCTGTCTTCCGGGGAACAGCACTTTCTCAATTGGAGGAAGACAAAAAAAAGCAGCAATTTTGGCCAGAACTTCCTAGTGGGATGTCTCCATGTGGATGCCACCTTAAGGGTCAACAGAATCCAAGGTAGTGCCTCCAGGGAGATTAACACATGGGCCAAGCATTGGTGGAAAGGGCACTGAGAACTGGCAAGCTCCCAAAACTCTCAAATCTCATTATACCCAGGCTTATAAGGGAGGGATTATCTTGTCTCTCTCCTTCAAGTGGCCAGCACTGGCTGTCACTCACGCAGTTGTATCGCAAACAAACCACAATGTATTTCATTATTAGAGAGTATAACGATAGCTTAAGGAGGGAATCCTTTCTGTCTAATGCATCTGCAACAAAGGTGAATATTCTTTTTAGATGCAGCGAAGGAAAGGAAAATACAGAATTGAAATTAAATCTAATCATGCAATGGCAGTCCAAAAGAACTGTTGGAATAGAGTCTGGAGATTACTCTCTGTTGAACTCTCACTAAACATTCAAACCCCCACACATGCACGATGAAGGGGCACGACTCTGGTTTATCTGGGAGGATTTGCTGACAGACGTTAACAGCAGCTCAGCGACACAGATACAAAGACAGCCCTCCCGTTCTCCTGGACCACAAGGCAATGTCTGCAACATCTGGTCGCTAGCAGATTCTGAACTCTAAAAGCTGACGTAGGTTCAGTTATGTTCCAGGTGGAAAGTTGGACAGCTCAGTGTGTCAGGTGCATGTGGAAGTCCAGGGCAAACCTAACTAGATACAGGGACTTCCTCTGCATATGAGGTCAAGATTTAGAAGCAGCAGGCAGGAATGATGGCATGTCACAGAGTTAAGGTATAGTTTGTTGCTGCAGCAGTATGTCAGGCAGATGGACCTGATCGGTGCCAAACAAGACCAGATGTCCTCTAAGCTACTGCTCTGAATCACCAGGTGTACCGGTATGTGAGAGAGGTGCCCTGGATTACACAGAGGTGTTTTGCACACACCAGCACAATCATAAGAAAATAAGAATAAAAGCCTCCTCTTGGGGCTGCCAGTTGCATAACGCTGACATTTTCCTCACTTATACCACTGAAAGGAGGTAAAGAGAGAGAAGGAGGGGCAGGACACGGAGGAACAAACCTGCTATGGTGTTAGTGAAGACATAGAGGGCCTAAGCGGGAAACAATGACATCATACTGAGAAAAGATTAACCTACAGTCCAAACCTAGAGATGCTGCTTCTTCTGCAGTTTGTCTGCCTATGTTTCTCCTACCCACACATATTCTATATTTAACCCCTTGAGGGAGTATTTTGACCTCTTATGGCATTTAAATCACAGCCAGTCTGGACAAGTGTGCTATTTGAGTGAGAAAGCACTGTCGTGATTAGAAGTAGTAGTAGTATATTTTCCTGTGGGGCAAATAATGTGCCGATCCTGCGCCCTACCCTCCACGCTGAATTCCTCCTTCACACACACACACACTTTTGTCCCAGTGGTGCGTCTTGCCCAACTCTGCTGTGTACAAGGTGGTAAGATGAAATCATTCCTTGATTCAGTGCCACAGACACCTGCACAATGTTTACACTGGCCTCCACCAACCTCTTGGGCTTTTCTTCGTTATCAAGGTCAGTCAGGAACAGCGAGCGAAAAAATGCTCCCACTTGGCAGTCGTACAGCTGTCCATCAACAGATGTAGCTATCTATCTAGTGTGTAGATCATTACACCCTGATCTGAAGAGAAATACGTCAATATGCCAATAATATAAAACATGAAGTTGCTTGCAATTTCGTTGTGAAACGTGGCTTAACAGCATGTAAGCAATGTAAGCACTCTTGAGGCAAGACAGGACTCGCATCATGCATAGATCATTCCTACAAACATGCATTGCTTAAGGACATTGCATAGGGTGTTGCATAACTGAGAAGAAACTGAACTCTCAGGATAACACATTCTCCTTCAAACATTGCTCTAGTCACAGATTACTCAAAGTGAAGTTTTCAGCAATAAAGATGTGGAAAAACAAATTAATAACAAGACTGCACATTCACATTAGAACAGAGGGTTCTGTCAATATGAATGACACATAAAGACCTGCTTTGTCATCATATGTCATTGTCTTGTCTTGACAAGTCAATATTATAAGTGGGACCAAAAGACATGTGGGCTATTACAAAAGCTGTTGTATTGATCTGATCTGAACAGAAATTAAATCTCTCCAGTGAACCACTTCACTGCAGCTGGGTAACAATTAAAATGCTTGCTACTGAATTTATGCAGCACAGTTCAGCTCAATTTTAGGAATGCATGTTCCCAGAGTTTCAGTAGGTCTAAACATTATGTGTGGTTACTGCAAGATAACTTCTAGTCTACAGAAAACATTAAGCTTAACTTTTCAATATCTACCATCCTATTAAGTTCAAACTGCCCAAAACGTACATTTATATTGCTGTTTATATATGTAGATAATAAATGTACAGTCAGATTGACAGTTCTTTCTATTTAAACATGTTTAAACTGCCCCAGGGATTCTGCTACAGCATTTGACAGTAAACTGACTTCATTAAGTTTTAACCCAACTCTGTCACAATTTGTAAAGCACTAATCTCGTATCCAAAAAATAACAAAACCATACAAGGGCTGTGACTATTTCCATAATCAAACGTACAAAACACAACAACAATTGGAAAAAGAGGTTTCTTTAAATAATTTACTTTAAATGTATTCTTAGTCGTGTCACAATATCAGGAACAAAAAACAACAACAAAAAAACCCCAACCATTCAGCTTTGATTGTAACATCTAGGGCTGTCGTGCACTAACTGCAGAGTCACGGCAGGCCATGCTACATACTTTAGCACAGCTGGCAGAGGACTGCATATATGTTGAAAAAATATTGTAATAATTGTTTTGAATGCTCTACCTCAGATTTGTTAAGTGATCCACTGTTTGGCATCAAGTGTTTGTCACGTTCTGACAATAAAGAATAGTTTAAAATCACTACTAACCGTTTAGTTTCTTCAGCTTTCACTCAGAAGCAAAAATCAGCTTTTAAACTTGACATTTATCGTGATAATTATTGATATCGACTGATATTCATTTTTTTATTGTGACAATTTTGGCCACATTGCCCAGCCCTAGCTTTAAAGAGCAAATACTTGTTTAGTTTTACTCAGTAAATGTCTAAAACAAACCAAGATTAACATCAGCTTTCTGTCAGTACAGTACAGTTGATGCAATCAGTGGAAAAGCAACACAACAAAACCAGCCAAGTGACTCAACTGATTATGCACAGCTCAAGAAGTTCATCAATCTAAGTGCTGATAAACCTGCAGAGACACCTGTCAACACATTACTTGACAGACTACTAGAGAATAACATGGTTTTACAGTTGGCTATTAGGAACTGATGACTCTGCCAACAAGACAGACAGATGGGTGTTTCATGACACTGACGCTTAGTTGTCCGCATTTGTTGATGCCAGCTAGTCTGCCGCCACTCCAGATTTCACAAATGACTCAAAGACAGATGCAGCCAATCAGTCAACAACACCTGTGAGTAAAATTTGACCTGCATTGCTGTGTACCATGCAACAGAAAGGCTGAACTAAACTTAAGAGTACACTTACCTCTGATTAATTCGCCGTTCATCTTCACTCCCAAAATCCTGCAATACAGAGACAGGAAAAGATCAATACTACATCAAACCCATCTAGGCATTATTAACAAACATTAAAAGTCTGCCACTTAAACAGAAGCTCACCAGATAAGCCACAACGAAGGTGCTAAATATACGGTGTGTTCATATTCAAAAGATCATGTTGATATAAAACCTCCTGTGTTCATCTATTCCCCACCTTTAGAAAAGTGAACTGCTCTACGGGAAAATGGGCTTGCTAATGTTTCACCACAGAGGGGTAGTAGGCACAGAAGAGTATAATCTAACAGTACACTTCAGTCAGAGTCAATCTTGTCTTTTCGTGTGAGGCTGCTGTCAAATACGACGCTTAAAGCAAATACCTGGGCAGCCACCGCAAATGCAGGTGTGTGTTATATGCCTTTCATAACATCCACACCACCTGGAGGCGCTTGCAAGACGCAGGGGGAGCAGATATGACTTGAAAGTTCATCAACGTAAGAAGCAAGCACACAAAAACTAGTGTGCCTGCACAGATGAAAGCACGGTCCGCAACAAATTACACGACAAGCAATTACATGGCAAGGGTATAATGGGGGGTGATGAAAAATGCTGTGTAAACATTTTGACAAGTTCAGCTGACCAGCCAGCACACACTGCAGCAATCAGAGTCAACAGCATTGCTTCAGTTTGGCCACAGATCTGCCTTACTGCCTGAGGAAAACACATTGCATTAAATATAATTTAAGGCAAACTGCCAGCCTGTCAACGGAGAACGCAGGAGTTAAGGGGTTTGCTTCGTCTGGTGGTTTAGCACCAAAATACAGCAGATACAGATTTCAATCTTGCTTGATTTTGACAGACACCCTGATCCATGTCTGGTTAATCATGGTTAGGATTTTCTAAAACTCACCAAGTCCTCTTTGAACAATTTTGAAAAAATCTACATGTGTGATTAATTATAAAGTGGTGTTTTTTTTCTGCATGATAAATTAAAAAGGGTAAATAATACTTAAAACCACAAACTATTATGTGTTACAATGTATGAGTGACTTTGAACAAAAGCGGACTAAGTCATTCAGAAACAAAACCCCAGAGCTGTGACTTAAATAATACATACATGTTCGCACATAAAGTAAATGCTTGGGAAACAAATTAAAGGCAAGTAAATTGATGCTAGCTCTGCCTGTTGAAAGAAGTGACAGAAAAGTTTAAGGGCTCTGTAACATGTTTTTCCTCTGACAGAGAAATTATATAGCCACCACTGCACAGATGCAGCAAGTCAAGAATGAGAAATGCTACTGCGTACAGAAAAATTGAGAGTACCATTAAGAAAATCATTCAGCAAGGGGAGCTTGCAACACTGCACATCTAAGTTTCCATTATTGTATATTAGGTGAAATAATCTCACACATCTCATGCCAGCGCCTATTAAATCTGTTTACCTCTGCTCTCCCTTCCCCCCTTTCCCTACAGTAGTACTCCACCACCCCACCCACCCCTCATGAGTAGATGACATCATAGCTGCAGCAGCTTCCTGCCTGATTTAACTGTCACACCTCATCACACTGCTGGACAAGTGCAGGGACGAAACCCAGTCAAATTAACAGCACAGATTCCCTTAAGAGGAGCAAAGTGTTGGATGATGTTGCTGTAGATGGCAAGTCTGTTTACTCTGATGTGGTCATCCAGAGCAGAATAAAGTGATCTTTCTTGTTTATAGCTGGTAGTTAGCGCCCTCCTCTGGCAGTAAAGACGAGGAAAATGCACTTAAAAAGAGCAAGGGAAGTTATCTTTGAATGGTTTTAGTTCTGCAGCAAAGGTAATTACGTTTTTGTTGCTGTGAGTTCACAGAAAACAAGGAAGCTCAAACAGTGAAGCTCTACTGCAATTGAGAAGAATAAGCAAACCTTAAAGTTCAGTCATTTGTCCCCATATGGCTGTTTGCCAGTCTGGAAATCTTATAGTTTATTTTACTTACACAGGTACCTACAAGACAGCACAATGGAAATTGACATAGAAATATGCTGTGTAGTTTACTGACTGTCTCTAATTAGTTGTCTGCTAAAGAGAATAACGTTATAGTTCAATCAAGCCACCTGACAAAAACATAAAAATCTCAGATTTCATATTAATAAATAAATGAGAATTTAGCAGTGCTTTGATTGCAGCAGCGTCTTGAGTGCCGTATTATTGTTGTGCAGATGGTATGTCTCAAACATTTCCCTAATGTTAAATAAAAATAGGTTATTTTCAGTGTCAGCCAGCCACATTATAAACTGCTATCGTTAGCTGTGACAGCTTAAATCACTCATCAGGCACTTGTCAGCTGGCGATCTCATATCAACGCCACATTTAGCAGGTGTGGGAATTTTAATTACAATGAACTGTAATTGCATTTAAAAATGACAAATCTATCAGCCGCCTTGGCATGTGTGCTGGCCGGCACCGGCAATTTCTGGTTATCAGTCACGAAGACGTCTGCTAGCTACCGTTAGCTACCGTTAAAGACCTAGCTAGCATAACACGTTAACTAACGGTGCTAATTTAGCTTCAATCAGCGGGGCCTTCCTCCGGCAACATCTCCCACATCCTCAGCCTTTTCCACCAACACCCGCACAACAACGGAGCACCGTTTTCTGTTCACCCTGGAATCAAACTGACCTCCCCCGCGGTCGTGGTTGCTGTGCTGGCGGTGGATGCGGCGCTCGGGGTCGGGGACCGCTGCAAAGTAACCAACGCCATGGCTGGAAGCTGAAGATGCACCGGCCGGCCGCTGGGCCTGGTGAGCTGCTAGCTGCTGGGCTAACCACACATACAACTGATGGATGGACGGATGGATCTGGAGAGGGAGAGGAGCCTTACTACCCTGCATGCAGGGCTGTCTGTGCAGGAAGTGCTGCCTTCAAGGCCCGTCCATCCTGATGGAACTTTCCTTCTGTACTTATATAGTAATAAAATAATAACTACTCAACAACAACAATAATATTGGAATTTGTATTCCACCTTTAAACAAGGCAATTCAGAGTGCTTTATAGATGACTTAAAAGGCATTTAAGACAAGATATACAGGAAACACACATACTTAGGCTAGGATTTAACAAAATAAAATGAGAGAAGAATTATAGGAAAATACAAATGCAGTTGCTGTGGAATGCAATATATGAATATGTAATAATAATAATAATAATAATTAATAATAATACATTTCAGAATAAACCTAAAGTGTAGCTGCTGCTTGGTGCGTGTCCCAGGAAATCTGTGTTTTGACTTTAAGGTATGGTAAGGTACTTTATTGTCACATAATGAAATTCATTCTTTGCATTTAACCCATCCCATTCCAAGTATTGGGAGCAGTGGGCAGCCAGTGTACAGGGCCTGTGGACCAACTCCAGATCTAATAGCCAGTGCTGCTGTCAATGGCACTCACTGGAAAACATATCTTTGGGTGTTTGCCTGGGTCACAGTATGTGATAGCAGCAGTCAAACGTGTAGTCTTGTAGTATTGGAGGCAGTGATAGTCCTATCATAACAGGGAGTCTTATGAATGTTAGCTGCACCAGTGCTTGCAACAGTAGGCATATGGAAGTTAACTGGCCATTATCTCAGGCACCACTAGTGTTAGTAACATCTCTGTTGTGCCACCTTAAAGCAGCTGTGTGACATATCCTGCTGGAGAGGCTGGCATGAAAAGGGCCTTATGAGATGAGCCAGAATGGACATTAGACAGCACTGGAACATTTAAATCGGATCAAGGATTCATTAATGACATCACTGGCAGCTGTGTGGTTGTGGTTTCTCCTGTGTGGGAGAATGAGCTATGACAAAAAGAGGAGGTGGAGGGGTATAACTGGAGATTATTATAGGGACTACAACAATAATAATTCTTATTGTGACTTACTGTTTTACCTTGTTTGACCATGTTATAATATAATATACATTGAAAAACATGGGTGTGGAAATGTCCGGTATTTGTTCCTACATGGTGACAGAGCTAGGCATCACGCTAAAAGCATTTGTATTTTTTGTTTTTTTGAGAAATAGGCGTAGTAACATCTTGGCGGTTGATAGTTGACCTTTGAAACTCATAAGTGCCGAGTAGCAGCTGTCTCTCCGCCCCTCGCCCACGTGACAGCTGAACCAGTGGGAGGTTGTGATTCCAACAAACTCCTGCAGTGGGGGGCGAACACAAGTCGGGAAGGTAAAGCAAAACTTTTTGGAAGTCGTACAGATCCAGTTGTGAGTGGATTATCTGCATAATATTTGCAGCCGTTCTGATCTATTAGCATCTTTTACAGATGTCTTATGTTTTCCTCGACTGCGATTTGCTCTGAAATGCTGTTTCGCTTTAATGCCTCTTTATCTGACACGATGACTGCTCTGTTACTGTATGTAACTATGTGACTATCTCCACTATCGCGGCTGGTAACTCGGGATTTTCCCTGACAACTTGCAGTGTTATGAAAATAATTGATACCTCCTCGTTTCAAGTCCCCGTCTTTCCCGTTGAAATACTGGCATTTTGAGCAAGTCAAAGTTTGTCGGTCACAAAATTGTCTCGTTTTTTGCTGAAAGTGAGTAAAAACACTCTTTAAACTGTAATAGACATTTAGTTTAGTTGCTAAACTACAAGTGAACGAATTTTCAATGAATTTGAACGACGACCTTGGGAGTTTTATTGCCCGCAAAATCTGCTTCCATTGGCTGACAACGTAAGAAGCAGCCAGCAGATTGTGCTTTAGCCGTGCCGCAGGGTCACACCTTTTGCTTTGACTTCAGTGGAAAACAGAGGACAAAATAAAGTGACTACTTTTGGCTGTCAAATGACCAGTGTTTGACCAGTGCGATTATTGAACCTATAAACATGGTCTTGGTATCATTTTAAAGGATATTTCAAGCTCTTTCTATCTGTTCAATTTGTTTTAGCATTTAACCATGTTGAAAAATAAAAAGATGTCTAGGTTGCAAAAGTTGTACTCACATGAAGTGCGTGATTCAGCTATCCATGTAGCCTAATCCATTTTGTAGCTTATTGCTGGTTTGTCCTTTGGGTTGTTTTTATTTTTTTCTGGTACAGCGATTGATTACGACTTTTTGTGTTTTTGTTATTCTTTTTTCCTACTCAATCAATAATAATAATAGTACTAAGAAGACTATACACAATTTTAAATAATAAATTTTATTATTATTATTATTATTTATAAAGTTTATTAATAATGATGGAATCATTTTCCTTTTTTTCTCCAGTCACATCAAATCTAGAAACAGAATCAGAATCAGAAAAGCTTTTATTGCCAAGTAGTTTTTTTACACCTAGGAGGAATTTGTTTTGGAGATGAGGTGCTACACGTGGACAAAGACAAACATACAGTTGACATAAATAAATGTAAAAATATATAAATATGGGATAGATTGACAAAAATATAAAAATATCTAGTGTATTAGAATATAATATAATAGAGATCCAGGTTGTCATGTAGTTGGGATGCCTTTATGGGTGAGTGAGTCTCAGATGTAAATGTGTTTTGTCTATCATGATAATCCAGAAATGCGGGTGGCAGTGATTGGAGCTGGAGTCATTGGCTTGTCAACAGCTCAGAGCATCTATGAGCAATATCACTCCATTGTCAGTCCACTGACCATTGAGGTGTATGCAGACCGTTTCACTCCACTGACCACTAGTGATGGAGCGGCTGGCCTCTGGCAACCATATCTCTACGATAAGGGCAACATCCAGGAGACGTGAGTGCATTCTCTCTTTTGACTCTCCACTTTATCTGCAGAAAAGTGGCCACCATTGTAATGCGGTGTTTGTTCTCACATTTAGAAAATGGAATAAAGAGACATTTGACTACTTGCTGAGCTACCTCAGTTCACCGGAGTCCATAAAAATGGGTATATTCCTTCAGTCTGGCTACAACCTCTGCACTGAACCAGCCCCTGTGAGTAGTGCTTTGTTCTGCCCAGTGACCTCAAAGGAGAAAGCCTTTTACAACCCAGAGCTAAGCAATTATGCAATAAAAATATAGATATAGTTCAACTGTAACCTGAAATAACATATTCATAAATGTATCACACACACACCAGTGCAATATCTACCATTAACACAGTCTAGTAGTATTCATCATGATTGAAAGTAGAGCTTTGCTCAGCCAAACAAATATGGGTGCCTGCAGTGGTTGGACAACAATGACAGAAAGGGCTCACCAAGGATTGGGTTTAAACTCAGACTTGTTTTTGATTGCAGGATCCCTCATTTAAAGATAGTGTCCTGGGCTTCAGAAAGCTCACAGAGAGAGAACTGCAGATGTTCCCTGGATACAAGTAAGTTCCTCAAAGCATAATACTGAAAGAACATAAAGCAGAGCAGCAAATAGTTAGTTAGTTCGTCAGGTAGTTATCTATTCCCCTGCCAAACATTTGACACTGATTTATATCAAACATCAAGATTATAGCAAGACATCTTCCAATAAAACATATACAAAACCAAAACAAATATAAATCGTAAAATGATATATACAGCTACAAAGTTTGAGGAGATAAAAGCTTCGAAAGAAAGACACTGCTTACACAGATTTTTTTTATCCTGGCTAAGGGCTTCTCCAACTCGGCTTTTCCTTCATCTCCCATGCTTTCTCCATGTTTCATGTGTGAACGCATCATTCATGTTTTTCTCTTACTATACAAAATATTGCATGGTTACCAATAAAAAATACAAATATAAATAATTGGATGGGTACTTCTGTGTGACCAGCTCTCACGCTCTAACACATCTATCTCTTTTAATATGTCCAGTTATGGGTGGTTCAACACTGCTATCATGGTGGAAGGTAAAGCATATTTACCTTGGCTGATGGATTGGTGAGTAATTAACTTACCTGTCACCTGACTTCCCATGTTGTAGCAGGAGTCCTGACTGTAATTCGTCTTGGTGCAGCACCTGATTGCAACATCATTTATTACCCAATAAAAAGATGAAAGGAAGCACCTGATTGCTGTTATATAAATGTTCAATAAAGTTTTTGGGATCAATAAAGTTGTATTTTATCCTACATGCTCAACGCATGTTCTCAGTTTAGCTTGTCTGTATAAAATAGTTTACCATTTACTATATACTGTGTTTACCATTTTGTAGTGTTGTCTGATATACTGTATGTAATCTATATAGTGGACTAAAATTATCTGACAGCCTAAAAGTAGTTTGCAGTCTGTGGTCGTTAACTGAGAGCTAACTGCATGCATTTTGCAGGCCGGGGAAAAAGGCACAGTTAGACAGCTGCCAGATGGGAATGACCTGATTAGTGTCTGAAATGTTTTCCATCTGACACACTACATTGTCCCCAACATACAATTTCCTATAGGTTGTATAATTTCAGACACAGCATACCAAATGTTGTTTAGGATAAGCAATCTTAGCAATCTTGAGTAGTTTTAGTTTAACAGAAGTCAAAATGTAGATTTGTCAGGAGTGGATTTCTGTTTCTCATAAAATCTGGTATCTGGTTTTATGTCTTTGTTAGGTTGCAAAAAAGGGGTGTAAAATTTTATCACAGGAAAATCGAGTCCTTCAAGGAGGTTAGTGAAGGCTTTTCAATATTATAGTTGCATACTATTATTTATTATTATGTTTTATTTTCAATCTTAGGAATGCTTTTTAAACAGAGTAACATCCAGATGTGGCATTTTCCTACTTACCTCTAGAGTGACTCACAACATGTTCCCATGTGTCACATTTGTTATCTCTTATCATGCTTCCCGTATTCAGCTGGCAGAAACTGGGGCAGACGTGGTAATAAACTGCACTGGGATAAGATCAGGAGAGCTCCAGCCAGACCCTGAGCTTAAACCAGGCAGGGGTCAGATAGTGAAGGTGAGTATGGCCATTTATATCACCAGCTATAAAGGCACCGTAGAAATAGCAGTTTGTTATTTCTTTGTCTCTCAGGTGGATGCTCCATGGCTGAAGCATTGGATTCTTACCCACAATTTTACAACAGGAGTCTACAATTCACCGTACATCATTCCAGGGTAGTTCTAGCACTGTGGTACTTTCATTGTACTCATACACATAATGCATGTTGCTGTGCAGTTTAAGTTCACATGTTAAATATGAAATTTAGCTTGTGTAACATTACATTCATTTCAGCAATAGGTGCCATGGGGTTGCTTTCTGTCAGAACACTTGTAACACGGGGTGACAGTGTTTTTGTAGCCTGAAAGCCGAAGTTGTTTATATGAGCAAACAGAACATCTGTGTCTGCAGGAGTCGCCTCGTGACAGTCGGTGGGATTTTCCAGGTAGGAAACTGGAGTGAACAGAACAACTCCACCGACCATGAGAAGATCTGGGACGGCGCTTGCCAACTCGAGCCAAGTCTCAAGGTGGGATGATATCTAAACGTTGTTTGTCTAAGAGGCCATAAAAATACTTTCTCTCTCAACTGTAGTGAATTATTTACAATGACTCATTTAGCATTTGATATATTTAGAATACTTATTTTGTAACTCAGTCCAGTGACAAGGAACAATTTGGTGGCAAAATTTAAAGCTTGAGAAAGATTGTGTGTTGTTGTTCTCTAACCTCAGCATGCCAGGATAGTAGAGGACTGGGCCGGCCTCAGGCCTGTCCGCAGCAAAGTCCGACTGGAGAGGGAGGCCATACAGTCTGGTGCAGCTACAATAGAGGTAACAACAGCTAAGGAGAACTTTTAAATGTTCATTTTGGTCATTCAACTTCTAAAATATCCTGGCTCTCATTCAGGTGATACACAACTATGGCCATGGAGGTTTTGGACTCACCATTCACAGAGGCTGTGCCCAGGAGGCGGCAAGGCTCTTCGGTCAGATTGTGGAGCAAAAAGGCAAAGGTCCAAAAGCTCGTTTGTGAATCTGAGTCCTATTACAATATTCAGAGAGGGCCAATTCACATGTAACAAAATAATTCTTAAATCCATTGGAGGTTTGGGTGATTGTAAAAAGTAAATAAAATATATAAAGTATACATATATTTCTCAGTAAATGTAGACTATAACTGATAAAATCACGTATCACAGTGTTTAGTAATATATAACAACACGAATCCACAGCTCTTTTTGAAAGATTATTTACTATAATATCATACACATTTACATCCAGTGCACTGACAAGAATCTGTGCACACAGACACTTAATGCAGCACTATATCTCAAACACTGGCAAGTAAGAGTCAGCTTGTTGGACCTGTACTAGTTAATCTCCCATTTTTTTGAACAAAACTTTACTCAGGGGGTTACTCGTAGAATCCGACTGGGCAAAGTCTGTCTACACATCACCTTTGTTACAATCAAAAGCAAAGACAACAACTAAACCAGGTATTGATACATTATTTACAGAAAGACAGAATGTGACTTCCTGTCAAATAGATGTGTTTGCATGTGTAGGTCTATGTGTGCAAGAGATGCACCATGGTTTATACATTGTAACACCATATACTCATGTTAATTTTTTATTATGGGATTTTTACTAACTAGATTGAATCAGCTTTGGGTGATGAAAATACTTCAACACGTTGACTTACATAATGTTGTCCACAAATTCAGTCCAGGATCTGTGGACTCGTTCCAGTTATGCTATAATGATGAAATGTTGTCAACTGTTTGTTATTATGCTCTGATGAATGCTTCGGACAATTTGTTAGCTTGTTGAAAATAAAATAATCACATAATGATCAAGACATGGGGTGTTATTTTCATTATTACTAGAGTAATAATATAGTAGAAAATGGAAAACAGTACTGGCATGAGATAAAAGAACATATTTAACACAGGACTTTAAAAGATGCTTACTCTATATGAGAAAGTCAGTGACTCGATGTGCATTTAGATGAAGTAATCACATAACTTATTTAATCTAATGTCTGTTGATTTGACAGTGTGGAATTGTTCTTCACTCCAGCGCTTTGTATAAAGCTGAGTTTGCAAATTAGTGTAATTTAACAGGCAATTTGTGTGCACAAATAAATGCTCTTTCTTACCTACACATCTATGTCTTTTTTATAGTGTAAGAGTTGGGCTCTCATACACAAACAAAATAGTTTTAAGGCTCTTTAAGAATACCTAACAGTTGTACCCTCTTTATGCTGCTCTGCTTTAGAAAAACAGGATTCAAATACTGTGCTCAAAGTATTTGAATTCTCACAAGTTTCACATCTCATTCACCATTTATTTTCTCAATCTTGCACTCGTGTAGGTCATATGGTCTTTTGCAGTCCCCCCGTGTGCAGTTAAGTCGGTGACAAAATTGTGACTGCAATGGTGGCCGAAGACTATATAATAATAATATGTAATATTGTGCTGCCTGGCTCTCTGAAGCCACTTTCCTAAACGGACAAGTCGTAGGATGGGAATGGAGATGGACACAGAGAGCTGGTCTAGCTTTTTTTTTTGCCTCTCCTTGCTTCTTTTCCTCACCGTGGACACCTCTCTTGGTTGTACTTCAGCCGATGCGTGCCCTCAGCCCTGGGAGCTGGAGCTGGACTGAGGGATTCTCTCTGAGCTTTGGGAGGAGGCACGACCCACCATCTCCTGGCCCCACTCGCGGTGGCTGGCTTCCTGCAGGCCCCGGCCTGTTGTCTCAATTGGCAGTGCACAGGAGGCGACGGCAGCTAGGAGGCAGCAGCAGCAGTACACTGAGAGAGCCAGGTACACAGATGACTCCAACATCACCTGTAGGATGAAGCGCAGGGACAAACACAAATGACCACCACTTTCTTGTATTATGTATTTAAAGGAGAAAACTGATAGAAGGGGGTTACCTGTGCGACAAAAGGTGTAATAAGGGCACCAACTCTGGCCATCCCACTGCTGGTTCCCAGGCCTAAAGCCCTGGTCGCTGTTGGGTACACCTGCAGAGTATCAGAAAATACTGAGAAGGCTTCCCTGATGTTGGCTAACTTTACTCAGCCATTAATTTGATCTGAGCTGTAACAATCACTGTTTGCAAGCAAGCAAATACCTTAAAATCTTACCTCTGGAGTGTACACATAGGCAGCCTGGAATCCTCCCGCGATGAAAGCTCTTGCAATGAATATCAACACTGTCATGGATGTTCTGCAACAGAGAAACCAGTAATGCTGGATAAATAATGGATCCACAGTTTGATGTTTAACATTCTCATTAGTTTCCATCTTACCTGCCAACACAACCATAGAGGGGAATTATGCACATAGAGAAGATGAAGAAACACAGTGCCATGGTCTTTCTCCTTCCCAGTCGATCAATGGCCCACAGTGTCACCAGCAGGCCTACGTAACAATGCAAAAATCCATTATCTTACAGTGCAATAATTACTCAGATTAATTAATCTTTCTCAAGTCAGACACCTTGACTTGCCATTGCAAGAAAAGCTGAACTGAAACTAGTAACGTTAACGATGGCCCTGGCACATCTAATGGAATGCAGCCATCATTAATGTAATTATTAACACCTTGTGAGAAAGCTCTATTAATGTTATTTTTTATGATGATTTACTTCTAATCTACTTAACTGATATTTCTGTCTTACTGAGTTATCACAGGTGTAATAATTACATAGTACCTCCTCCACTCAAGTGCTCAACACCGGAGCCTGTGTGCTCAGCCCCCTCTTGCATCCCTCGACATGGAGAGAACTCTGTTGTGGAGTTTGGGGACGACTCCATCATAATCGGCCAGATTTCAAACAACGATGATGACTTCATATCGGGAGGAAATTCATAATCTCGCAGAGTGGTGTACAGTGAACAACCCGCTGCTTAACGTCAGTAAAACTAAGGAGCTGATCGTTAATTTTAGGAAGAAGGAGATAAAGACACACACTCCTGTCTACATCAGTGGTGCTGAGGTGGAGCAGGTGAACAGTTTCAGGTTCCTGGGAATCTGACATGGTCATCTTCACCACGCTGGTGAAGAAAGCTCAGAAAGGCCTGTATTTCTTGAGGAAGCTTAAGAAGGCCACATTTACACACCAGGTTCTTGTCAGCTTTTAAAGAGCAGCCTACGCAGAGCCCAAAGGATGCTAAAGGACAGTACCCACCCAGCCACAGCCTGTTCACCCTGCTGTCTTCTGGGAAGAGATATAGAAGTTTCTGCTGCCGCACTACCAGACTGCAGAGCAGCTTTTCCCCCCAAGCTATCAGACTCTTAAACTCTAATTAATCCTAAGCACTGCTCCATTTAACATTGAATATTGTTTAGTTCTGTTTACCATTTTTATAATTGCTTCTGTATTAATATTGTAGCAGAAGGGAGTTACGAAGCTCAATTTCAT
Source organism: Micropterus dolomieu (assembly GCF_021292245.1). Taxonomy (NCBI): domain Eukaryota; kingdom Metazoa; phylum Chordata; class Actinopteri; order Centrarchiformes; family Centrarchidae; genus Micropterus; species Micropterus dolomieu. Next base: position 23,473,857 of record NC_060170.1, on the reverse strand, counting down.
TATATAACCTGTTATATTGTGACAATAAATGTACCTACCTACCTATAGTATTTAGCATTATTATGATGACCTAAGTACTAAGAAATAACATAGCAATAGGTACCATTAATTAGCATTAACTAGATAATTACCCAGTAATTTACTTGTATAAAGAAAGTATCACCAGAGTGCCACAAGAAAAGAAAATACAATATACATTTTTGTATTAGCACACTAAAAAAAGACATAAACAGCAGTAAAACCATGCACCAATCACAACATCATTTCAGACCTTCAAACCAAAGTTACCTTTTTCACACACACACACACACACACATACACACACACACACACACACACACACACACACACACACGCGTGTACCTGGGAATTCAGATAAGGTGGTCCACAACAGGTCTTTGTAGTCGTCGGAGTTCAGATATTTACACTCCAAGTTGCACCGGAGCTCCCTCTTATTACCTTTGGACACTAGAGGGCAATATCAAACAATAGAAAACATGACAGTTAGCACCGCTCTGTGTTGCCTTTGCAAAAACAATCTGTATGAACATTAGACCTTTTTCATGGCAGGCATTTTGACTTGGCAGAAAAGGAAACACACAGGTGTACCTAATAACATTAACTATAATAGCTGTTAACGTTATCACTTACATCTGTGCTTTTCCTGCTATCACCGTGTAAAACGTCTGTCTTGAAAATGGTTGATTCTGTCACTGACTGTGAGAAGCATGCTTTATTACATGTCTATACATTCAAAATATATAAACTGCTAACACAATACCCTGTTTTTGCTTCGGAAATGTATACTACACTCCTCTCCTGGGTGGTCTCTTTAATTAGTGTACCAAATTAAACTGTGTGTTTCCTTGAGTATGTGAGGTGATCTGTTGGCACTGGAGCAGCAACTCACTTCCACATGCACCTCCCTCCTGAAACAGCTCTGTAGTGAGCAGTACCAGTCCGTAGTAAGAGAAGGCATTTGCAAACCTGAGGAGACAGAGACGCAGGATGAAACACGTAGTGGGAAAAACAAATGAAATATGTCTGTGCGCTTGAAGAGCATAATGTTTTGGAGAGTAAGAAAGAAAAGAAAATCAGGGAGTAACGAAGGATATGACTGGGTGGCATTATCGTTCATTCCATTTACCAAATAAACCAGAGCAGAACTGTGGTCCAGCGAAAGTGTGAGGAAAATAAGTCTTGAAACTTTCCACGATCCTCCTAATTAAAAGAACAGACATAAAAAAAAAACAAACCTGAATATACAAATAACAACATAATAGGTAGCGTACATGAATAATGTGCTCTGTGTGAATTTGTGTTCTGTAGAAACAGGCTTTTACCTGTCTAGCAGCGATAAGTTTCCCCAGTGGCATTGGTGCTCCATTCTCTGTAGCAATGCGCTTCAGTGTGGCCAGAGCTTTTTCCTGGTTCCCGGTCAGCACGTCGTATCGAGCACTCTCAGGTAGCCACTGCTCCCGTCCCCCAGAAAAACAGGCATGTCAATTGATGTCATTTGTTATGCTTACATATAGCACAAGACTGATAACATCATACTCACAAAACATAGGATGGCAAAGATGAAGAGAGGAATGGTAGAGAGGCCAAGCAGCCAGCGCCATCCCAGAGTGGGCATGACCAGGATCGCTAAGAGGACTTCGAACACCGTGCCCAGGGCCCAAAATATCTGCAAGGCAAAATCAAAATTTTGTACAAATCCTGTGCAATTATGGTTGCACGTTGTGTTGTTTGTGGATGTCATTAACACTTTGGCAAGGTGGATGATAGATGAGTGAGATGAGTAGTTCCGGGTAGCACATACCTCAATCAGCAAGATGCACGTGGCTCTGGCCCTCATAGGCAGGAATTCAGCATAGAGTGTCACCCTTATGAGGAGGAACAATTCACTGTTACACATACCTCAAATCAATAATTAAAGCGTTGTTTTAAGAGAGATTAACACTTGTTACTCACGACTGTGGGGCTCCTCCAATGCCAAAGCCCACCAGTGCACGGAGGACGAGGATCCACCCATAAACAGGTGCAAATGCACTCATCAGGCCATAGAACATAGTCCACAGCACGCTCATCTTGAGACCCTGTGTGTGTGTACAATCAAAACACAACAAGCTGCTCAATAAATTACGGCAATGTGATAGGGCTCTTCAGCAGAGCCTAGTACAGAGTCTGATATTGATCACTTTCTTTCATTCAGAAACAAAAAAAGATAAAATTTTAACTCCTTTAAACTCAAGATAAACTTACAGGAAACAGAAATCTAAATCATCTCCATGTCAATCAGAGGCTTTAATTAGAACTTACTGTCTTTCTGCCGTATCTGTCAGCTATGTTTCCCCAAAGAGAGGAGCTGATCATCATCCCGATAAACACTGCCTGCATCAATGAATAAAAAAAACCCAGATAAGCTGACATCCTGTCCTGCTGTAGACGGTACTGTTGCTTTTGTTTTGGTGTGAGCCACTAAAAGTCACTGAATGTGAGACTCTCATTTGATTATCTGCTAATGAATGTTGCATTACCTACATCTCAATCAAGTGATGCCATTAAAAATATGTACTGTTCAAGGCCTCTTTATGCAACGCCATTAGTAAAATCTACAGTAACTCCCCTGTTTGCATATTGTTTATATTATACTCAGAAAAGTAAATATTCGATTCAAATCAAAGTATTGCAACACATATTTAATGACATTATAAAGCATTAGGGTCTCAGTGTTTTCCACTTGGTCGTCACTGCTCATTACAAGCACTTATTTCAAAACAATCCCTAATCGCTTAATCAATAACTATCAGGAAAGTCTAATAACACTGCAAGCAAGGGCACTTTACAGACATTACAGGGCCATTACCGATGTAAGCAGTGCCACCTCAAGGCTAGGCAGTCTCCATTCACAGTGCAGCTGTGGGGCTAAGATGCTGAGGATCATCATCTCCATGGCATCAGCCATCTGTGTGAACAGAAAACCCAGATACGCAAAACATTTTAGAGTTTACTGGAAAACAAACACAGCACCTGGAATTGTGTATTTTCAGTAAAGAGCAGTTCTCACCCAGGACAGACCAGTGAGGATGGAGAGTTTCCACTGAAATGTCCCGAAGCCTATGGCCTCTACGGCATCTTCTACCATGAATGTGTCTGTCGGGAATGAGGAACGTGAAAATATTTAAATGAGGAGATTCAAACATTCTCTGAACAGTGGTCTGAGAGCTTCTACAAGGTACTGAAGTTGTATACCTGAGGTGGAGAGCACCGGGTGTTGATATGTATTGATTTCTTACAGGTTAGGTGCTTCTGATGACGGTAATAAAGATTAAACCAAAAGCTTGAAACAGAAGATATGCCTCTGTCATTCTTTGGAGAAACTATTCTCTTATAAAAGATACTTTTAAGATTGAACGTTTTCTTGACCTTGGAAACAGATAAAACCATATCACTTGACTGAAACCATGTGACTTTAGAGAAAAAGGATGTTAGGATATTATGAAAGTGTAGGGGCCGGGAAGTTAAAGATGTTTTGTGTGTAAAAAAGAGCCCTGCCGTACTGTACCATCAGTTGGATTGGCAAACTCCCGAGGAACTGGAGGTCCATCTGCAAGTGCCACAGACTCGGAATCAGTCTGCTCTGCAATCTTGATAACCTGTTCTCTATTCTCGCCATCATCCTCTGACCGTGTGCTCTCACCAGTGCGACGGAAGCGGATGACACTACAAAAAAAGAAAAACAAAATGCGATTCATTTTTTCAAAAGCCCAGGAGGATTAACAAATCCACAATATGTCCTGTCGGGGAGTTTCAGAAGACTAGTGCCGGGGGTTCCCTAGATGATATCTGATATGCCCTTTTTCTGACTGTGATTTTGAAAATAGATGGTATTATTGTCCTATAAGCAAACCATGTAAAGCCAACTGACAGCTCTGCACACTGCATTGTGCTGCTTGGCAAGCTTAAATACCCAGAAACATGCATGTTTTCTACAGCTGGAAGGTATAATTTCTCCCACATGTAGATAATAGACGGTTCACTAAGGATGAAAGGCTATAAGAGAGAGTGCTAGCGATGCCTTAATCACTGTAATTACATCACATAGCCTTCAAGCAATGTCAGTGCTGCAGATGAGTTTGTGAGATGTCCAGCCAATGTAATTTTCATTTTCAAGTTCTTTCGAAAGAAATACATAGAAATGAATATATTCTGTAATATATACTGTAACAACCCCTTAAAAAAACATAGCCATGTCTTTTATTTCTTTTGTTTTTCTAACTGGAATTGATTTGTAAGTCCTTATCCCAAATCCTATTTTTTACTGTTTGATTAACAAATATTTAATTTTGAAAACTCATATCATTATTTTACTATGTGTCTTGGCAAAGACAATAATTAATGTTCCTCATGACGAGCTGGCTAGACTTGAATAGTCCAGCCTTCATCTCACTGTACAACAGGGCTGAAATAAATCACATCAGGCACTGAGTCATGACAACGAACACAATAACAAGTTAAAAGGAAAACTCATCAGCTTAGAAATCACAGCACACAGCAAACCTGCTTCCTATGAATTAATAAGACCCAAACAGAAAATGCTACGACTGTAAACAAACTGCACCACAGATTATGCTAACTTTATTATTTTTTCCTCCCATAACCTAGGTACATTTCAAGGTAACATGACTGAATACATGTTGTTATTAAATGACTGCTGCTTTAAAGGAATGTCAGGTTATTTGTGGTCCAGCGAGCTAATCAAACAAACACAATGCAAAGCTGTCAGAGGGCGAAGCGTCGGCCAAACAAGCCGTCACGGCTGAAAATAGACTCATTGAAACCAAAAGGCGTTGATGTGCAGATTGTAGTTTACTCACGGCAGCTGCCTCAGTTGGAATAGATCATCGTCCATTTTGGTGTTTACTGGCTGACGCTCTGTTTGGCCTCATCGCCGTTTACATTATCACGACGTGCAGCGATTTCAGCACCGAGGAGAGCGACCTGCTCCGGGTGTCCGCCGACAGCCAATGAGAGGCCGCCCTGCGCGAGTCACAGCACGAGACACACAGAGAGGGAGAGAGGATAGGACGAGCTCAGGAGGATCTGACGCTACATGACTGCTGATTACTGTGGTCCTACACAGGACTTATCAGTACAGAGGTGAACACCTCCACCGCAGTCCTGTTGGTTTGATGTTTTCCATAACAAGATTTGAAATTATTAATTAAATGTATAGTGCCATTTTTTCCCTTAATTTGCTAAGTGCATGGTAAGTTGTGTAGTGTCTTTCAAACACAGAGGTAATTCAAGAAGAAATGCATTACTACAACATTTAAAAACACAAAGCCTAAAGAAAATAAACAGAAATAAAATAAAATAATATCAATGAAACAAGATTAAATAAAATACAAATAACGGACCAAACATGATGTATAAGGTTTAATTCTGACGGGACCGGAGCAGCTGTAAACCAGCACGTGGTGGGTATTGTGTTAATTATTTCTTTAAATTAATTTGTCTCCATGTTGTGTGTCTGTGTCTGCTAACATTAACATTACCATTAATAACCTTTTATTTATTTATTTACTTTAGCCTATTTGTAAATGTCAATAAACACAAAAATAAAAAAAAATCAACTTAAGAGAAAAAAATCGAAAGAAAATCGTCCATGAAATTTATTTAAACAATGAAAGTAAAAACTGGTATGGGGGATTGTTTTTGACAGAAATCACAACACGTATGAACAAATGTTGTGTCTTGCCAAAGTTTCCTTGAGTGAGAGCAAAACCAAAAGAAATGTAGCAAATGTTAATGTCAATTGTTCTCAAAAAAGAACAATTGACATTAACATTTGGTTCAAAGGTCGTCACATACTCGCTTGAGAAGGTTGTAGCTGTAAATTACTCTTCAGATTTCAGAAATGTGCGCAACAAACACTTTGCTGGACGGACGGTAAAATGTGAACACATCGGTACGCTCTCCCGTGGGTCCGGCCTGAAACATGCCCCAAAAGGCGGGAGTTCCGCAATGAAAGCAGGATGTTGTGGTGCAGACCAGAAAGCTCTGATAAGCTTGTTGGGGAGTTCCTTGGCACCGGACCCATCGTCAGGTAAAACCTCCCCCCTCCCTCTCCCTGCCAAACCACAACTAAAGCTTATTTTAGTGGGACAGGAGGAAAGCGGGTCACGCCGCCGCCGTAAACTGGACCCAAAGTGTAACATGCGCAGACAGGAGGACATGCAGACACAGAGTCCGGTTTAACAAACGTTACAGTTACAAAAGCTGCTGAAGGAGATACGTAGCAGTGACTATTTAACACCTTGGATATGCATTTATGGAGGCGACATAATACGCCGAGGGCAGCCTAACCTCAGTGTTGTCGGTAAGTTAGGCTAAACGCTAAAGCTAGTGCCTCTACTGTATGCTAATGAGCATGCAAATGACAGTGAGCGCTGGTTCGTGGTGGTGACACGTAGCTGGTGAGGTGGGGGTGGTTAGTATCGTTTATAACTAGAAAACGTCTAGATAATGTCGAGAAAACTAGATAAGGCAGCGGCTGCAAAATAACATAATAACCTTTTGAAGCTTGCTAACAGTGGCACTAGCAGACGAGGCTAAGTTGGAAGAGGCTTTGCTTGATCTGAAGTTGCGTAAGGTCTCTTTTACCACACAGATCAGCGGCTCAAAGGTTAATGGATCACATTCTTAATGCAATTAATTTGCATTACTTGACGCGTTGTTTTGTCTGGGTCTTAATGGGAGAGAGCGAGAGAGGGAGAGCATGCAATCATAATAAATAGAAGAAGAAAACGCAATGATAAGAGTGCCCTAAAAGCTTCAAGTCCGTTTACAACCCGTCAACTACATGCTTCACTGAGAAAGACAAGGCTGTGCAGCACTGCTTCGCTTGCTGATGAAATCACATGCACGAAAACACAACATTCACGCAGCTGCCAGTTTGTTGGGTAAACTTAGCTAAAATGCAGTATTTAATACAAACAGCCTTGCAACAATTCCTACTTTCATGCTTTCAAGCTTATAATGTTCAGTTTTTGTTGGAACGGTTTTAGGTGAGGTGTGTGGACTCGTCGTTGAATTGTATGTATTGTATTATATTGAGGGTTGTATCTTACATTTTCTCTGCAGCATTTATATTAATGAGGTCAGAAGGAAATTTCAGTATAACACAATACAGTTCAACCTCGCTTAAAACTACCGCCTCCAAAATGACTATAACTTTTCTATGAACTCTGTTTTGGTTTTGGCAAAAGAGACTCAAAAATGAGAACTTGACTGCAAGGTCTGAAGGTCTGGTGTAGAGGATGTCACACAGAATATACTCTGCTTTATTAAGCTGTACTTTTCTGTTGAGTACCAGTGATTTTGCTGCAGACCTGGACCATCCTAGTTAGTTCACTCTTTTGGTTTGACATTTAGAGAAGCATATCAACAGATATAAGAAAATGTGCACTCAATAAAACAATCTGTTGGTATTCCTGCCAATAATCAATTTGATAGTGCCCAAAAACAGGTGTTAGACATGGTATTAGGATTACTTGACACAGTGTAAGAAGAAGTGAAGAAGCCTTGGAGGTACCGACTCCTTATCTAGAGCTCTGACAAAGTGTTTCTTAAGGCCCGTTTTAATGTGTTGTGGTAGCATCAGCACCTTCCGGCATCCACCAGCCTCAAAACCATGCTGCTCCATAATGGTAACAAGTACCCGTCTCTTCCTCTGGCTCCCTCGGTGCACCTCAAAAAGGATTACAACTGCATAAAGACACGCCTTGAAGTATGATGAGTACAGTTGGGAGTTCATTGGAGACTTTAAAATGGTGGCATTCCCAATGGGTTTCCAAGGCAGTTTTACCATGTTTCCCTGCTATCTTTGTCTTTGGGCCCACAGGGACACCAAGGCGCTCTACCTCAGGCGGGACTGGTCACAGTGTACCGAGTTCTCTGTGGGTAGGAACAATGTCAAGTGGGAGCCACTGGTGGATCCCCGGAAGGTGCTGATGCATATCAAACCAGGCCATATGGAACAATTTGTTAGAGCTCTAGATAAGGAGATGGCAGTAATTAAAAAACCTTTCAAGACTTCTTCCCTAAGTTGATGAGGCGAAGATCAAAGCCGGTGTATAAATACATGTTATTTTTTATTCATAGCTGGGGTTTTTTCTGACTTTATGTGAACGAAAAATATGACTTTTGTGACAAAAGCAAAGTTTGTGGGGAATAATAGCCGTTTTCTATACTTCTGAGGCATAAGCAATTAGGAAATAAGAGTTATTAGCCAGGAACAAACATTGCGTTACTAGTGTTATTGATGATGCTATTGATTATTGTATGAATGCGTGTATTTACCTGTATCTTTTGTCTTTTACTGCCCTCCATCCAAAGACACCATTGTTCTTCGTTAACACTCTTTTCAGAAACAAGATGATAAAGAACTGGGGTGTCATCGGTGGGATAGCTGCTGCGATTGCGGCTGGAGTATACGTTTTGTGGGGCCCAATTACAGAGCGAAAGAAGAAAAAGAGAGGTTAGAAACAGTATGGCAATGTAATACACAGATTATATGTAGGGTTGCAAAGTAGTTACTTACAACAACTCATGTTTGCTTTCAGGTATGGTTCCTGGTCTGTTGAACTTAGGCAACACATGCTTCCTGAACTCTTTGCTTCAGGGCTTGGCAGCATGTCCGTCCTTCATCAAGTGGCTGGAGAAGTTTTCAGGTTCGCCTCTAATCCAGTCATGCAAAGATAACCAGCTGTCCACGACACTGCTTCAGCTTCTCAAAGGTATGTAAAAGCAGTCTGTTATATAAGTCAATAGAGCATACTAGTGGACATGCATGTGTTCATTCATATTTTTGACATGGATATTGATTTTGCACTGTCAGCTCTGTCCAGTGAGGAGCCTGGAGAGGAAGATGTACTTGATGCCGGATGCCTCCTGGATGTTCTCAGACTGTACCGGTGGCACATCAGTTCATTTGAAGAGCAGGTAAGTCAATAATGCTTTTGAATGGCATTTTTTATCTATCTATATATTTAACGAATGGTGCAGTGTTTTATCGAAGTCTTAACAGTTGTCTGTTCGTGTCGGTTTATCCCCTCTCAGGATGCACATGAACTTTTTCATGTCCTTACGTCTTCTCTGGAGGAGGAGCGGGATCGTCAACCCAAAGTCACTCACTTGTTTGACATGCAGTCACTTGAGGCAAGTTGTCATCTCCCTACTTCCTTGTCCCTAAAACCGCACACAAATATCTCTAGCATGCCGATGCTTCCAGTATGCTGTGCAGTTCAGTTCAGCAGTTTTGGAGCACATGTGTAGTCTGGGGGGTTTTTGCACTACTGCCTCCTACACCTTTTAAAATTTCCGCATGTGAACTGTAGTGGTGCTGAAGAAGTGTCAGAAATGACAAATCTGGCTCTGCACTCCCAGTTATTCTGTGTGTACATGTTTGTTTTATACCAGAGTCTCCCTGATCAAGATGAGAAAACTATGACCTGCAGAAGTCGAGGTAAGAAGACAAAGACATTTTGGAGCTTAGAATATCAAACCCCAAAGAAATATCTTTAATGTGTAGTAATTTTTCATTTTGCAGCACCACTTCATCCGATACCAAGTCCTTGGAAGTTTCACCATCCTTTTCACGGTCGTTTAACAAGCAACATGTCATGCAAGCGCTGCGAACAACAAGTGAGTTAGTTTTTTTTTTTTGCTAGAAAGGGAATAGAAAGTTAGTTTGTGTTCTTTGACTTTTAACTTTCTCGAGATGATTTATAGATCTGCTTTGCTTCTGTTTAGAGTCCGGTACGGTATGACTCATTTGAGAGCCTCTCCCTGTCCATCCCTTTACCTCAGTGGGTAAGCAAAAATGTCACAAACACGTAAATCACAACTTACTTATAGCTTTTTGTCTTTCAGTTTTTTCATAATTTGATCTGTGTTTTTCCTCAGGGTCGACCTATCTCTTTAGATCAGTGTCTTCAGCATTTCATCTCCTCAGAAACCATCAAAGAAGTGGAGTGTGAAAACTGCACCAAGGTATGCTCACTACAGTACCAGTGTCTTGCCAAATTCTGGTTGTCATTTTGTTAAATATGTGATTACACTATAGACAGGAAATCCTTGTCACAACACTTTGTATCAAGGTCCATTTGCATTCATGTGAATGTTATATTTTACACTTGACAGGCATACGTCTGTCTTTAGAAAGATATTTTTCCTGATTTTTGTTTCATTTCTCAGCTTCAACAAGGGACCACAATGAAGGGGCAAGTTCTGGAAAGCCAGAGGACAACATTTATTAAACAGCTAAAACTGGGAAAGGTAACTGTCATATGTATTTATCATGTCACTATTAGCTGAATATGAATAGCCTTCAATGTTAGTCACTAGATAGTACAACAGGAAAATGTTGGGTAGATCAAAACTTCCCATTGTTTCTTAATGACAGCTGTTAACAAAATCTCTCTTGTCTAATGTTTTCCTCCCTCTTCTAGCTCCCCCAGTGCCTCTGCATCCATTTACAAAGACTGACGTGGTCCAGTGAAGGAACACCCATCAAAAGACAGGAGCATGTGCAGTTCACAGAGTACCTATCGATGGACCGCTACAAACACAATGCTTCCGCACAGAGAAGTCAGCGGGTCAGATGTGCTCCAAAGCCCATAAAGGCAGATAATTCAGATGATTCAGTGGAGAAGCCCACTGCGAATGGCACTGGTACGTTGGATTTGTCAGGTAATATCATTCTGTGTCACATTCTGTTTTTTTGTAATCATTTGTGTGTTGTATTTTGTTTTCCAGATGTGGAGCACCGTAACAACAACAACAACCCTTTTTCCAATGGAACGTGTTCGTCTGTATTTCTTCACTCACCTGGTGTGAACCCTCAGCTCGGCCTCACATATGACTACAGGTAGTCAGTTAAAATGAAGGCGTAACAATACAAAGAACTCGTGCAACAGGCCTTTTCAGACATTCACCAAAGTTACCAGATCTCAACCCTGTTAAACACCTATGAGAGATTTTAGACTAATGTGTTTGACACAGTCATCAAAACACCAAATGAGGGAATATCTTTAGGATAAAATGGTGTTCATACCACCAGTATAGTTCAGAGACCTGGAGAAACTATACCCATGAGAATTGACGCTTACCATAAACTTGTTTTTCTTTTATCTTCCTTTATTCTTTCCTTCCAGTTCTGCAGAGTACCTTTTCCAGCTCACGGCTGTTCTGGTTCACCACGGTGACATGCACTCAGGACATTTCGTCACATACCGTCGCAGCCCTTCACCCTTCAGTTCCTGGCTTTGGGTGTCAGACGACTCGGTACGAAAAGCCAGCCTGCACGAGGTGCTGTCTTCCAACGCTTACATGCTCTTCTACGAGAGAGTCCGAAGACTGAATCTCGCTGTGCGCTCATCAGAGGAGTAACCAGTAGCTTACAACCTCACAGTCTGACTGACGTCTGCCTTTCCAGTCAAACTGTCACGGTATGTGCCAGTTACAGTGCAGTTACCAACAGTTTGATTTGTCACAATGAGACCAGAGAGGAAAGCCACCCTAGTATTGTAGAGATAACAACAATAACATAGCACCATGGATCACAGCAACAGGTCGTTCTGTATGTTCTGACATTAAATTCATGAGTGGACACTTTATGTGGTCGAGATTTGGAGGCTCTCAATCCCAAAGATTACGGACCTGCAGGATTTTTAGTCAGATATATTTCATGTGACACAGGTAACAGGTTTCAGTCATGTAACATTTTGGCTTCTATGGGACAAAAAAACAGGAACACCTGGCGAAGGTTGTCAGAGGCCTTGACTGTGGCATTTTTATGATGCTGTAGCTTTTGGTGTTAAATTGGAATGCAATATGCTTGAAGTTGCTCCTGTTATTTTGTCCACTGCCTGTACATTACAGACGCAGACAGAAGTAGCTGATTAGGCATTCTTGGATATGTTACTTAGAGGTTGTTACATATTGTGAAAAAACAAATAGGTAGAATTTTCCTTAACTCTGGGTCTCTATCGTCTAACCTGATCTAATTTGCCTAATGTTTCCCAGCAGTGTATGTAAACTGTAGTGGAAATATTGTTTCAATTGACATCGTTCATAAGCTAAGTTGAAATTGATATTTTTCTATGTTTCCAATAATCTTTACACTGTCGCGATTTGTAGACCTGCACAGTTAAGGTTAAAGTGTTTAACCTACTTTAATGCTCGAGATTTTTAACATATGAAACCATGTGTGCTACAGATACAATATGATGCATCAGAGCCATTTGGCATGGTGTTGATGTGTAACAGTTTAACAAATCAGTAATGATCTGCTCTCTGTTGATTTTTGGGCAAGTTATCCTGAATATTTTAAATTCTGTGTAACTGATAACTGCCATTTTGCTCCTACCAAACCAACCAGGTCAAACTGAAAAATGGCCTGGTTCAAAACCCCTTGTAAATGTTTGCAATTTGCACTAATGTATATTCATGTGAGATTGTGTGTTTTTTGTGTGCAATCTGTAAAGGTGATTGTTTTCAGGTATTAAAATATGAAAAATTCAACAAATGTGCCCTTTAGAGTTTTATTCTTAAGAGCAAGATAATAATTTGCTACTTTTGAGAAAACAGAGAGCATGGGTCAGTAGACAAGCCAAAGATCAAGCACCCACTTACTGAAGTGTCCAAAACACTGAATCGCTTCCAGATGCAAGAATTTTCTTAAAGCTGACCAAGCATGCGGTCCTCGCTGAAGATTTTTAAACTGAAGATTTACACTAGAGGTAAGTGGTACATTTTTGCTTAATATCAAAGGCAGAAACTGAGAAAATAATTATTCAGATGGAGTTCCAAAGCTTATAAAGACCTTGAGATGGGTTTGAAAGCTCTGGGGGGAAAAAAGCTAGTGAACTGACATTGAGATAGGTTTATTTTGCCAAAATTATGAACTTGTAGAAATTCAGTTCCCCATTGATCTGTCAAAGTGTATTCTAATGCAACACAAGAAGCTAAATGTAACCAATATGTTCTGCGCTCAATGACAACCCATATTTTTCCCAAGGAGATTGAACTGTGAAGAATTGTTTTTATTAACATTAACATTGCCAGCTGCTACATAAAACTGAACCTGATGAAAGGAGCTTTAGTGGTAGTTTGACCTTGAGTCAGTCAGAGATTTGGGTCATTTTAAAACCACTAATTCACTGTGAAATGTGCTTAATCTCCAGAGTCCCACTTGACAGTCCTCAGTTATTTCACCTTGTGCTGTCATTTAGTCCCTCAGACTCATCTGCAACAGTAACAAACACTTTAGATTGGTGATATGTGGCCATGTGCCCAATGACAGCAAGGGGGCTTATCTACATTAAGCTTAACTTGGAGCCCCTTTTAATCAGATGTTTCTTAGGCCCAGATGATAATCCATGCTGTAATTTCTTTCTGTCTAGCAGGATGCGTCTAAAGGTGAGGTTGATACGAGGTAGGAAAATCTTCTTGCGAGCAGGGAGGCTGTGGTACCAAAAAGTGTTGGTTGGTGGGTTCATGAGGAGCAGGCTCCCATGAGCGAGTTCCAGCTTCACGAGTTCAATCTGTCGCCGGCTCTGTTTTCCCCGAGCATCTCTGTGCCGGAAGATAAAGTCTCGTGCCGCTCCCAGAGAAACAGAGGCGATGGGACAGAGGGGGTCCAGCTCTTTCTCGTCATCCCGATGCTCACCCATGTGATCCTGCCCGTCTTTGTACCTGGAGGAGAGAAGAACACTTACAGCAGGGAGACAAATATCAAACTGTGACCTTTACTTTAACTTCAGTAATTTCTCACCTGTTGACCAGAACAAAGTTAAATGTTTGTCCGGTTGCTTTTGTGACAGAATCCCGAATATATTCCAATGTTGGAGTCCATGGAGAGGCTAACCGTGTCACCCCAGAATAAGTGTAGGCTAGACCTGCATCTCCATATGTCGCCTGCTTTCTCGGGATATTGTACACCTTTCCAAACACCTGGACCTTTGCTTCTTCCCCTGGAACAAAAACAGCCACAGTCCTTTAAGTACACTGAAACTTCTGGTCATAACTTTGGAGGAAAAGGTTTGATGTTGTACCTGTTGAGTACACCACCTCCTCCTCCAGCTGTTTAAAAAGGTGGTCAGCTTCCTCTTTGGAGAACAGCAGAGCATAATCGCAGTCTAGTCCCTCTGCCTCTATTTTTTGCCAGGGAACAGGATGAGAGAACTCTGCTAAAGCGTCTTCCTCCTCCTGCTGCTGCTCCATCCTCTCATCACTCGGTTTGATCTTCTTCCATGGACTTCTTGCATCAGTGGTGCAGGAGCGTTTATTCTTTCCCTGAACCACAAACTTTTCCATTGCAGTAACCTGTTGCACTTGGATGAGGCAAAGAAGAATGAAACATTAACACTGATTATTAAGCTTAAATAAATGTGAAACAAGCATCTTCGATGTCAGTCTGCAATTGAGTGAAATGGGTGACTGTACCATATTTCTCCCAATAGTTAAATTGTTTTTAGTTTAAATTTGTTCTGTTTTGCTGAATTCACAATGCTTTTAATAAAAGGTTTGGCTGCAACTAATCATAATTTTGATGATCAATTAATGATATATTTTCTCAATAAATCTTTTTATATAAAAGATTAAATAGTGAAAATGGCCATCATAATTTCACGAGGCCAAGGTGATATAATAAAACAGTTAAAAACGTAAAAATATTAAATTTATTTATTGATTTTTTTTAAAAGCAGCAAATCCTTACACAAAAGAACAGGGAACCAAAACATCTGGGGCATTCATGGACAAGCCAGCGAGTACTGTGAGGGTCATGTTTTTTGATTTCTCCAGTGCTTTCAACACCATCCGGCCAGCCCTGCTGGGTGAGAAACTGACAGCGATGCAGGTGGATGCCCCCTTCATGTTCTGGATTGTTGACTACCTGACCACAGTATGTGCACCTGAAACACTGTGTCTCAGACAGCGTGGTCAGCAATACCAGGGCACCACAGGGGACTTACCTCTCTCCCTATCTCTTCACTATCTACACCACGGACTTCAACTACCACACAGAGTCCTGCCATCTTCAGAGGTATTCTGATGACTCTGCTGTGGTTGGTTGTATCAGCACGGGTGATGAGACCAAGTACAGAGCTGTGGTGGGGGACTTAAGCATAAGCATCTGCAGCTCAACGTGACAAAGACTAAGGAGCTGGCTGTGGATCTAAGGAGAGCCAAGGCACCATGACCCCTGTTTCCATTCAGGGGGTCAGTGTGGAGGATTACAAATACCTGGGAGTGCACATTGACAATAAACTGGACTGGGCCAAGAACACCCAAGCCTTCTATAGGAAGGGCCAAACCATCTCTATTTTCTAAGGAGGCTGAGGTCCTTCAACAGCTGCCGGACAATGCTGAGGATGTTTTATGAGTCTATTGTGGCCAGTGCCATCCTGTTTGCTGTTATATGCTGGGGCAACAGGTTGAGGGTAGCGGATGCTAACAGACTCAACAAACTGACCTGCAAGGCCAGTGACGTTGTGGGGGAGGAGCTGGACTCTCTGCAGGTGGTGTCAGAGAGAAGGATTCTGTCCAAGTTATCTTGGACAATGACACTTTATACTCTTATCTTTATATATTCTTTATTCTAAAATAGTTAAGCAAACGTACATTTGCCTCAGATGAATGCTGGGTGCTTTACCTACAGCAAACTGAGCAAAATACGTTTGCAAGCAGCAGTTTGTCTTGAACGGCGCTCAGCTCATTATCATAAATCTGCTTTCGTCACTTTGTTTTGGCGCGAATTACTTTGATCCCGGTGAGGGAGTTCTGGTTTTCCGAGGAGCACACTGCAGCTTCTCTCCCACATTAAGTTAATTAGTTTACGGCAGCTAACCGCCCAGGTGTTTTTCCAATATGATTGGACAGAAAACGATTAATTCTTTTTTCACGCCTATATCGAAGAAGAGGACTTTAAATGGAGCCGAGGAGGATGCTGCAGACCCGGTGAGAGTCACTTCTGCTTCAGTTTAACCGCTAACTCTGGCCACATGTCCGGCTTGCAATGTTAAAACACAACGTTATTAACATATAATCATTTACAGAGTACTTACACGAGTATATGTCAAACAGTGAGGGATCTGTCGTTTACACGTTCAGCGTAATCCAAGCTGCCTTCACAAGCGCCACTCTGTTCTTGATTGTTGTGAAATTATGCTCCCGGCTACCACAGCACTATGTTTGCGCTACGTTGTCGACGGCTTCTAAGGCCAGTTTCACCTCCAGCTGCACGCTTCTCACCGCCTCTGTATTTTGCTCAATACACTAAAATTCTGCAGAAGAAGCCGAAGTCTTCGGCGGTGGAGCCAGAGCCCTGCAGCCCTCTTCCTGCTCCTCTGTCCCCGGAGCAGCTGGACAGGATCGCCCGCAACAAGAGAGCAGCGTTGGAGAAACTCGCTTCCGCTCAAATACCTCCAGGGTTTGGGGAGAGCTGGAGAAAAGGACTGTCGGCTGAGTTTGGAAAGACCTACTTTAAACAAGTGAGAGGAAGAGTCAACACACTGTACGTGGCGTATCTGTTGTTTTGAACACTTCTAATAACTTTAATATCTTTGCCATAGTTGATGACCTTTGTTTCTGATGAGAGGAAACGCCACACTGTGTACCCACCTGCTGAACATGTCTTCACCTGGACGCAGATGTGTGACATCCGGGATGTAAGTGTAACTGCACGGACACTTTCCCTGACCTGTGACAGTGTCTGACACCAAAGTGTAAAGCATTTAATAGTGATCAGCTGTCGGTTTATGAGCACTATGACATAAGCAGGCATATTTTATGTATGTAGAACTATTTATAACAAAAGTTTTGATGGTGCTTTATGGGAAAAGGGGAAAATGAATGAAAAGATATTACATAAAATCATTGAACTATAATGTTACAAAGTCAGTAAGTGCATTTTAAGATTTGCAGCAGTTTGGCTTTTTTGAGGCTTTGAAGGAGGCTGTTGCAGAGGGCAATGTTAACAAAAAACAACTTAATTTTTCCTGCCCTGAGTGCTTGAGGTTCCTTGTGATGAGGACATAAGTCCTTTTAACTATTGACAGGATCAAACATTCTTTAAATCTGAAGTTTAAAACTGGATTTAACATTTCAGGGCAAGTGGATGAATTGTGTAATTATGCATGGCTGTATGTGGTCTAATCAAAAATTTCTGTTTTGTCACAGAAGTGGTGAGACTTCCTTTTTTTAATCACACTAAGGTAGTGTTGAATTGTGTCATAGTTGGACCACATGCACACTACTCAGTTTTAGTTTACAACTGGAGAATTAAAACGAATATGATCTCTGTCCACACCAGCGTTTTAGCTGCGTATCAGAGTTGATCCCAATCTACATTAAAACGACTGAAAACGCACATCTATTGGCCGGTCAGGTACACTGGGTATGTGCGTGCCGGTGTAAACATGAAGCAGATGGTCTATTCTGTAGTTACACAAGATTTGGCGAAAGAATAAAGAAATGCAGACAAAGAATCAGACCAGTTTTTTTGCATGCACCAATAACGAGCTGGGACTGTTACTGAATGTAACACGGGAGTGTGGCGGCGGAAACAGACTGGGAGTCGTTGTAAAGTAAATGCTGACATGCACAGTACAAGTGTAGGCAGAAAGGCCTAAGTGTTATTTGCATGGTACAGAATATTTTATTAAAAATACCAACTCTCCCAACTAACTCTGTCAGTGGTATTGTGTTTCTGCTTTGCATGATTTATAAGACCCAATCAGAGAGCCGAGTGTCTGCGTCATCGTTTCTAAAGTCCGTTTTTGCCCGTCTTCACGAAAACGCCCTCCAGAGTTTCGAAACGCAAAATGGGGGCAGCAGCGTTTCCAAAATTCTCCGTTTTAGATCTTCGTTTTCACCGTTTTAGTCGGGACGGGAGGTGCAAACGTAGCAAAAGGTCTCTGTGCTAAGCAACTACAACTAGTGACATCAGTGCTAGACTGACAACAACAAGCCTACACAAGCAGCAGCTGAGGACAACAAATGGAAAATCAGTTTAAAGTAAATATTAGCGGGCTGATTTAAATCGATTCAATATTCACTTTTTTCTTTGAGTAAAGAGTTAGTGAAAGCCCTGTGCACAGAATCATCTGCAGTATTACCTGTGTATAAGTGTGTGTTAAGTGTTAAATCTGAAGAGTCCCTTGGTTTGCCATTAATTGTTGCCTCACTCTAAGATCTGTCTCTAAATCCAGGTGAAAGTTGTGATTCTTGGCCAGGATCCTTATCATGGTCCTAACCAAGCCCATGGATTGTGCTTCAGTGTTAAAAGACCAGTGCCTCCTCCACCCAGGTTTCAATACTTTTTAAACCCTTGCCTAAAAACTCCTTACTTTAAAATCTGATGGTGACATATTTATCACAGCTTTGATCCTTTTCATTTCCAGTTTGGAGAACATGTACAAAGAACTCATCTCTGACATTGAAGGCTTTCAGCACCCTGGACATGGAGATCTGACTGGATGGGCCAAACAAGGTAGGTTAACGCGCAGTCTCGCGACAAGAGAGCTGTTGGTCATTACAGACCAATCAGAATCAGCTTTTATTGCAAGTAGTTTTTACTTGTACAAGGAATTTGTTTTGGAGATAAGGTGCTACACGTAGACAAACACAAAGTTGACATAAATAAATGTAGAAATATATAAATATGGGATAGATTGACAAAATATAAAATATAGAGGGGGAAAAAAAGATTTACACTTAACAAACAACAAATATGTGCAATTGTGTGAAATGAAGTAATATTTACATGTGCAAAGAGATACAGTATTTGAGAGGGAAGAGGGGAGTGTCAGTGAGGGACCCGGGCCTTGTTAATAAAACACGTTCTCATCTGAAGGCGTCAAATACCGACTCTTTGAGAAAGCCTGACAAAGTGTCGTATGAAATGCCTATTTAATATGTGGTCATCAGTGTCAGTATGATACTCCTAGGTTTAGGAAAAGATTGTAGTTTTCGTTCAAATAAGTATATTACGTGAAGGCGGAGGTGTTACATTGGAGTTACTAGAAAGCCCGGGGCGTCTCATACGGACACTGAAGGGTACCTTGTGCGTAAAATACAGGCACTTTGGCTTTCTCAAGGCGTCATGTTTGATGCCCCGAGATGAGACCGGGCTCAACAGACCCGCCACCTTCTACATCTGTGACCTCGCCTCACCAGGTGTGTTGCTGCTCAACGCTGTGTTGACTGTCAGAGCGCACCAGGCCAACTCCCACAAAGACAGAGGTTGGGAGACCTTCACTGATGCTGTGGTGCAGTGGCTCAGCAACAATCTTGAAGGCCTTGTCTTCATGCTGTGGGGATCGTATGCCCAGAAGAAAGGAGCCACTATTAACAGGGTGGGTCTACATTGTTGTTTTAATACAAGCACCATATTACCAAGTGTTTTTTCTCATTCATTCATCAAAGTTTGTTTTCTCTGTTCATAGAAACGCCACCACGTTCTGCAGGCTGTACATCCTTCTCCCTTGTCTGCTCATCGAGGATTTTTTGGGTGCAGGCACTTCTCAAAGGCCAACGAAGTGCTACAGAAATCTGGAAAGTCTCCAGTGAACTGGAAGGCACTTTAAGTTGTTCTGCATGTCGGCTCTTCTAACATGCATGTTGGTTAACTACAGACCAACAGACCCATAAGCTTTCTCAGTTTTCTGTTTTAGCAACAGTACGTGCAGAGATGAAAGAGTTCATGTTGGCAGTTTACATTCTACAGTTTTGTGCTATACACTGAACTTTCATGAAACCATTTGTTGGGATGCATAGTTATTTCATCTGCACCTGTCAGTTTCAACATTGTAAATATGTTTGCATTTTTTACTTTTTTATTGAAATATTGGTTCTATTAAAAGTGGTTGCAAAAAGTGGATGTTGCATGCCAATGTTTCTAAATTTGCTAAGTGTTGTCTAATATAAAACATTTTGATAACTTTCTATGAAGCCAGCCAGTTAGCTGTACTCATACCCTTATTATGATTCAGGTGTTTCATCAATAGAAATAAAATACTTTATGTTAAAGAATATTCTTAGGCGGCTTAATTGATGTAACAGGGAAAAGTAAGCCAGGTCTAGCTTAGGGTCATTAGCTGACTCTACAAGTGTTCACTGTCCTTCCAACTCTAGTTGTTTCTCTCATGTAACTGTCCTTATTAGTGAGGGAACAGTTGATAAGGTAGAGACACTAGATCAGGCTTCAGGCTAACTGACATTGGTGTTCTCTGGGAAACTGGTAAGGTTGAGTCTTACAAGAATGTTTACTAAAACTTACTGGCTCCACAGATGAGAGTACAATTCATGGATAGTATTAGAATCCAATATGACATAGCATTGCAACCTAAACATCAGATAGATCTGTTGTTCTAGGTTAAGGTCATCTAAAGATGACTTAATAGGGAAACTGGGGAAACTACAGGGAAGACGAGAAACACGAAAGGGACCAAAAGATGGTATCCTTGAGATTTGGTGTTGGCATTTGATGTGTTCAGTATAGTATGCTGGCACTGTGTCTCCTCAGCTGGGCTCAATAAACCAGTTGATAACAGTGTGTGAAACTTCATACCTGAGTCTGGCTCACAATGTTTCTTCAACACTTTATACATTCTACAAACAGTTTTAAATGACCTTATTGATAAGAATCAGCCTTTCCTTTAGTTGCGTTTGAAGGACAGTTTGGTTGAAAGTATTTAGAAAAAGAATAAAGGAATAAAATGAAGGAAACTAAGATCAACACAATATGTACACTACCGGTCAAAAGTTTTAGAACACTCCCATTTTTCTAGTTTTTCAGTTGCAATATAAGTAGTCCAGTGAAAAACCCTACATGGTACAAACGTAAGCAGCAAACCGCCAATGTTAAAAATGGTGTTTTTAAGTTACAGAAACCTTCAGAACCAAAATTAACAATTAAATTAAGGAGTTTTGTTCATTATTTGACTGTAGGATCAACCTATAACCGTGTGCATTTGATCACCTTTGTGCTGTTCGACATGTAAGAACTAAAAACTGCTCGTGATATGGTGAAATTGATACATGCCGCCTTAAAAAAAATATAAATCTTTGCCGTTGCCTGTTTGGGACATCGACGACGTGAAGGCGTGGCTCAACCAGTGACGAAATGACGTCGGCAGGAAGAAGTCCGGCGTGGTGGCTTTTCAACTTCGCCCCTGTCAGTTCCGTAGTGGTAATGTTTGGACAGTTAAACAATTGACAATGCCTGTGGAGAGCCTGCCAGTCCGGGATGTGTCCATTCAGTTGCGTTTACTACAGCAGTATCTGGTCCTTCTGAAGAAATACCCCATCCTCACTAAATCTGTAACAAGGTCAGTAAGCTTAGCTTTGGTTGTTCCCTCAATGTTTAGTTTGTTCATGTTCTGCACCCTGATACTTGCTTTCTGCCGTGTTTCCTCAGTTTAACAGTCAAAAATTATAAGTAATCATTTACTAAAGCAGCGACAAAGTCAAACCACTGCACTTAAGTTTAAGTTACTGTTTGAACTGGGTTGCTGTTCTTACTTGTTGACTGAAGTTTATCTTTCAGACCACTTTGTTTGATCTGATCCCTGACTACCCTGTGGTTTCAGCATTAGCCAATCAGTATCTGCCAGGAAAACCTCCCCTAGTATGACACTGATTTTATTTAAATCAGAGTAGCTTATTATGAATGTACCTGTTGTGTATTGATAAAGTTGAGTATGTGTGTCTTTGATATTTTCAGTGGCATCCTCTCAGCTTTAGGAAATCTTCTGTCTCAGATTGTGGAGGCAAGAAAAAAGGCCAAAAATGGAACCCCGGTCAATGAGATCGACGCAGCTGGAGCTGCACGCTATGCAATTTATGGGTGAGACTTTATGCAGAAAGAAAACCGAGGGTTGACATACTTTTTATGGCTCATCTACAACAAGACAATTAATTTTTTTGTGTGCCAGTTAGACTAGAGTCAGTGTGCAACAAAATTACTGTCACTGATGGCAAAGCATCTACAGTAGCCTAATGGTCGACTGATATGGGTTTTTTCACTGGCCGATGCCGATATTTAGGGAGCAGGGTGGCCAGTGGTCGGAATATAATGCCAATATAAGTATATCAAAACAAAGAAAAGTCATGTATAATTTCATTATTCCACGCAGAGTACCTTACAATCTAATATACATGGTTGTCTTAGCCAGTAAAGTGTTGTTTTAGATGGAATTTTTATTAATCAGTGAAATAATTTAATAAAAAACACATTGGGTTTTGCGGTAGATTTTAGTGACTACTGTTTAAGGGAGAGTGGGGTACACTTTGTCAGAAGTGACATCATTCAATTGTTTTATTTTCTGCAGTATAATGACCTACTGTCATTAAGGATGATATATTGGCCTCCTCAGTGCAGGTGGCGGCCGATGCTGATTATCTCAAAATGCCAGATATCAACCTCTTAATCAGGATACAGTGGTCTATTGTGTCAAACACAGAGTAGGGCTGCTCAGTTATTGTGCACAAATGGAGTGGAGCAGAGCTGGTGACTGGTGAACTAGTGCAAAGTACCGCAGGCTTATGCTCATAATGGTGACTAACAGTTAAAACCCCCACTCATCTCGGTTCGAGCTGATCTAAACATGCCGCAGCCTGTCTGAGAGTGAGTTTGTGATTTTAGGGAGGGGCGGGAGCCACCGCTGTAAAGGACAGGATTTATAACACAAGACAAAACGAGAACACCACTGCGAAACAGAATGCGGAACAATAATTGTTAATAATAATAATCATCTCCTTTATCTTTGGTATCTACGGGTTACTGTAACAAGCTATTCTCATCACTTAGCATTTCTGCCCTTGATTATCTGAAGGTAATCCAGAATGCCGCCTTAAGGACAAATAGACGGTCTCACATTACCCCTATACTAAGACCCCTTCACTGGCTCCCTGTCGCATTTTGGATCCAGTTCAAGATTCTCTCTATTACTTACAGAGCACTGCACAGTCAGGCTTCTGCAGATGTGGTGGAACTTCTACACCCTTATTCATCAACTTGTTCTCTTAGGTCAAATCACCAAAATGTGCTGTCTGTCCCACGCACCCATGGTGATAGAGCTTTTGAGGCTGCTGCACCTGAGCTATGGACTGCTCGTTTTGTGGATGCTTTCAAAAGGCAGCTAAAGACATACCGGTTTAGACAGGCGTTTGGGTAACCTGTATGCACCAGGTTTGCATCTCAAGTATTTTATTATGTACTATGTATTTTTACCACGAACTGTGTACTAAGCTGGTGTTTTATTACGTGCTGTGTTTTTCAGTTTACTTCCTCTTTACGTGGCTCAAGTGGTCATTTTGTTTTCTGTCTTGTATGTTGATGTTTAATAAAGCATACAAATAAAGTTTACGTACTTACTATTATATTTTGTTGCCTATTCTAGGTTGGTTATTACAGGACCAGTGAGCCATTACTTTTACCAGCTGATGGAAGTGTGGATGCCTATCACAGACCCGTACTGTATAGTGAAACGTCTGCTACTGGATCGGCTGATTTTTGCTCCTGGCTTTTTGCTCCTGTTCTACTTTGTTATGAACATCCTGGAGGTGGGTCATCTCAGAAGCTCTCCCACCTACTCATCTCATTAAACTGGTGCAATTTTATATATTGCACTGGCATGAAGTTGGGGGACTCACAAGAGACGGATTTGAAAAAACAAGAATATCCTGAATGCAGAATCCTACACTTCCCATAATGCAACTTCATATCATCTTTCATTAGACCCTTCCTGCCTGATAAATGCTCATGTCTTTCAAATACCACGCCGCCAACACTGGTTTGTTTTTTTACAGGTTTAGCAGAACTCCCCATGACTAGTTCTTGATGTGTAAAATTGGTGGGCCGCCCCTCTTAGATCTGATTTACTGCAACTCATGTGATGTTTCAACCTGGATATTTCAATGAGAGAAAAAAGGGTTCCACCTGCACACTTACTCCATGTCACAAAGTTTTTACAATGACGTTTCCTTCCTACTTGAATCTTCATGAGGTCAAAATTGTGACCTGGAGTAAGTGTGCAAGCATAACCCTTTTAGTTAGCCTATGGCACCTATGTGATGTGCATATAACTGCTTAAACCTGGATATTTACCATTTAGTCGACTGTCTTCATGTAATATATGCAATATTTTTACATAGTAAATAAATGCATATGTATTGTCATTCCAATCTGTTTTCAGGCTAAAGGGTGGGGAGACTTTGAGAAGAAGATGAGAGCAAGTTATTGGACTGCTTTAAAGATGAATTGGAAAGTTTGGACCCCTTTTCAGTTCATAAATATCAACTTTGTGCCTGTTCAGGTTTGTATTTTACTGGCATCCTGCTATAGAACAAATGATGAATCATATCCTGACACCACTTGTAATGTCTTTACCCCCTCTATGTGTTCCTGTGTTTGTTTTTTGACTTTCAGTTTCGAGTGCTGTTTGCCAACATGATCGCCTTATTTTGGTACGCCTACCTTGCATCTGTGAGGAAATGAAGCTTCCCTAGATTTACTCACAGAAAACACACCTGGAGGAAAACTGGTTCTTCACAATGGCTTTAACATCTGGCTGTATACTGGAGGTCTACTGCTACTGTATACCTGCTCCCTAGCTGGAGAATAATTATCAAACACTGATTTCTGATTAACTCCTAACAAACTTGTACAATGAGTATAAGCCTGTATAACATGCTGCTATGATATTTTGGGTACATCACTGCATTTGAAATAATGAAAATGTAGTTTATAATAAGTGTGTTTTCTACAAAGCACTGCCAAAATCTGATGACGTTGAGGAAAGATGTACCTGTAAACCTGGAATGAATTGATTGAGACAGTCTCTTTTAAATATTGGAATAATGGTAAGTTTAATTCTCATTGATTATGTGTGTGTTGAGGTTGTGGTCTGTCCTGTAAATAAAACAAGACATGTGACACAATTCACATTTGGAGCTTTATTAAAATTAAACACAGAATAAAAATAAATTTATAACATGCTGGGTATGACATTTGAACATGAAACATGTTTTTAAGATATGACAGAATTAGAGATGGAGGAATGCATTGAGTTTTCAAATGGATATAGGCCTACTAATAAATAAATAGTTAATTTATATTGAAAACAAGAATGTAGGCTACAGATTATTAACTTTCTGACATGTTAAGCAGAAGGGTCCTCAGCCTCCTCTCAGACGGGAATTCAGGTTGATGGTACTATGCGCCTTGACGTTGTAGTCTGAAAGTCTACCACCCATCAGCTCCCTGCCTTCATAAATGAGCCTCTGCTGGCTCACAGGGAGCCCCTCTCTGTGCTGGACCTTGGTCTTGAAGTCGTTCACAGTCTCGTCAGGTTTGATATCATAGGTGCTGGTCCTCCCCTGTAGATTTGTGAGGAACACCTGGACGGTAGCCGGCTGTGTCACCAGCAGAGACACCTGGCAGCCCGGCTGCAGGCCGTAGAAGCTGACAGGCTGTGAGTCGTCGCTGAGAGGGGTCTTCTGGCCGTTCACGAACACCAGCTTCTGGCTCTGAGGGGCGACTCCTAGTTTCTCATGGATCAGTATCTTCAGAGATCCCACTGTGTCCTGTGGGTTCACCCTCAGGGAGTGGTGGGTCCCATTCAGCGTAACTATCGTTATGTCCATCATGAAAGTGGCCTGAAAGATCATTCAATACGATTTAAAAATCAGTTCAGTCTAGAAAAACTATTTGAAATAAAGTCCACAGCGTGGTTCATTACAGCGTTGATAAAGACAGCTTCCTACCTTGTGATCAGGTTAGCAAACTCTTCCGGAAAGCTTCAAGTCTTCAGACGGCGACAGGTAAACAAAGATGCTCAGCTGTAGCTGTCAGAGGCTTCCGATCACCGCACTTTATATACAAGCTGCCTCAGCTGTTCAACACAACGCCCCCTTTACTTCACATTCGTTTTCCGTACTTGCCTTCATAACTTTCGGTTTCTATTCTCCTAACATGACACAGATGTTATCCTCCATGTAATGTTGCAATCGTTCCTAACACTGCCCAAAGGCAAGTTTATGAGTTTCCCAGCTAATGATCCAGTTTTGTATAACAGGTGGGGCAGTGGAGAAACGGGCTGTTACTGTTGATAGCTAATTTCTTAAAATAGTCGTGGTAATACAGTAGGCTATATATATGTGTGTGTACTATAACAAATTAACTAACCATTTCTAATAGTAGTCATTGGTTTCATAACACCTTACACTGTAAACACACAAGTGTCAGAGCTGTACATTGCAACAATACACAGGAAACTTGTGGCCTGTTGTTGTCGACTGAACTTCAAAGTTTACTGAGCGTTTAAATTGAGCTGGGTGAAAAGATACCATTTCATTATCAAAGTAAAATCCAATCCAAATATCTAAACTGGCGTCTTTCAGATATTCCCATAGAATCATGGCAGGATGAGTCATTGTACAGCAAATATTCATCTTTATATCCTTAAATCAACTGCATTTCTCTCTCAGTGGTATGTAATTTTCAGCCGTTATCAGTTTTCATCTTTTACTCTCATTATGGAGGTTAGTAGTAGTTATCTGTAATAGTTCATTGATCTAGAGATGTAAACTTCAGGGTTACTGAACAATTCCAGAGGTGAGCCTTTCTGGCATCAGCTCTTAAGCTTCTCCAGAAAAGCTGGTATTGTGCATCAAAGATGTACAGCAGGTATCAGCAAAAGTCACACAATTACAGGCAGGTTGTTGACAGCCTTGCTGAAGTTTCCTATAAAGTAAGCAAAGATCTCACACAGTTAAAAACTACTTTATCAAAATACCGTTTGGTTTTTCCATCAACAGTCAGAAATTGTCCCACCTTTCTCTGTGGTTCCTCCTCGTGGACTGAAGGAAGAATTAAAGATGTGCAAGTTGGCCCAAAGTAGTGAGTCGCAGTTACCAGCATCACATTTAGTTAAAGTATTATGATGAGATAACTCTTTTGGTTTGCTGCTGCCTCTTGTTGAAGCGACAGCCAGCAGTTGGAAGAGACACACAGCACAACCTCTCTGTGTTTACCCAGGGCCATCAAATTCCAGCAGATCTACAAGCTTCGCTGAATAAATCTGCTTATGATATGATATTTGTCTGATATCTCGAACGTGTGTCCCAGCTCCATGAAATATACTAACAATCCAAGTGAACTCTGCACTAATGTTGAGAGTACACTATTTAAGAAGCAATGTCTAGTTATGGGATATGTGACCTTACACATTTGAAGATGAGAGGAAGTTACTGTACTGCTTTAAAGATAAATAGGAAAGTTTGGACCCCCTTCCAGATCATAAATATCAACGTTTTGCCTGTTCAGGTGTATCATCGAACAAATTATGAATCTTGAACCCCCTGTTCGTGTTGCTTGACAGGTCGGGTCTGTTTTGGCAGCTAAAGGGAGACCTACATTATGAGAGGTGGTCATAATGTAATGGCTGATCTGTGTATTTTTCACCATTAAGATGTCAAGAGTAAGGAAGCTAAAAGAGAGATCGCACAGACCAACATGGGGCCTCTATATGATTTACAGAGATGGTGCTGATGAAGAGGGCAGGCCAGCGGATGATGGAGTGGCGGTCGAGGGTGTGGAACTGCTAAGTGAACTAGTAAGTATTTCCTTTGGTTGTGCCATGCTTTTTGCCCTGCTATACACTCAGGAACTCAAATTCACATTTGAGTTCTTCCAGAAGGTTTTAATGAACTTGGATGGTAACAAAGTGTCCCCAAAGGTCCAGACATTAAAGATTAAGACGCAACAGTGAGCTCCCAAGTACAGTGCTGGACAGCTAGGCTATAGCCACATTTTGGCTTATTAGACTTTGCCATTGTGATTACCTGAATAAAGCCCCCTCACTAGTTTATATGATTTAAAAACAAACAAACACTGAAACAGCATGTTCTTCTGATTATTTTTTGGCATTGTGTATTGCCACTTTGTGTTAACTTGCTCATTTGTTAAGACCTGTTGTTGGAGTGTTGAAGCAGTTGGTGGAGGACACCGCTCCTGGACCCTGACATTTTTGTACTGAGATTTTATACTATTATCTTTGCTAGTCGATTGAGAGACCCCTTTTCTAGGCCTTCTGCCTTTTTCATGTTTCTCATGGATGACTTGTTCCCATCCTTCAAACAAATATCCCAAGGACTGAGCGCTAACCTGTTGAATGTTTTACATTTTGCTGTAATCCTGTTTTAAATGTTGATGTAATTCAGATCCCTTCTTAAACCTGTAAGATGTTCTAGGAGTGGAATGTATGTATACTGAAATCGTAAATGGAAAGCATTATTATTATTAATATCATTATTTCTACGTACTTGGAAGATGGAGGCCTACACATCACAGCGTCAATCACTCAGCAGTTAGGTCAAGAGGACCATATCTAAATATGTAAATGTGTAACTCTTGATGTTGTCTTGTATTGTTCAGACTGGTATTTGATACTTGATATTTTTGAGTATTGTATTTAAAAAAGCCCCTCTTTTGACTGGAAAACTGTTTTTTTGCATTATTTTAAAATAAATTTTAAGTTACTGATTACAGTAAGTCATATTCCAGGGGAAAGCCTTTATTCTTCTAAAGGTTTACTATACACTGGATGTGTTTAATTTTGCCATTGGGCAGGTTTCTTTGCAGTCGCAGGTCTTGTTAAATTGGCCTATCCATGGTTGTAAGACATAATTATGGATCTGCCAATATATTTTTTGTATTATGAAAAAAGCAATTTGAAAAGTATCACTTGTAATATGTAGACATATATTAAAACATAATGCTGATGTAGATGTTCCCTTAAACTTTAAAGTGAATAAACACATGTGGATTATTTATAAGTTTCCCTAGTTTTACTCACAGAAAAAACACCTGGATGAAAACTGGTTCTTGCAGAGCACTTCTAAAATAGTGTAAGATATAACAATAAACCTGGAATTAATTGATTGAGACCGTCTCTTTTAAATCTTGTAATAATGTCAAGTTTAAGTTATTACGTGTGTCTCTGGTTACTGATGGATGTGGTCTGTACAGGGTACAGCTTCACCCCTGAGCTGAAGAATAGGCTACAGGAAATGAGACACATGCACATTCATATTTAGAGCTTTATTTAAAAAAAATATTTAACAGTTGTCAGTTGACAAAATCAAAACGTGCATTTGTAAAAATAAAATTAAGGGATATAACGTGCCAGGTTGTGTTGTATAGCATTTGTATTGTCATTGTAAAGATATGACAGAATTACAGATCAAGGAATGCATTGATTTTTTCGAAATGGAAATACAATTAAATAACAAATACTAATTTCTATATAATCAAAAAATCTGCAGATTATCTTTGTCTAACATGTAAAGCAGAAGGGTCCTCAGCCTCCTCTCAGACGGGAATTCAGGTTGATGGTACTATGCGCCTTGACGTTGTAGTCTGAAAGTCTACCACCCGTCAGCTCCCTGCCTTCATAAATGAGCCTCTGCTGGCTCACAGGGAGCCCCTCTCTGTGCTGGACCTTGGTCTTGAAGTCGTTCACAGTCTCGTCAGGTTTGATATCATAGGTGCTGGTCCTCCCCTGTAGATTTGTGAGGAACACCTGGACGGTAGCCGGCTGTGTCACCAGCAGAGACACCTGGCAGCCCGGCTGCAGGCCGTAGAAGCTGACAGGCTGTGAGTCGTCGCTGAGAGGGGTCTTCTGGCCGTTCACGAACACCAGCTTCTGGCTCTGAGGGGCGACTCCTAGTTTCTCATGGATCAGTATCTTCAGAGATCCCACTGTGTCCTGTGGGTTC